>NW_004524583.1:33730247-33741908 GCF_000260255.1 Octodon degus
AATAAAAAAATAAATAAATATAAAAAAAAAAAAGAAAATAGCCTTTCTATAGCAGTTTCCTTGACCTCTTCCTGGGCACAGTCATCATTCTGTTTCTGAAATGCTTTCTAAATACACCTTCACTTGCTGTATTTCACTGTGCTATAAATATCTAGATTTCCTCCCTTCACCTAGAGCTAATACATCTTTACATTTCTAGAAGCCCACAGACTGTAAGAAAATAACATAAATGCATACTGAATAAAGGCGAATGAAGAGACTACACAAAACGTGAGGCTGCTATCATCCAGCAGCTCCTGGACGCAGGAAGCTATGTCTTACCTCCACGATACTCTTGGTCACAGGAGACCTTCCTCTTCGAAGTTCATTGGCTTCTCTTTCTACAAAACACAGTGGTACTTTTCCCACAAGGACCAGAGAATCACTCGTGTCTGGAAACATAAATTCAAGGCCCAGGTCTTCCAGATTTTTGTGGTAGCACCTGAGGAGATAGCCTCAAATGTAAAACTTACCTAACCCACATTTCACTACTAGTTCTAAATGCTTGATAAGATCTTCAAAAGCTGGCACAAACTTTAAGTTTTGTTTTTCTCATATTTGTACGTGTCAGAGATTTTATTATCTAATTTTTAAAAATTCCAGTGGTTCCCCCATATATGGCTTCCCTATCCAAGATCTGTTATCTGTAGTTAGCCATGATCCAGAAATAAATAATTCGCTAATGAGAGTTTTTAGGTACCGAGGTCTGAGCCGGGCGACGCATGCTGGCCATCCTTCTGCTGGGGCGGTGCCTCGGAAACCAACCCCGGTCTGGGTCGCACACGTGCTCAGGAGCGCGGGAACCACGCTCTGCGGGGTCTCCCCGTGCTGGCTGCACACCCACCAGCGCCTTAGCTCGGCTGAAGCGCTCAGCACAGCAGCGCAGGCCTGTAACCCTTACTTTGCCTAATAATGGTCCTGAGGCGCAAGGGCAGTGGGGCAGCAGGCGCAGGAGCGCCGCTGCACGCAGAAGCAGCAGACGCCCAGCCTCGGCCTCCAGGTCCCCACAGTCCCCATGCGCGCTCAAGGAGTCTCTGTGGGGGCGGGCGCTCGCCGCTGTGTGCCATGCCTTCGTCCTTCTCCCACTTCCCGTAGGGGAGTCCATTCCTTGCTGAATCTTGTGCCTAATTTTATTTCTCACTGAGGAGCTGCTTGCTTCCTGCTGCTGGAACTGAAGGAGTCCGGCTCAGAGACAAGCTCTGAGAGCGGGAAGCAGCGAGGCAATTCGCAGGCCGTCCGGGGACTGTCCTGGGTAGCAGTCCTGTCCTAGACGAAAGGCATGTTGGCAGCAGTGTGTTCCCAAACCTAAAATAAATGCCTATTTATCTTATTTTCACAATTTGCACTGTCCAGAAGTGGGAAAACAGTCCAGTGTTTTACTTTCTTCCTAGTAAGATGATGGTGACGAAGACTCCAGAGTGAATCAGGACAAAGCAGAATGGAAGCAATTACAGCCTGACTTTGCCTTCAGAAACAGCACAGCATAAACATTTGCGTGTTCCAAGAAATGGGAAGAGTGTTCTAAGCCAACTGCTGGAAAAAATTATCAGGGAAACCCATCCTACACTCAACAGCTGTGACCGAGTGAGTGGGAAGAAGGCGCAGGAAGTCAAAGACCTGCCTTTGGCTGCCTGCTCCAGCCTTTAAAAACGGCTGTGCCCTTCACCAAGCCAGGCAACCTCTCCTTGTCTCCACTTCTTCCTCTTCTGAACAGAGCAACAGTCATGCTTCTACCTCAAAGAATCACTGAGAATTTATACTATCAACATCACCTCCTCAACCCTACTAACCTTAAGAGCCTCCTTTGTTCCTCGGTCACTGTTATCCCTAAGGGAGGAATTATAGTGGAGGACAGTAATTTTTTCCGACCACAGCCTTGGGGTTGTTGCTTCTCATATGAGTCTATTGGAAGAAAGGTGAACAGGTTAAGCGTAGGAAGAAGTCTTCTATATTCAAGTAACAACAAAGCATTATAAAGCATGGCCATTATACAAATGTTTTTTAAAAAAAGTGTTCTAAGTGCTTAGTAATGCATTCAACATTCAGTACTACACTTTGGGTTTCCGTTATTACAGTGAATCTAAGCACTTGCCTGGCAAGCACAAGGTCCTGAGTTCAATGCCCAGTACTGCAAAAATAAATACATAAATAAAATAAAGTGAATCTAGGAAATATCAACCCAGTGAAATTAATTTTAGCAGAATTTTAAAGTAAGAAACATAAGGATTAATCTCATTCAAATGAACGAGGCCATGTTCCTACAGGTAATATCTGTGATCAGTAACAGAGGCGCACACTTTGGATTACAAGGGAAATATGCAGGTTCCTCACAGGAGCCTACGGCTCAGGGAGGCTCTTCCGGCAGAAGGGTCTCCCCAACACTGAAGACAATGCACTGTGCCATGCTCAAGTGGAGCAGGCCCACAGCAAGTAACCTTTAGTCACACTGTTTTTGTTATCTTTTTATAAGGAAAAACGAAGACGGTAGCAGTATCACGGCCATTCTGGCCCAGGAAATGCCTTCCTAGGTCCTCACCTGGCTCTCTGACACTAAGCTCTTTCATTACTTGACCATGGGAGTAAAGATTTTCCTGGGATTTTACTACTTGGCGAATACACTGCCTTATAGTGACAAAGCTGCTTGGCAAAGCCTAAAAAGCATATTTTGACTTTGGGGAGACACGGCTGCCTGTGAGAAGAGAAACTGTATGAGACTTTGGACAAAGGTATAAAGGAAGATTTATTATATTTCCTCTTGTACCTTTTAGAATTTAGATCTATCTGATCATACTTCAAAAATAAACTAGATTTTGACATAAAAAGAATCCACTTGACTTTTTGAGCTAACAAACTGTGGAGAAGGCACACCAAGACCACCCGGGCATGCAGAGATGCATCTCTGTGCTAAGCGCCACTGTGAGCCCAATTCAGTAAGCATGCAGCGAAGATGCCCTGACATGTACATAAAATCCACGTGTTTAAATTAATGAACCGGCTACTACATTCACTCAGTTGCAATACAAGCCAAACTGGAGGAGATTTAGCTTACGTTTTAAATCTATAACACATCTTTTCTTACACCGGTCACAGTGAGGATGCGACCCTGCTAGTCTCCGATGTGCCCACGCACGGCAGTCCTTACCAGCGATAAGCTGCTCCAGGCGAATACGCTCGTGTGCAGCGTGCTGGTCCACCAGGACTAACAGGTTTCCACCTACAAGAGGATCAACAGCTCCTGAGATGTTGCATTCTTAGATCAAACTTAAAATAATTACGCTGTGCAGAAGAATTAAAAAAACTTCATGCCACCTATTTAACAACATAGCCATAAGAGAAAATACATCAAGTAGTGATGATTCTGTCTTTTATTTCCTAAAAAGTAGAAATGGAGAAAATAATACTTTTATCCCTGATGAAAATTTGTTAATTCATCAGTGCTTCATTTATAAAACAAGATTAAGGTCTGAATTCCTAGTGTTTAAATACTGATTTCACTTTTTAATTCAACTTGAAGACAATGAAGTGAAAAATCATTAGATGTTATTATAATCAGTGGCTGTTGATCTGCAAGGCATTCTCAAACCCCGAAGAATGTACTTCTTCAACACTTGAGAACAGAGGCCAGGAATTTTTCTGTGAAAGGGCAGATAGAAAACATTTCTTAAAAAGAAAACATTTCTTGCGCCAAATGTTTTCTGTCAGGACTACTCAAGTGCTCACAGTGAGCCAAAGCAGCCACAAACATTGTGTGAGTACTGTGTCTGCGTTCCAATAAAACTTTATTTATAGACACTGAAATAAGTATTTCACACAATTTTACTGTGGAAAAATGTTCTTTTGTTTCTCCATTTAGGAACATAAAGCCATAATCTCCCCAGCTGCATAGAACAGGCAGGGGCTGGGTTTGCCCACAGCCACTGATGCTGCTTCAGAGCAGGTTTCCATCAAACCTGACACTTATGTAAATACAACTCCTGATTTCTGGGATTAATGCAGGCACACAGCCTGTGAATTCTCAGATGCCTGGGTGATCCACCTCCAGGCATCACCTGAAGAGCAGGGCTTTGGACCTCAAGAAGTGAGGACCCATGGGGCTGGAGAGATGGCTCAGTGGTCTAAAGCACCTACTTAGAACAAGCTACGCAAGGCATCAGGGACCGCGGTTCAATCCCCCAGCACCACATGCCAGCCAGTCCCGCCCCCTGGTGGGCTGAGCTGGCCACACACACACACACCACTCTCTCTCTCTCTCTCAAATAAATTAAAAAAAAAAAAATTAAAAAAAAAAGAAGTGAGGACCCAGAGTCACTACCTGTACCTCCTTCTTATGGACAGAAGGGCTAGAGGACATCAGTACACATTTTAGGATTAGAATTTTATTACTTTTGGCCAAAAGGTTGAGTTTACTGCTACTGATTTTATTGGACTAGGGTTATGCTTTAATTTGATCAAAATACATAATGTCTATTTTTCTTACTCCTACTAAAGATTTTTTTTTCCTATGATACTATCAAATATGTGGCCTGAGAGCTTAGGGTTTAAAGGAAAATAAAGAAGATAAATTTTCTAACAGTATGTTCAACAACAAGAACAGCCCCTAAAGTGCTGAATTTTAAATTCCTTTGAATGTGAATAAATAGTCACTGAAGTCTTTTTCCATTTTTTACTTTTTTTTTCCCCGCAGAGCCTGGGATTGAACTCAGACCCTCGCGCTTGCCAGGCAAGCGCTTATTCAACTGAGCTATCTCCCCGGCCCCCTTAAATTCCTTTGAGGGTAGGAGGAGCTGCAGCTGTTGTGATGAATACTGAATATCCTGTATGGGCAAAACAATGAAATAAATCATAACTATGAGAGGCTCACTTCAAACTGGAAACTAGACACAGTATGAACTTTCAAGAGTCAGAGGGTCAGCGAGATAGCAGACTAAGCACCTACTCAGGCAAACACAGGGATGGAGAGTTCGATTCCAGGCACCACATGATGTGCTGGCCCTCCTCCTGGGCGAGCTGAGCCAGCCACTGAGACTGGGCATGGTGGTGCATACCTGTAACCTCAGCGCTGGGGAGACTAAAAACAGGATCACTACAAGTCCAAGCTGCGTTGTGAGACCCTGTACCAAATACATAAAATAGGGCCGGGGAGGTGGCCCAGTAGAATAAGTACTTCCCTGGCAAGCGCAAGGGCCTGAGTTCAATTCCCAGTTCCGCAAAACAACAACAACACCCTAAAATAAAAATTAAAAAGTCAGAGGACCTCTGAAATCAAGTCTGCAACTGACTCACAGAATGGTTTTTCATTGTCTACCATGTTTATGACATATTCCATTTCTTGAATGAAACAGAACATAGGTCAATTTACTCATGATAGAAGTTATGTTTTTAATATTCTATCACAACAGGATAAACACTTCACAAAGGCAGGGATTGTTGTCTGTTGTCCAATCTCACATAAAAAGGTGCCTGGCACTTAGTAGGTACTTCATATATATTTATACAATAAAGGAGTGAATTCTTATAGTTTAGGGTGTGATAACTGAACAAATTATATTTTATTATTGATAGAAACATGCAACATACAAATATCAATACAGGGCCGGGCATATAGCTCAGCAGTACAAGCACTTGCCTGGCAAGCACAAGGTCCTGAGTTCAATTCCCGGAAAAAAAAAAAAAAAAAGCCAATGTATAGCATTGATATTTTACTATATTTATTTATTTGTTTTAAAATAAGAACTATTATTTTTTCTGTATTTAAGACAGGGTCTACAGGGTCTCACTACATAGACTGGACTCAGTGATTCTCCTGCTTTCAGCCTCCCAAGAGCTGGGATTACAGGTGTGTGCGACCACACCCAGCCTCAATCAAGAGTCTCAGCGTACCCCATGGGCCGGGCTGGCACAGCAGGCCAGGGATTGAACCCCAGCCGCTGTACTCTGCCTAAGCAGGCACTTTAGTCCACTGAACTATCCGGCCAGCCCCTATTATTATTATTTTTTTAATGTATTTGGTTGTTACAGAGTCTCACTATGCAGCCTAGAATCATAGTGATCCTGTTTTCAGCCTCCCCAGTGCTAGGATTACAGGCGTGAGCCACCAAGCTTGGATTCGGTTGGGCTCAGTGTACGCTGGGGTCAGGGCTGGCTAGATATGTGGTGCAGGGGATCGAACTGCGGTGCGTGTGCCTAAGCAGGCACCTTAGTCTGCTGAGCTAGCTTGCCGGCCCCTTTGCTATATTTAAAATAATAATATATATTTGTCCATTAAAGTAAGTAAGCATCAAAATTAAAGTAATTCATTTAGAGGAATAGGTTGCATTTGGGATTTATGAATGGCAATAAAAATTCCTGAATTTAGGGCTGGAGAGATGGCTCAGTGGTCTAAAGCATCTACTTGGAACAAGCTTGACAAAGCACAGGGACCGCGGTTCAAACCCCCAGCACCACATGCCAGCCCGCCCCGCCCCCTGGTGGGCTGAGCTGGCCACAAACACACACACACACACACACACACACACACACACTCTCTCTCTCTCTAAATAAATGTTTTAAAAAAAATTCCTGAATTTCAATTTAGAAAAATGTATTTACTTAAGAATACATTGTAGTCTACAGAAATCATTCACCTTTTACTAAGAACAGTCTTTGATGGTATCTAGCTAATCCAATAATATGAAATCTCAAGAGAAATTTAAATAGCTCCTTTTGCTTAACATCTGTGTGCCTCGTGGGTCTGCCACCTTGAATGTCAGCAACTGCAATACTGCGACACTGATCCAGTCGCTTCAAACAGCTCCTACGGAGCAGGCGGGCAGTGCGCAAAGACAGCACGGAGACCCTGGACTCTGGCAGTTCACACCCTGAGTGGGCGAGGGTGGGCCAGTGTCAGATCCCATCAGGCTACTCAGGACAGTGCAAGATTTAAAATTCATCAACTAGTTCTACAATTTTTATTTAATATTTTAACTTGGTTGACTATGGGCAACAAACTGCAGAAAGTGAAGCCACAGAAGGGCTGGCCTGATAGCTCAGTGGACTAAAGCACCTGCTTAGGTAGTGGCTGGGGTTCAATCCCCAAAGTGCCGTGCCAGACCTGCCCCCAGTGTGCACTGAGACTGTGCGTGGTGGCGTGTGCCTCTAATCCCAGTTCTTGGGAGGCTGAAAACAGAATCACTACGAGTCTAATCTTCGTAGTGAGGCCCTGTAGACTCTGTCCTAAATACTGAAAAAGAGAAAGCAAAGCCATAGAAATGGGGTACTATAGCTCAGCGGATTAAAGTGTCTGCAAGCAGGCGCAGTGGCCAGGGGTTCAATCCCTGGGCCTGCCATGCTGGCCCCGCCCCCAAGGCATGCTGAGAAGGCAATTGAGACTGGGCGTGGTGGTGCCACCTGTAATCCCAGCTCTTGGGAGGCTGTAAACAGGAGAATCATTCAAAGTCCGATCTAGTGGGGAGACGCTGAACACCCTGTAGACTCTCCCCTGCCCCCGCAAAAATAAAGACCCACTCCCGGGAGGAGGCTCACCTTCCACTCACATCGCAGCCATATGCAGCTCGCCTCACGGCTGCTAGCGCCCTTTCTTCTCTTAAAGCTCTCATCTGTCACCATCACAAAATGGAACAATTCCCATCTTACTCATGATGAGTTCTTGGCATGAGTTCTTGGCTTTAAAAAATAATACTCTGTTTTTCTTTCTGTAGCTGTTCTTTCACAATACCCTTTGCTAGTTCATACTTTCCTACTCTACCTTGTTAATTATTCAGGACCTTTTCTCACTATTCACTCTTCTTCAGATGATAAAATCTACACCCCTGAAGCTGGACAGGATGGTGTGTGCCTGTAGTCCCAGCACTCTGGGGGACTGAAGCAGGAGGATCTCACATCTGATCCCCAGACAATGCAGCAATTTATTGAGACTGTTTCAAAATAACAAGCAAGCAGGACTGGCAGTTGTAGCTCAATGCAAAGACCCTGGACTCCAGGCAGGGTGGTGGTGCATACCTGTGGTTCTAACGATGGGGGGGGGAGGGGGCGAGGCACAGATAGCAAGAGGAAGCACAGCCATTCAGCTGCTTTCTGAGACATTGTCTCAAAACTTCAAAATAAAAAAAAGTACTAGGAGTGGTAGTACACCCTGTAATCCCAGCACTCGGGAGGCTGAAGCAGGAGGATCACTGAAAGCCTGAGCCAGCCTGGGCTACATAAGCAATTTCAAGGACAGCCTAAACTACTTAAGGAGACCCTGTCTCAAAAACAAACAAATAAATAAAGGGCTGGGAATGTAGCCTTAGGTTTAACCTCCAATACTGAAAATAAAAAAAAAAATTTATGCTGGGATTTTTTTTTTAAATTTTATGTATTTATTTGTGTGTGTGTGTGTGTGTGTGTGTGGCCAGCTCTGCCCACCAGGGGGCGGGGCTGGCTGGCATGTGGTGCTGGGGGATTGAACTGCGGTCCCTGGGCTTTGCTAAGCTTGTTCTAAGTAGGTGCTTTAGACCACTGAGCCATCTCCCCAGCCCCTATGCTAGGATTTTAACGACCAATTTTGTACTGCTTACTCCAATGTGTATCAGCAGGTCATTTTTCTGGTCCTCATGTGTAATATCCAAGTACATTCCTGGGATTTCTTCTTGAGCACTTCAAAGAGAAGTTAGAATAAACTCACAACTGTCATGCTGCTAGCCTGCTATATCTCCAGCTTCCTATTGCAACATCATCTGTCCAGCTACGGAGACCAGAAAGATAGTAGAAGCCACGTTCAACAGTCTCCTCCATGTCCACGTGGTCACCAAGTCCTGCTGACGTGGTCTCCTCGGGATTTTCCCAATGCACTCGTTTTCCCAGTGCCCAGCTCCTAGGTACCATACTGTATTGTAAGGGCCCGCTAACAGCGCCTCTAGAATTACTGGGAATCCCTCCCCACTTAAAATCCATTCTCGCCAAGGCAACCAGAGCAACTTTTTCAAAATTTACAAAACAACATCAAGAATCAAACAATAGGCCAGGCAGATGGCTCAGTGGAATAAGCGCTTCCCTAGAAAGCGCAAGGGTCTGAGTTCAACCCCCGGTTCCGCAAAAAAAAAAAAAAAAAAAAAAAAAAAAAAAAAAAAAAAAAATCAAACAATATTAAAGCACCTGGAAGCAGGCGCAGGGGCCATGCTGGACCCAGCCCTGATGAGCACTGTTAGTGACTGAGCCTTTTTTCTGGTTTTTTTTTTTTTTTTTTTGACAGAACCAAGGATTGAACTCAGACCCTTGAGCTTGTCAGGGAAGCACTTATTCTACTGAACCATCTCCCCGGCCCCTGGGACAGAGATAGAGAGTGGGTGTGGTGGCCTGTGCCTGTAATTCCAGCACTTGGGAGGCTGTAAACAGTGTTATAACCTGTGCAATTGATTCCAATTTTGTAACTCTGTATGCTCCCACTGTAACTTTATTAACTGTTATAACCTGACATACACGCTGCCATCTTGTTCTGTATGCGCCATTCTAAACGCTGTAGCTTTCCACTGTGCCCCGTTCTCTACTTGAGAACCTGCAGTTGGGCCTTTCTCACGCTGGCCTTTGTGCACACCTGAATCTAGTTCCAGCCCAATGCCCTGATCTTGCCCTCATTCCCAGCTACAAACTGTACCCACCACTGCACCTGTTATTGTTCATTAGAAACAGGTAATTTGTCAGCTGTAGTCCGTAGATGAACCCTTGATGTCAGCTTTTGTGGTTTATTGGCTTAAATATCCCCTCCCCTCATCCTCCTGGCATGCACCTCAGCATCTTGCTGGGGTGTCTGCTGCTGGGTACCAGCTAAAATAAAGCGCTTCTTTTCTTTTCGAGCCTGCCTCATTTTTAAGTTACAACAAACAGGAGAATAAAAGAAAAAGAAAAAAAAAAAAACAAACGAAAATAGGAGAATCACTATGAGTCTGATCTAGTAGCGAGACTCTGAACACCGTGCAGACCCTTCCTTAAAATACAGAAAAAGAAAGAAAGAAAAAAACAATAAACAAATCTTTCACTCGTTTCCAGTTTGTGTTGGTACAAATCAAAGCTTGTAGCTGGCAGGTGTGTGGGGTGCTCCCCCGAAATCCTAACACTCAAGATGCTGAGAAATAAGATCACAGGAAGTTCAAGGCAAGCCTCATCTCTATACTGAGCTCAAGGAAGGCTTAATTGCACAGCAAGATCCTGTCTCAGAACACAAAAGCAGAACAAAAGCTTGTACGGCACTGAGGCTCTAGCTCCTAATCACCTCTCGAGCCTCATCTCTAGCTGCTGTACCTGCCCCTGCTCGTGGAAGAGGAGGACATGGAAAACTGCAATCCCTCTTGTCTAGCCTGCTTAACTTAGACTTCAGATACCATTCTACCAAGAATGCTTCTTTGGCCTCTCTAACAAAATAGCATTGCTAGTATCCTCTAATTCACCTACCTAACCAGAGCTACAGCTAGTGTGACTGCATAACTACTTCCGCATGTCCACCTTTTTCCATCATCGTATCCCTAAGGCCTGGTACAACAGCTGGCATAAAATAGACACTCAGTATGTGCTGACTGGACGGGTGTGACGGCGCATGCCTGTAATTCCAACCCTCAGGAGGCTGAGGCAAAAGGATCACCACGAGTTTGAGGCCAGCCTGGTCTACACAATGAGTTCAGATCCTGTCTCAAAAAAACAAACAAGAACAAAAATACCCTTTTGTTTCATAAAGTTCTAAATTTAGACTGATTTTTCTTAAACTGTTGAAATCCCTGAAACTGCATTATATACCAAAAATAACCTTAAAGGAAGGTTATCAGAAGATGAGCTGGTTTGTTAATCCAGGCTAAGTTCTAGTCCTACCTCCTCCGCCATTGTCTTCAGTCTTAGTGTTCATTAAACAGGCGATAAACTTGTTATCCACTTGCTGGAGAACCTGCACACATGCAATAAGAGGCACAATACTGAGTACAGATTGGCAGCACTTATCTGCATAGAAGACAAAACTGGACCTGTCAGCTGTTTGCATTATAACATTCACACATGAGACTGAGAATTGGTGCAATGGAACCTGAGGGACTCCTCAGCAAGCAGCTGGGCCGGGGATGTGGCTTGTGATCGAGCCGCCTCGTGTCTGTGTTCAGTCCCCATATGGGGGGTGGAGAAGGCACCCAGGTACATAAGGCTCCTACTAAAACCCTGTAGTTATTACTCAGGGTGTTAACGCCTGGGATTCCTAAGCCTTACTGCCCCACACAAGAATTATCATTATTATTATTATTATTATTATTATTATCTTTATGTGTTCGGTACAGGGTCTCACTATGCAGCTCAGACTCGTAGTGATCCTTCTGTTTTCAGCCTCCCCAGCACTGGGATTACGGGGGTGTGCCATTTCACCGAGACTTGGTCACTGGACCTTGAATTCACTATGTAGCCATACCAAATGCAGCCATAGCTTGCCTCAAACTCAGTGATGCTCCTGCCTCAGCCTCCCAAATGCTGGGATTACAAGTGTATACTGCCACACCCAGCCTATAAATTACCATAAAATGCAAAGTTAACATAATCTTCTGCAGAGATAAACCCATAATTTTTGAAACTGTAATCCTGGGGGCTGGGGAGATGGCTCAGTGGAATAAGTGCTTC
>NW_004524583.1:33742325-33746316 GCF_000260255.1 Octodon degus
AGAGAGAGAGTGGTGTGTGTGTGTGGCCAGCTCAGCCCACCAGGGGGCGGGGCTGGCTGGCATGTGGTGCTGAGGGATCGAACCGCGGTCCCTGATGCCTTGCCAAGCTTGTTCCAAGTAGGTGCTTTAGACCACTGAGCCATCTCTCCAGCCCTCTTCAATTATTCTTAATCCCTTCTTTTTTCTTCAGATGATAAACATTCCACCAGGTTAAAAAACAAAACAAAACAAAAAACCCTGCAATCCTTGATTAATGTGGTCTTTGTCGCTAAATAAATCCAATTCCGTAAGAGTAAGTCTAGGCCTGCGAGACATCTCTGTGGTCTAGGCACCTGCCTGGCAAGCACAAGGTCCTGGGTTTGTTTTGTTGTGTTTTTGTGGCTGGCTCAGCCCACCCTGGGGGCAGGGCTGGCATGGCATGCAGTGCTGGGATCAAACCTCAGTCCCTGTGCTTTGCATTAACTTGCCTAAGCAGATGCTTTAGACTGCTGAGCTATCTTGCTGGCCCAAGGACCTGGGTTTGAGCCTTGTACCACGTTGCGCCTGCCCCATGCCAAGCTGCGTAGTGAGACCCTGTGCCAAGTAAGTAAATCTTAAAAAAAAAGTCTAGCTTTGGTTTCACAGATTTCAAAGTCAAGCTTACCTGCATTGAGTGAATCATTTCTTTGGTGAAACGATAGGGATATAAGATGTTGTGAATTTTAACTGCTAAGCTCTCAGCTTGGCCACTGCGTACATCAACAGCAACCTAGAAAGACCCAGCAAAACATATTTTTAAGTTTTAAATTTTACCATCTGCAAGCTGTTTTAGCAAGGACCTCAGAATTGTTCCAAATATTTTTTCATATAACCTAGTAAAGGTGGGTTGAATTTGGGGAACATAAAGATTGAAAAGGCTCTAAACTTTGTCCTAACAATTTTTGCTTATAAACAAAATTATTGACAAGAAGTGACGCTGCTTTGGCCCCACTTCCCTCTGGCACACACCCGACTGCGAGAGGCATTTCGGCAGCAGCCGCGCAGCTTCCAGCTTCCGCGGGGCCGCCCTGCCGCGCAAGCACTCTGGCAGCGCTGAGCAGGGCGCAGGCCCAAGACTGAGCTGCTGCTGCGGAGGTCGCCACGCGGTCTGACAGGCAGCTTCATTAGCATCACGCTGAACACCTTACTGAAGCGAGAGTCAGGGCAAAGGCACCCTCTCCCCACACACTCAATGTACATATTCAATCCAAACGCCTAAAATGTTCACTCCTTCTCTGCACATTAAGCATAAGCTTCCAGACAGGCTGCTTGAGAACATGCCTGATTTCAGTCACAATTACAACAGGTTCTATCTGAACGAAGCTCAAATTTTAAAATAATAAAAATTGCTGCAAACCTACCTCTGGGTAACGGGAAAATACCGGGTTGTCCCAATGTGAGAACAAGGACTGCAGAGAGTCATTACCACCGACAGCACCATCCACACCACCTAGGGCACAGGGAACAGGTAAGGTGATGTCAGGAACACGGGAAAATACGAAGGACCTCTCTTGTTGGTTGCACAGAGCAAAGATCAGACATCTTCCTACAGACTGAACAGCAGGCTTTGCTATACTGTCTCATTAAGTTGTTGTGATTTGCTATTTTTTCAACTACAGTTGATGACTGTATCTTCTAACATTACAGCTTTTCTCCAAACTTTTTTTTTTCTTTCAGAGCTTTCCTATGCAGTTCAGGCTGGCCTCGAACTCACAAAATCCTCCTGCCTCGGCCTCCCAAGTGCTGGGATTACAGGCATGCACTGCCACACCCAGCTCTTCTCCAAGCTGTTATCCAGAGATAATTCAGAATACAAAACAGAAGCAGCTATGGCTCAAATTAGCAAACTTAATGTCTTTAGGTAAAAATAAGCCTTACCTATTTGTTATTATCTTACCTTTTTTTTATTTTTTTTTATTTTTAGGGAAGAGTCTACATAGTGTTCTGGGTCTCACTACTAGATCGGACTCATAGTGACCCAAGAGCTGGGACCACAGGCTCATGCCACCATGCCCAATCTTACCTTATCTATTTTTTTAAAGCAAAAAATAATAGCTTTTCTGTAGATTTTGTCAAAGTTTTGCTTAAATCAAACTAATGCAGTATGGAGTGGAACTCTGATCTTTAGGAGTAAGAAATACTCCCTACTCACAAGACACCACAGACTATGCATGATCACCAGCACTGACCTCAAGTCTGGAAAAGGAATTTCTGATCTAAATGCACGCACTGAATTATTTAGTTCTGGTCTTAAGTAGGGCCCTGGGGAATGCCTGGCTCCAGCACAGCACAGCTGGCACTGATCAAGCTTAATAAGGCAACTGTGCTGTTTTTCTCATTACGTGCTACAGTATGTACTAGGTGTCCCTGTGATCTCTGATCCTACCTGTGCAATTCTGTCCCATCAAAGTCCTCTCTTCCCGAGCTCTTGGCAGGAAAGGAAGAACAAGGTCGCTTCTAAAAGGATGGCACCTGTACTGAGACCCTAAATATAAAGCAGAAAAACCTAGAAATTTGAACTAAACATACAAATAAATGGTAAACAATTAAATTACATCAAATCGCCACAAACCAAATGAAGACACGAAACAGCTACTGGCCACTAGACTGAGAACCAGAAGTTCCTTAAAGGAATTATTCTGCTTCATCCCATTTTCCCTTCAGACCAGATCAGCAACAGTGGGGGTGGATGTGCACGGGCACACCTGGCAGTTTGCCAACACACTTTTGTCATCATGACTTAGGTGAGAATGCCACGGATCTAGCAGATGAGGGCCAGGGACGCTGCTACACATCCAACAATTGCTAAGACAAACGAAAGCTGCCTGAATAGGAATTACCCTGGGTGAGGCAGAGTGGTACTGAGTCACTCAAAACTTGAGGTAACCTTCACAGATTCCCAATGTATATGTCTCTTATCTCCAACGTATACTATACAATTGTATATACTGTACTACGAAAACATTCATCTTATATCGTAATTATATTTACACAGCTGTTCTCTATAATAGACCATGAAATGTATAAAGCAAAGTCAGTTTATCGCAGTGTGGCAACATCTAACGAAGTATGACAATCACAAATGTTGAAGGAAAACAGCATAAAAAGAGTGACTGGAAAACTATCACTTTAGGCAGGAGCACGGGTACACCCCTACAATGCCAGCATTTGGGAGGCTGAGGCAGGAGGATCTCCATGAGTTCAAGGCCACCCTGTGCTGTATAGTGAGTTCAAGCCCAGAATGAACTACATTGTAGGACCCTGTCTCCAGGAAAAAAAAAAAAATTCTCAATTCAAACTCCAACTCCAAAGACTGCTCAAAACTATGAGTCTCTGAAGGAGGATTAGGTTTGAGTTTTAGAAATAATGCTGAACATGACAGTCCTGAGTAGGAACAAAATGGGGTGAAGGTATTATTTCAAAATGATACTCATTGTACAAAAGCTGGACAAAAAAAAAAACGGGACAAAATAAGAATTTATTATGGCGTGAGATAAAATAACATTGCATAGGTGGTGATAGAGAGGACTGAGTTATAGATACTTTTAAAAGAAAAAAAAATGTTTTTTAAAAGGGCCAGGGGGATAGCTCAGTAGAATAAACACTTTGCTCAGCAAGTGCAAGGTCCTGAGCTCAATCCCTGGTACCACAAACAAACAAACAAACAAAGACAGACAGACAGACAGACAGACAGACAGACAGACAGACAGACAGACAGAAGAAAAGAAAAGGAAGGAAAAGAAAAAAGAAAAAGTTGCCAAAAAGAAAAAAAAAGGTGCCAGTTTGCGGTCCAGACCGTCTTTGAAATTAGCTTCACAGGGGCTGGTGAGATGGCTCAGTGGTCTAAAGCACCTACTTAGAACAAGCTTAGCAAGAAAGCACAGGGACCGCGGTTCAATCCCCCAGCACCACATGCCAGCCAGCCCTGCCTCCTGGTGGGCTGAGCTGGCCACACACACACACACACACACAC
>NW_004524583.1:33747286-33755267 GCF_000260255.1 Octodon degus
TTTTTTTTTTTTTTTTTTTAATGAATTTAGGTCAGTCTATAGGGTCTACGGGGTCTCACTCGTAGTGATTCTCCTGTGATCAGCTTCCTAAAGAGTTGGGATTACAGGCGCCCGCCACCACACCCAGTCTCAATTGCCATCTCAGCACGCCCCAGCCGGGAATAGAACACCGCTCCCCTCCCCTAACAGGTACTTTAGTGCGCTAAGCTATCTGGCCAGCCCTATAGCAGTTGCATTTAAGATGAGGCACTGGTACTTTAGATTGACCTTTGAGAAGCATTCAGTATAAATCCAGTACAAAAAGGTGAGCCAGGCTGGGGAGATGGCTCAGTGGAATAAGTGCTTCCCTAGCAAGCGTAAGGGCCTGAGTTCAATCCTTGGTACGGCAAAGTGACCCAGATTGGAAAATACACCATGTTGTCTCAAGAGTAACCTGATAGTCTCAGGAGCAATTTTTTTTTTTTTTTTTTGCGGAACCAGGGGTTGAACTCAGGCCCTTGTGCTTGCCAGGCAAGCGCTTATTCTACTGAGCCACCTCCCTGGCCCCCTCAGGAGCAATATTGAAAGAAAAGGGTTTCCTCCTCTTGCTTTGAATACTTTGAAAGTTACAACAGATTTTATTTTTTCACAAGGAAAAAGTGAAAAACACTGAAAAGTAAGTCATTTCCAGTAAAGCACCCTTTATTTAGGTCTTATTTAACTAAGTAAGCCAGAGCTTCTCAGTATATACTCATTTTTTTAAAAGATATTCATTTTAAGAAGAAATTACATGTTGATTTCAAATTACATTTATACCACTGACATTCTTTCGCATCATTCAAGACTTCTAACAAGAATGCAGACTTAATGTTGTCCTGAGTGCAAAGCCAGCATTACAGCCAGATGGGAATCACCTTTACCATCTCCCAACACTTGGCCCCCAATATGCTGCCAAAACATCGTCCTTTTTAATACTGCCTGAGACTTAAAGAACCAGGGTCCTAGACTGGGCTCTAATGCAGCTTTGTGTTATGATCTAAAGCCACAACACTGTCCCCCAATAATGTCTTCTTATACCCAAACATCACTGCATTACCTATGCATAATAATAAGTACACTTGGTAAGTATAGTTACAAAAGTACACAGGCTTTATTTTGAAAAACTTACGGTCAAGTCCTTCTTTCTGGGGAAAAAAATTCATAAAACAGCACTGTACTGAGCTATGGATTTTACTGGAAAGCCTAGGATGTTTACAAATCATCCTAGCCTTTAGCCTCTCGTGCAGGAGCCACAGAAACAGACTTTCACACCTTTAAAGACAAATTTCTGGACCAGGGAGATGGCTCAGTAGGATAAACGCTTGCCTGGCAAGCACAAGGGCCTGAGCTCAATCCCTGGTTCTGCCACAAAAAAAAAAAAAAAAAAAAAAGGTGAGAATCAGCTTATAATTATTGAAACTGTCCTACCAATTTGATTTGAAACTCTCTCACTGCTATTTCTTTCTCAATAAAATTATGGGAAAAAAAAAAAGACAAATTTCTAACAGCACTGTGTGTCTGGGAAGAAGCAAGAAGGGGGAAGGGAAGTACTGTGGATCTTCTCAGCTACAGAAAACACCATTGCTAAAACACTCTTGCTAAAATGGACTGCTTTGCCTTTCTTTTTTCTTAGATGTGATTTAAAAATACAGTGAAAACAGACCCCTTTCTTTTTGGCTACTGTGAAGTGGCAGCAGCCAGAATGAAGTTCAATCTACTTGCGTCTTCAGATGGAAGCAAGAGCTGTACAAGGCACTTCAGTGTGCCTGCCCAGCTCTTCAGGAAGACTATGTTTTCCCCTCCTTCCACAGAGGTGAGACACAAATACAGTGCCCAACCTATGCCCATCTGAAAGGATGATGAGGTTCAGGTTGGGCAAGGACGCTGCAGAAGTTGTAATGCAGTCCAAGATTACAAGGAATTTATCATCTCCACTGAGTGGGTGCAGGGGGAAAAGGCAAATGACAGAGCCATCCACGTGGGCATTCAGCCCAGCAAGGTGCTCACTGCCAGGCGAAAACAGGCTACAGACTGCAGAGTCTTGAATGAAGGGCCAAATCTCCCCAAGCAGAAGAAAAGTGCAAGTAGAAGGAAGAACTGAGAAAAGGCAGGGATGAAGCCCTCTTATATACAGATTTAATTAAAAACTCTAAAGTGAAAAAAATAGTGAATGTTTTAAGTTTTTAGAAATAGACACATTATCATTAATCTTTCTCACTTTATATAGTTATCCCATCACTCTTGAGACTTTCTGAGCAGTCCTGAAAGTCCTCTTTAGTGAGTACTGTTGCCTTCATGTCCTGAACTGATATGAAAACATTTACTTCCCATCATCGTTTTGATCCAGGGAGATGTCAGAGGATGCATAGTGCCAGATCCGCTGAATAGGGACGCAACGTTTTTGTAAGTCTTTCCACTGGATGGCACTTGGCAGCAGTGTTCTCCATTTTTTAACCCACACCTAATAAAAACACTCGCAAAAGAAGACTCGAGAACTGCTTCAGAAAGTGGCAAGCACAAATGATAACTGTGCATGAAGGGGAAAGGTTGAGAGGGCTTGATGGCAATGTATCTTTTACCATAAAATTCGAACAACCCCTTGTATATTTTGATCACCCCTTGATTATGTACCCAAGGAAATACATACATATGCTTAACATTTTATCAGTCTTTCACTGTATTTTCATACCCAATTAGTGCTGGACCTAAAAATATCTTTGTACACCATAAAAAAAAGTTTCGTGGGCTGGTAAGATGGCTCAGTGGTCTAAAGCACCTACTTGGAACAAGCTTAGCAAAGCACAGGGACCGCGGTTCAATCCCCCAGCACCACATGCCAGCCTGCCCCGCCCCCAGGTGGGCTGAGCTGGCCACACACACACACACAATAAATAAATAAATGTTTAAAAAAAAAAAAAGTTTCGAAATCAGTCTTCAAATGTTCTGCCTGCTGAGATCACCTCTCTGAACAACAATGACCTTACTTCTTGGCCATTCTGCCCATCTTCAAAAGCATTTCCCACCAGTGACCATGACACAGTACTTACCATTCCCAAGTATGACATCCACAGCCACAGTAGTCAGATCTTTAGTACAAGCAGTCTGAACATCCTCTGTAGGAGCAACGAAGGTGCTAAGTCCAGTTATTTTGTTGATATAAACCATTCTTCCCAGGGCTACATCAAAATGCTGCTGCCAGCTGGAGGAGCAGGTGTTTGACTCTTCCTTTTCAGAACAAGCTCTCGTCTCAGAATCTTCACTGGGAGTATAAACTCCATTTTGGTCAACTGTGGTATTTTCTTCGTGACTTAGAAACCTCCTACCAGGACTTTCTCTCTGCTGCTCTGAGGCTGTAATAAAAACATCTGCATCTTTAACCAGAGGAGCTTCAGATATCACCAGGTTCTCTGTCGCATTGCTGTTAGAATGTGTTTCACTGTCATGATCAAAGGAATTATCCTGTATGATGGAATCTGACACTGGGAGGGTGCCACCCTCTATTTTTTCACCCTGACAAAAATCTAGGCCTAAACTGCTGCATAAGTCACTGTCTTTCTTACTGGGATCTGAACTTGGAAATTCACTAAAATGACTTATCGTTTTTACTATGTGAATCTCTTTTTCAGAACCCTTCAGTCTGGACAGTTTAGAGGCCAGTGATTCAGGTGACTTCTCAACCTCTGAGAGTTCTCTGTTAGAGTGAAGTAATTCTGTCAGACTTTCTCTCAAACAAGGCGTCTGTTGTTCCAAACAGTCTTCTTCCTTGGACAGTGGAAGTTTCTCTGAGTATAGGATGTGACTTACTGGTTGACAACCACTATTTGAATCACTATGCTGCATAGTAGCACTTTTACAAATGCCAGCATTGACTACAGGGTTCTTGTCTGTCAGTGCCATGTCAGGTTCATCATGTGGGCTGACACCAAGAGCGACTTCACTGTTACTTTCCTTCACTTCTGCAGCCAGAGGGTTTTTAACCTTCCCATACAGTCTCTTAAACCTCTCTAAAGATCCAAGTTGTGAACTCAAGCTTAGCTTTTTACAGACTACGGGTTTGGAGGAAGCAATCAATTTATCTATTTTCTTACTATTCTTTGAAACATATTTATGCCAAGGTAAAGATGAGGATGTATCAGGTGATAAGCTACCTGTATGTGCTTCTTCAGCACTTTGCTGAAAAACTGAAAAATTTTTGTTAGTTGTTATCTGTTTGTTTGCTAGCCCATAATTTGTGTTTGTTCTGCAAAACTTTTTGTTGGGCAGGTGAGCATATTCTTTACTTAAGGTTCTAGTTAAGTCTTTGATGTCTGGAGTCTCAACTGAATGATCTATTCTGTTTCCAAATATTTCTTGGGCATTTGTAGGACCAGGTCGGACATAGTTTTTAAAGGAGTATTCTGCTTCAGTTGATTTAATTTGCTCATTTTGTACAACATGAGTTATAAAGCCAGTGGAACATAGCTTAACTTCTCTATAACTAAAAATATTTACTCTTCCACAATTACTAGGCTCTTTTATTCTCTTCTCTTCTTCTCTCTGAGCACTGTGAACTCTCAATGATGTCCCACCAAAAGGCAGAGGCTGACTTCCCATTTCAGTAGCACCTTTAAATCTCTCTAGTTGATCTTGAGTTCTGTTATTTTTCAGGATATTGGCAGCCATGCTATTAACAGTAGTACTTACTTTCTGTATTTCTAAATCTGATCCTCTCTCAATGTAATGTTGTGTCTGGCAAAGGTTTAAAAACATTTCTGAATTCTTTCCACATGGACTTTCTAAAGAGTTGTGTGCCAAGCAAGACTCTGTATGTTTCTCATTTTCTCTTAAGTCTGATGTTTTGCCTGTCTCTTGTTCTAACATCCTTGATTCTAAGGAAAAGCTGTCTGTGTTGTATAAAGATAATTCTGTCATTTTACTACAGTCCAGACCATCTGATTCACAAGCAGACAAAGGTGAGTCATCTGTCTTTTTTCTGATAGTTTGTGAATCCTCAGAATTCTGTGTGTTTATGTCTTCTACAGCTTTTCTCTTTACAGCTTTTGATTGAAAATTAAACATTTCACAGGAATCTAACATATTACTACATGCTTCCTGGAAGCTACCTGGGTTGTGCCTCTCATCAGAGGACAGATGCTTCTGAAGAGTAGTTCCAAATAAACTGAAATCACTATCGTCAGTGAATTCCTTAATGTCTTCACCTGATAATTCCACAAATAAATTTTCTTGCTTTAAAAACATTTTCACTCCTTCCTGGATACAAATTAGGAGAGTATCCCAGTTCTGAAACTCAATCAGGGTTTTTGCTGGCTCCATGCACACATCATACTCACAGGATTGGCACTGCACGTTGATTATATAGATTCCATGGAGTTCTGGAGTAGACCGATGCCGGGGACTTGAATTCATCTGCCTACTGGCAGAGCCATTCTTTGGCTTGCATATAATACTTTCTTTTCTTAATAAAAAGTCAATGAGTTTATGCAACTTTGTCCTTAAAACTAGTCTTCTGTTCACAAACAAAAACTGCATATTCTTATTATAGTGTGCTTCGGAGCTGATATATCCACTAAGCTCAAACTCCTTATATTTAAAATGTATTTCTTTTAACTTTTGGGACTTGCCCAATCCATAAATCTGACAAAATCGGGAACATATGTCTTTGGTCTTTGGGAGCTGAAGAACCATAGACCCAGAAACATCATTTCTCAAAGAGAAAGAAATGGAAGGGTGCATGAGTGAGAGAGCTTCTACCCTCTGCCTAACCTTCTCAAACTCCAGTCTGGGATCCAGGCGTTTTCTCCTCACGGGCAACTGGTGAAACAGATTATATACTGTTACTGTGGTCCCTGTGCTTGGTCTAGTCAAGTCAGCTTCACAAGCTTTCAGGGCTTTTCCATTCTGAAACAGTTTCACAAATGTTTTCATGGTCCCGTTTTTCTTGGATGAAATTTCCACAGCACTGGCCATGTTGGCTATACTTGCCAATGCCTCCCCTCGGAAACCATAGAATCTTGGGTTCTCCAAGTCCTGCAGCAAGTGACATTTACTAGTGAAGTAACGATTTCCCACCCTGTCCACATCATCACGCCCCATCCCAAATCCATTGTCTATCACTTGAACTTGGAAGGTTTCCATATTCACCCTGATGGCCACACATTTTGCTTCAGCATCAATACTGTTGAGGGCAAGTTCCTCAACACACTGGCCCAAGGAGCTTATGGCCAAACCAGAACGCAATCTGGCTTTTACTTCCACTGACAAGCACTTGATCATGGCAGGTAGGACGGTGGTGAGAATGCCAGCAACGGCTTTCCTTCTCTGGAAATAACTGCCTATGGGAAAGAAAAGCCACACACACTATCAAAGCTTCCGGGTTACACAGCATTACCTTTTTCTCTCACATACTATGAAGAAATATCATTTGAGCTAAATTAAACATTTTATTGTATTTATTTATTTATTTATTTATTTGCGGAACTGGGGATTAAACTCAGGCCCTTGCACTTGCCGGGTAAGCGCTTATTCTACTGAGCCATCTCCCCAGCTAAATGAGAACTTTTAGTAAGCCAATTTATGAACCAGAACGGCACAAAACGAAATTAGACCTCTGATTTCTAGGCAGATCACAGAATTTATACTTGGTGCAACAAATATAACATCCAAAGAAGCATTCATAATTTCATAATTTTCACTGCTCTTTCTAAACTCCTCATGCCCAGTAGTGAAGTCATAATTACTCTTGACATTGACCCACAAATACAGTATTCAGAATTCTAACCACTTTACCAAAAACAGATGCTTAAATTAAATTCAGCTAAGAAACATTAGCTAGAAATTATTCATGAAAAAAATCCCAAGCTAGTTTCATAACATTTATATATTACAATAACCTTGACTTTATAATGAAGTGCTAACACACTGTAAATAGGAAGGTGAAGCAATACACAGAAAGAAAAAATACAAATTCTATTAAGTGGAGGTAGGCAGGCATTAAGAGATTATACCATTTGTTATTATTATTGGTTAAATGTTGCTTCAAGGGATAGAGGTAGGCAATGGGAAAGGGTAAGAAAAATTTATTTGCATATAAGCTTTCTTTACCACTTGGCTTTAAAGTCTTGTTTATTTATTACCTTGATTTAAAAACAAAACAGCTTTTAGAGCCAAGCACTGTAGGACACCTGCAAACCCAGTTCTGCAGGGCGCTGAGGCCACAGGAGGATCGCTAGTTTTTTAAGGCAGCCAGTACAAGCCATCATCGAGACTTTGTCTCAAAACATAAAAAGGGCTGCGATGTGACAGACAGCACACAAGGCAGAGTCTGGAGTGGCAGAGTGCATCTCCAGGGTGGGTGCTCTGTGACAGCTGCCTGAGGCCTTGTGTCTGCCAGGACCACACTTTAAGAAGTCTTTTCGAAGCTCCTTATTAATCCTCTTTTGCATTAATACCCAACACACACTTGGCAATTACGATGGTATGGGCTGTCTGAACTTATTTTCTTGTGGTACAAATATTTTTAGGGGCTTTAAAGCTCCCCTTCCCTTCACTAAGCAAAGAGAACAGTGCGGCTGAACCACTGGGGGTGACAGGGTTGCTTTTGCCAAACAAACCTAGGAAAATCAGGGCTTACGACTGCAGAACTCAATACTGAATTCAGCAGTCAAATCAGGTGAACATTGGGGCAGGGAGATACCTCAGTGGAAAAAACGCTTGCCCGGCGAGCACAAGGTCCTGAGTTCGAGCCCTGATACAAAAAAAAGAAAAAAGTTAATTCAGTTCTTTCATTAAACCCGAAGCAGGAGTCCCTGATTCCGCCTAGGTTTTTCCCCTCCACGCTAGTTCTTTCTCGGCTTCGCTCCCCGACAATCGGGGCGACCCGGGCCTGGCGGGGGTCCGGGGCGTCAACGGCCGGGCGCCGCCGGCTACGGCCCAGCCGCGGGCCGCCCACCCCAGGCCACGTTCG
>NW_004524583.1:33755934-33769632 GCF_000260255.1 Octodon degus
TTTTTGCTTTAAACAATTTAACTGAAATGGACTTAAGTTTGTTTCTGAAGTGACTTCCATTTATTTTGATACATCTTTTCCCCATGATGATTTACAGGGTCTTCAAGCCAATATAAATACTTTACAAATATTTGAATTTTTAGGGGTCAGGGAGATGGCTGAGTGGAATAAGCGCTTCCCTGGCAAGCACAAGGGCCTGAGTTCAATCCCCGGTTCTGCCAAAAAAAACAAAAAACAAAACTGAATTTTTGGGTATATACCTGCACAGTACCTCAGCAATATCTTTCAGCAACAAAATACTGAAGAGTAAAGGCTAGACACAATTCCTGGGTACAGTGAAAATCTGCTGCAAATATTTCTGAGGTAAGAAGGCGCCGCATACCTGTTCAACTAAGAAAACCACCCTTACAACACAGGATGATTTTAATTTTACATAGGACCTAGAACACTTAAGCTGCCTATTAGGTGCTGAATGGCAGAGCAACGTCCCCAGTTTATGCCATGAATTCCTAGGGAATGGGTTCCAACAACTCGTGTTCCTTTCCATTGGTCTTCACAAAGTGTGCTTCTCTGGAGGGGCAGGCTGGCGCTTCAGCTGAACCCAGGTACCTTCTCTTTGGCTTCCTTCTTTTTCTGATCATTTTCCTTGACACATTTCAGGAAGCTATCACGCTGAGTGTTTAATATGCTCGATACGCACATTAATCCTCTTGGCAAGTATCTTGCCCTTAACTTGCTTGTTTACAACGATGCAACAGCATGCTGGGTAACGTTGTAGACTCTTCCCGTTTTGCCATGGTAACATTTGTGAGGCGTTCCATTTTGCACAGTACCTATTCCCTTGATGTCTACAATATCACCTTTTTTGTAGATTCACATGTATGTAGCCAAAGGAACAACCCCATGTTTTCTAAAAGGCCTGGA
Source organism: Octodon degus (assembly GCF_000260255.1). Taxonomy (NCBI): domain Eukaryota; kingdom Metazoa; phylum Chordata; class Mammalia; order Rodentia; family Octodontidae; genus Octodon; species Octodon degus. The sequence goes on from NW_004524583.1 coordinate 33,756,859, forward strand.
AAACATATACCAGGTTCCCTTCCTCTTGCCCTTTGTGTTAGTCATTTTGGCAAATTACTGGAAGATGGCAGTTCTGGCTGAAAGGAAGCCCTTTTTTCCTTTTGTATGTACTAGTATTTACCCGTTAATGTTTTTGTACTGGGACTCGAACTCAGGACTTCTTGATTACTAGACAGGCACTGTGCCACTGAACTATGTCTATGGCCCATACTACTATTTAATTACTATTTAATACAGCTTTTTAAAATAAAAGGGCAGGCGGGATAGCTCTGCGGGCTAAGCACCTCCTTAGGTAAGTGCAGAGTCCGGGGTTCACTCCCTGGCACCACATGCCACTCCAGCCCTGCCCTCCCCCACCCCCGTGTGTTGCCCAGTCCGGGTGTGGTGGCACAAGCCTGTAATCCCAGCACTGGGGAGGCTGAAAACAGGAGGATCACTATGATTCCAAGCTGCATAGCGAGACCCTGTACAAAAAAAAAATTAAAACAAACTAAAAAAGAAGAAAAATATTTTTATTTGCTTATGTTTCTTAGCTAGAATGTAAACTCAGAGGGGTTGAAGGGAGGGTAGAGGGATGGGAGAAAAATTTAAAAAATAAAGAATGTAAGCTAGATGAGTCAGTCTAGTGCCTGGCATATGGCGAGCACTCAGGGAATAAATCCAGAGCTTTCCATTGTAGAATTAATGGTTTTTAGAGTCAGAAAAGACTGAGACTGGCAAGTGCAAGGGCCAGAGTTCAGTCCCTGGTTCGGCCAAAAAAAAGATGGAGAAACTAGTTTAGCTCCCTTAAGTTACAAATGAGGACACCAGGACTCATTAGCTTCTTTGCTATATTCCCAATACCACCACCACTTTTCCTGACTGAAGGAAAACAGAACTCCTAACAACACTAGGAGAGTAAACGTTTTGGAACTTATTAACCAGCCCTCAGATTCTGCTTTCCATCTCAATTGCACTGGAACCTAATTTTTTTTTAAAAAATTGGAACTTATGAGAAAATTTTGTAAACCCACTAAGTGTTTGAACTACACTTGTTTAATCACTAACCAAATCAAATCAGACTTCTGTGGATGATGAAGCAAATTTTGATTACTGCATATATTAGTTTGCTAGGGCTCCATGACAAAATCGCACAGAATGGGTGGCTCAAACATCAGCAGCTTATTTTCTCTCCATTCTGGAGACCAGAAGTCCGGGATCAAGGTCTCAGCAGGGATTTCTCCCGAGGCCTCTCCTGGTTGCTAGACAGCCGTCTTCACATGGTCCCGCCTGTGCACACACATATCCCTGTGCAAACGTCTATGTATTAAGACACCAGCACATTACACCAGGGTCCACTCTACCAGCCTCACAGAACCCTGTGTGTACTGGGGATGACACCCACCCAGAGAGTTCCTGCACACTAGGCAAGCGCTCTCGCCCCTCGGGCACGCTGCCACCGGGCAGGCTGGTGTCCAACACCTGTAATCCCAGTGCTGGGGAGGCTGAAAACAGGAGGATACCATGAATCCGAGTTCTGTAGTGAGACCCTGTACCAAACATTTAAAAAAAAAAAAAATGAATAAAAAATAAAATAGAAAAAAAAAAGAATAAAATAGAGGGGCTCATAAAATTCCCCAGACTGACCTCAAACATTTGTGCACCCTGTTTCAGCCTCCAGAGCAGCTGGCGTTAGAGGTTTGCACAACACACCTGGCTCTTTAATCCTGTCTTCAAAGGTCATATTGATATAGGAGAAAGAAACACCCAACCTGAAAGAATCTTGGACAAGTTTGTGTTCTCATAAACCAAAGCGTGAATTTTAGGAACAACGGAAGAGCAGAATATATTTATTGGGGGAAAGAAAGCTTGTCTGACAGAGGGACAGAAGGGGACCCAAGTGGGTTGCCAAAGACCCTGATTTTTCTAGGGATTTTTTTTATAGAGCAAAACCATGAGGTGAGGTGGATCTAAGATGGGAAACTCAGGAACTTGCTAGGTGGCCTTGAGGTGGGACACAACTATTGTCGACTAAGATTACAAGCACAGTTGCTCAGGTGAAAGTGATTAAATCCAGGACCAAATGGGGAAGCACGTCACATAGCAAGCGCAGCAAGCGCGTGAATACAGAACAGGGGCTTTTCCAATAGCGGGTTGGGTTAGTGACTCTCCCTGGCTTTTTCAAAGGGATTGATACCTATTTAAAACTATCAATCCCTGATGTCCATCCTTAGGGAGGAGTGTGGCTCCGTCTGTTTAATCTTGTCGTGTGGTCTGGCCCACAGCAGGAATGCCTGTCTCTCTCAGTTGCAAGGTATCTTGTCTTCCACATAAGGTCCTTTGAAGGCCTAGCCCTGTCTGTCTGCCTATATTTTCATCTAACTCAGCTGCCTAGACCAGTATTTCCAATAACACTTGCCAAAGTGGGGCTGAGGCAGAGGACTTCAGCATATCAACAGGGGGAGTTACAGTTCAGCCCATCACATTACTTGATGTCAGTTTACCCAGAGGAAATGAAGGCCAGCAGAAGTTAGGAGCCATTTAAAGAAATTATTTAAGGGCCGGCAGTATAGCTCAGCAGACTAAGCAAGCTTAGATAAGTGTAGGGAAGTGCAGGGGCCTGGGTTGAATCCCTGGCACCACATGCCACCCCGGCCCCACTCCCTGGGCATGCTGAGCTGGCAATGGAGTCTGGGCGTGGTGGCGCATGCCTGTAATCACAGCACTAGGAAGGCAGAAATCAGGAGGATCACTATGGGTCTGAGCTGCGTAGTGAGACCCTGCACACACACACACACACAGAAAAAAAAACCTTTAAGAAATTATTAAGAGCAACCATTCGAGACTGCTTCTGTCTCTCAGGCGCTATCCTATTCCTCATTCCCTTTCTCCAATAAACTTTCCTACTTTTAAAGAAAAAAAAAAAAAAGGACGAGACAAGATTGCAAATTCAAGTCCAGGCTGGATAATTTAGGGTTTTATCAAAGACGTAGCAACACCGTCTCTCAAAGGGTGGTGGCCAAGGCTGGGGATACCCCAATGCAAAGGCCCTGCATACGGGCTGGGGAGACGGCTCAGCAGAATAAGTGCTTGCCTCGCAAGTGCAGGGGCTTGAGTTTAATCCCCAGTTCTGAGGAAAAAAAAGGCCATGCACAGAAATTCCCTAGTACAATAAATAAATAAAACAAATGCCTTGGGGCTGGCGAGATGGCTCAGTGGTCTAAAGCACCTACTTGGAACAAGCCTGGCAAAGCACAGGGACCGCGGTTCAATCCCCCAGCACCACATGCCAGCCATCCCGCCCCCTGGTGGGCTGAGCTGGCCACACACACACACACACACACACACACAAAGTAAATGTTAAAAAAAAAATCTAAAAAAACAAATGCCTTATTTTGGTACCAGGGATCAAACTCAGGACCTTGGGCTTGCCAGGCTGTTTACACCACTGAGACACCTTCCTAGCAATGGTTGTTTTAGATCAGACCTCTTTATTTTTTTTTTTTTTATTATTTTTTTATTTATTTATTTGTGTGTGTGTGTGTGTGTGGCCAGCTCAGCCCACCAGGGGGCAGGGCTGGCTGGCATGTGGTGCTGGGGGATTGAACCGCCGTCCCTTTGCTTTTGTTAAGCTTGTTCTAAGTAGGTGCTTTAGACCACTGAGCCATCTCACCAGCCCGATCAGACCTCTTTAAATTACCTCAAAATCTATTTTTTTTTTTTTTTTTTGCAGAACCGGGGCTCTCCTATAAATGTTAACTGAATAAATACTTTTGCCCAAAAAGAAGCTCAATGACTATTGGCTTTTTGTTTTGGCAGAACCTGGGATTGACCTCAGGTGCTTGTGCTTGCCAGGGAAGTGCTTATTCTACTGAGCCATCTCACCAGCCCTCGCTGACTATTTTAAAAGTACCATAAAGGTCAGGGAGATATCTTAGCAGTTTAAGCGGCTACCTGTCAAGTGCAAGATCCTGAGTTCAATGCCCAGTACCCAAAATAGAAACCAGTACCTTAAGTTGTGACTCAGCTGTCTGACACTGACAAAAGATCTAAGATGTGCTGTACATGGTTCCAAGGAAAATCCTGAGATTTAACTGACCTTGATAGATACCAAAAAGTTATTTTTGCATTTGCACAGATCTTGCTTTAACTTGGTCTTAACCATCCAACAGAACAGTATAACCATGAGATGTTAAAAAAGCAATGACATAATATACTGGCTGTAAAAGGTTCAAATCGCTGACTGTTCCCAGCTGTACTGCTGACTCACTGCTGTTATGGACTACTGCACTTTAGAGGGTTAAACTGCTATATACAGGTACCAAAATTCTTCGACTGGCATGAAGAACAGAAAGATCTTCTGAAGAGTTCTCTAAGCACAGCTTCTCCAACTGCAACACAACACCCATCATTCACACAACAAAACAAAAAAAGGAGAGATGTTGGGAGCCATTAAAGCTGGAAAGTGGTTAAATGTGTGAGAGCAGGACTAGGCCTCAGTGCCTAAAGCAGTCAAGCTACCTCAGTCCTGAGAAAAGCATCCTGACTGGTAAATGTCAGGTATCAGTCACTAGGCAATCCTATGTCACATGATACTAACTTCACAAAGGTACAAATAAAGGCCCTTACTGTTGTTTTGGGGGTTGTCTGCCAATTAGGTAAATGGGCCACCACCTGACTCCACCCTTCAAAAAAAAGTATCATAAGCAGGTTTTAATGTGTTTTTATTAACTAAAACTGTACAACTGTAATCCTTCCACTGTACATGTAATATACAGTAAGTCAAGTGTAACAATAGTAACAGTATCAACTACTGATGCTAAAATAACTAACAAATTCTTCTATTGAACACAGAATAGTTCTGTTTATTTACAATGAAAACCAAAACTAATGAATTTATCTTGGGAAATTTAAATTCAGGCCATTATTTCACAATTTGGAAATCCGAGTAATCCAACTTTAAGATGGCTTTTTCATTCTTGAAGTTTGCTCTTTCAATGTGTGATTTGGGACTTCCTTTTGTCTCAAGCCATTCCTGCATACGATGCACCTTGGACCTGGGTCCTTGTAACTGTCCTTGCACCGTGCCGTGGTCAGTGTTCTGGACCCAGCCGACCAATCCCAGCCTTTTACCCTCAGCCTAGGGGGAGAAAATGAGAGATCCAATGAGAGTGTACAAAACAAAGTGAGACTCTAATCTGTTGCCAGAATCTTGGCCTAGAATCAAGCCACTGAAACTAATTTGATATTGTCCAGAAAAGTCAAAACAGAAAGACAGCAAAGAGGCTCTCAGCGCTGGTTTTTTTGGTACTGGGGATCGAACTCAGGGCTGTACGCTTGCCAGGCAGGCACTCTCGTTGCTGATCTTGTTTTTGGCGGAACCGGGGACTGAACTCAGGCGCTGCGCTTATGCGTCTGAGCTATCTCCCTGGCCCTCGCCTCACTGCTGATCTTAACTTCAAGTGTTGGCCACTTGAATCCATTTTCTTCTTTATAAAACCCAGGCACTAGAATTTTCACTGTGTAGTTAATTTGGTTAAGTCCTAAAGACTTAAGGCCAAAACAGATGCTTTAAAAAGCTGTTTTTAGGATACTGAGTTGTATCATTTTCCCCTAAGAATTTACTGGGTATGGTAAATGCCAAAGCGTGAACGTATCAGATTCTTCTCTTCATCTTTAACCAGGACCACACCTAAACAAATCCAGATGAATTAGTGTCCGTTATATCTTCAAAGATCATTAGAGAGCATTTCACAATTTCCTGGGCAACTCATCCATTGTTTTTACTGCAGAGAAACTATCTAGCCCTCCATGTTTACCTTGCATCCAGAGCCCACTTCCTGTCATCTTGCTAGAGAAGGAAAGCAGCTGGGATCAGCCTCTCCACAGTGAGGTTTCAGGAGGGTTGAGAGCTAGCTATTCAGTTTCCACTTGACTTTTCTTTTGTCTAAATAACCAGTGTCTTCAAAGTTGAATAAGTGTAAGTAAGGCCAACAAATTGTCATGACTCTGGTTTGGCTTTTGCCTTTCTCTTTTCTTTGTTTTGTTTTCTGTGTTCTTTCCATTAAGTCATTAAGCTGTGCTCAAGACTGAACTTTAGGAAACGTTTGCAATGTTTCAAAGATACTTTTATTTTTGCATAAACATGTAATTAGGATATTATAAAAGTCATTGATTGCTAACATAATTTAATAGAAGGGGTTGAATTACAAAAGAAAATGGGAGTTCATATGATTGCATGACTAAATGCCAGAGTAGTGACTTAGTCAATGTGGGAAGTTGCTGGAGTTTGCCAAAGAAAACATCATGCATATCCAAAAAAAAAAAAAAAAAAAAGTCTGAAGAATAATTGTAGCATCCATCACACCAGTTATGTTCAAAGCAAGAACATGTTCGCATAATGAACAAAAGATACTCTGGTCAAATAAATAACAATGTAAGGGATGGAGTAAATGAGGAATGAAGAAAAATAGGTGATCCCTTCAGCATGCCAAGTGCCAGAGGAGAAAACATAAAAGAGGAATGCTGAGAAGGCACCAGAAGACAACTCCACATCCCACTGACTGTGTAACAACTGCATTCTTAGATTTCCAATTAACCTAAGGGAGTTGGCTGCAATTCTTAGAGTTACCATGTATGGTAAATGGCTATCAAAATGACTGTGCAATTTTAAGCAAGGCTATACCAGTTAAATAAATCTTTAAATTGAATGTAAAATTTTACCTTTTTTTTTTTTTTTTTTTGGCAGAACTAGATATTGAACTCAGGCCTTGCGCTTGCCAGGAAAGTGCATATTCCACTGAGCCACCTACCCAGCCCCCATTTTACCCATATTGAGGATGGAAATTTCTACAGATTTTATTTGTGCACATGACTGTTCTTTTTTCAAACTGATAGCATAATGTTCCAGATTCACGTTTTTTTTAAAAGCATTGCTATTGAACTTTTATTTTTATTTTTTGTAATTACGTGTGTGTGTGTGTGGCCAGCTCAGCCCACCAGGGGGCGGGGCTGGCTGGCATGTGGTGCTGGGGGATTGAACCGCGGTCCCTCTGCTTTGCTAAGCTTGTTCTAAGTAGGTGCTTTAGACCACTGAGCCGTCTCACCAGCCCCTCACGTTTAATTCTAAATATCTACCTAAATGAATAAAGTGTTTTTCCAAGAAAAATTCTAAAAAGCTAATTCTATCGCATAATCATATTTCTGCTTAGTCATCTTTTTTTTCCCCCCTGATATTTTAAGGAACATAAACACTAAACCTAGTCTACAATCTAAGAACACAGTCCCAGCTAGGTATGATGGCACATGCCTATAGTCCCAGCACTCCAGCGGGTGAGGCAGGAAGATCCCTGTGAGCTCAAGGCTGGTCCCAATCTAAACAGTGAATTCAAAGCTAGCCTGAATTGTGGAGCAAGACATTGTCTAAAAAAAAAAAAAAAAAATCACTTCTTGGCCTTTTGGTTAGGATCAAGTGTTTAAAAAAAAAAAAAAAAAGACATGGGGGTCAAGTTACTAAAATCAGAACTGGGCTGGGCATAGTGGTACACGCCTGTGATCCCAAGCACTTGGGAGGCCGAGGTGGCCAGCCTGAACTGTATAGCAAAACCCTATCTCAAAAAGACAAAAAATAATAGTAGTGGGTTATCCACGGAACTGGCAAGGTCAGAAGTTGCTGACTTGAGCCTTTTACAGCTCAGCATGTTAATATGGCTCTACTTTTTAATACCTCATGTTTATACTTTTCTGCTGGATGGTTAAGACCAAGATAAACCAAGACTTATATAACAAAAATGGTTAACTTTTGTATCTGACAAGGTCAGTCAAATCCCCTCAGGATTTACCCTGAAACCAAGTACAGCAGTTTGTAGATCTTTTGTCAATCTGGATGAGTCACGGCCATTGCTTGACTGATGTGCTCTCTGTGAAAGCCTGAGAGAATGTCTTCTCTCTAGGTACGCTCCTTAGGCCCACTCTACATCGTTGATCACTTTCCTCTGTGGCCCCGTTATCTCCTTGAACAGAATATTTGGGACACCACTGAATTACGGGATGTTACAGTACAGGTTCTCTTTATGTCTTGAGCCCTCATTGACCTTAGCGCCAAAATGCTGGCTGTCCTTGCTGCCCTTCTTTTACTCTAATTTTTTGGTCTGCAAACTTGAGTTGTTAACCCTCCAGAAGAGAAGCTTAATGATATTGTTACCCTATAACACAGACAGTTGAGCTTAATATCACTAGCTGTCTGAATATCAAACACCCTAGACATAACATTGAACAGGTATTTTCCAACAATTATTGATATGCTAAACGTCAAATCCCTATAGAATGTGAAAAAAATAAACAATTACACATTTTCACACAGAAATTTAGAAATCTAATAGGATAGATATACAACTACTTTCTCTTTGTTCAATGAGAATTTTTTTTTTTTGAGAAGATTTATACTAGTAGTGTTCAGACAAAATATGTCTGCATCTTGTACTCTGAATAACTACTACAAAAGCAACAAGACGCAATGTATTAATTACTGTAACTGTCCTACTAACCTGTTTTGAAACTGTCTCATTGCTATTTCTTTCTCAATAAACTAATTTAAAAAAAAGAGGCCAGTAGTACAGATGTTACAAAATTTTTAAAAAGTATTACATAGAAATTCTATGGGGGCTGGTGAGATGGCTCAGTGGTCTAAAGCACCTACTTAGAACAAGCTTAGCAAAGCCCAGGGACCACAGTTCAATCCCCCAGCACCACATGCCAGCCAACCCCGCCCCCTGGTGGGCTGAGCTGGCCACACACATACACACACACACACAAATAAATAAATAAATAAATAAATAAGAAAGAAAGAAAGAAAGAAATTCTACAAACAGCTGTATGCCAGAAATTGGATTTAGATGAAAAGGACAGATTCCTAAGACAAATGAAATCAACAGGGGGCCAGGGATACAGCTCAGTGGCGTAAGCGCCTGCCTGGCAAGTGCAAGGTCCTGAGTTTAATCCCTGGTACCACAAAAAAAAAAAAAAAACAAAAACAAAAAACACCACCACAACAAATGAAATCAAGAAATAGACAATCAGGGCCAGGGAGATGGCTCAGTGGAATAAGCTCTTGCCTGGCAAGTGCAAGGTCCTGAGTTCAATCCCCGGTTCTGCTAAAAAAAAAAAAAAAAAAAAAAAAAAAAAGAGCTTTATACAACATGACAAACTGATATCTATGCCAGGAATGCAAAATTGGTTCAACATATAAACAGTAATCTGAAAAAAAAAAAAATGTAATCTAGGGGAGACGGCGAAGCTGCACTTTCCTGAGAAACAAAGCCACTTGCCTCCATCCTTCTCTGACCTTTACTTCAACCCTATTCACTGAGATGTGTAGAGCTAACTCTGTTGACCCAGATATCCCTTAACTGGCTAAAAGGCTAAGACATGAGCTAACATCGCAGTTGAGCCCATGGGACTCAACAAAGTCATACCTTTCTAACGGCAGTGAAGGTGCCAGCCTTGCACACATGAGGTTCTCTGTCGTACTGCTAATTGGAGAGCCTTTGTGGTTGGTACAAAATTGCTGTTTATCACTGTAGCCCATGCCTGAAGGTATCGTTTTTCTAGCACTCTGCCACAACCCTTACCTACCTCCCTGACACCAATAAATGCCATGAGCTTTTGGACTTATGGACTTTTGTTTCATAAAGAATACTGGTCATCCTAGAGCTCCTCAACTGTAGAATATTCTTTGTCTGTATTTCGCATCCATGTGCCACAGTGCCAGGTAGAAGACCTAACCACACTGCAGGGATTTCAGTAGTACTCCACTTAATATACCATATTAATAAATAAAACAAAAATTGTGTGACTTACCTCAATAAATATCTTACGAAAAAGATACAAAAATATTTTATAAACCAGTAATAGATGGGAACTTTCTCAACCTGACGAATAATATCTGAAAAACCCACAGCTATTATCATACCTAATAGTGAAAAACTGAAGGCTTTTCCCCAAAATCCGGTATAAGATACTCCTATTAAATATATACCACTTCTACTAAACACTATATTTAAGGTTATAGTCAGAACAGAAATTAAAAAAAAGGCATTCAGGTGGGAAAGGAATAAAAAAAAATTTTTTTAGTGTATTTAGTACAGGGTCTACAGGGTCTTACTACACAGATTGGACTCATAGTGATCCTCCTGTTTTCAGCCTCCCAAGCACTGGGTTTACAAGTGCATGTGACCATGCCCAGTCTCAGTTGCAGTCTCAGTGCGCCCCAGGGGCAGGACCTGTACAGCACGCAGATACGCTGAGCTATCTGAGAGCCCTTGGAAAGGAAGAAATAAAACTATACTTGCAGATGGCATAACTTGTAGACAGAAAATCCTAAGGAACATGCATGTACATTAACTGAAGCTAATAAATGAATTCACAGTTGCAGGATATAAAATTGATACATAAAAATTTGTTGTACTTCTAAAAAAAATCCATTGTACTTCTATCAATGATTAAAAAATAAAATTAAGGAAATAATCCCATTTAAAATAACATCAAAAAAATAAATAAAATAAATCAAAAATAAATTATTCAGGGGCTGGTGAGATGGCTCAGTGGTCTAAAGCACCTACTTAGAACAAGCTTAGCAAAGCAGAGGGACCGCGGTTCAATCCCCCAGCACCACATGCCAGCCAGCCCCGCCCCCTGGTGGGCTGAGCTGGCCACACACACACACACACACACACACACATAATAAAATTTAAAAAAATAAAAAAATAAAAATAAAAAAATAAATCATTCAGGGATAATTTAACAAAAGACACTGAACTGCATAGTGAGACCCTGTATAAAAAAAGAAATTGGGGCTGGTGAGATGGCTCAGTGGTCTAAAGCACCTACTTAGAACAAGCTTAGCAAAGCACAGGGACCGCAGTTCAATCCCCCAGCACCACATGCCAGCCAGCCCCGCCCCCTGGTGGGCTGAGCTGGCCACACACACACACACACACACACACATAATAAAATTTAAAAAAATAAAAAAAATAAAAATAAAAATAAAAGAAATTGGAAGATTTTATTTTATTTCTTCTTTTGATGGAACCGGGGATTGAACTCAGGCACTTGCACTTGCCAGGGAAGCGCTTATTCTACTGAGCCATCTCCCCAGCCCCAAAATTGGAAGATTTTAAATAAATGGAAAGGATTATATATTCCATATTCATGGATTATAAGACTTAATATTGTTGAGACTGGGTATGGTAGCATGCACGCCTATAATCCCAGCTCTTGGGAGGTTGTAAACAGGAGCATCACTGAGTCCAATCTAGTAGTGAGACCCTGAAGACCCTGTAGACCCTTTCCTAAAAATACAGAAAAAAAACAAACAGGCAAAGGAATTGAAATAGAAATTTCCCCCAAGAAGAAAATTTCTCCACAAAAGATACATCTTCTTTTCCTGTGTCAATAAACACATGGAAAAATGTTCAACCTCCTCAGTTATTAGACAGTAAACCAAAACCACACTGAGGACATATCATAAAATGTTACTCAGCCTTAAGGGGAAACTGTGACTCACAACACACAGGAAGCTTGAGGACATTATGTTAAGTGAAATAAGCCAGTCACGAAGGACTATCACCATATGAAGTCATTTATGAGATGACTCGTAAAGTAGATTCATGACTGCCAAGGGCTTAGGGGAGGGAAAGTTAGGGAGTTAAGTAGTTAATGGTTACTGAGCTTTACCTCTGCAAGGTGAGGAGTCCTACAGACAGAGCCTGGAGGTGGGAGCACAGCAATGCACGAACGTGCTGAGGGCTACAGAACTGTGTATTTTTAAATGGTTAAAACAGAAAGTTCATAGTTGCAGTAATCTGCTGTTACATATTTTCTCAATAGTTTGGTGTTTTTGAGACTGGGCATGATGGCACGCGCCTGTAATCCCAGCTCTTGTGAGGCTGTAAACAGGCAGATCACTATGGTTCCAGTAGCCATACCCTGTAGACTCTTCCCTAATATAAAAAAAAAAAAAGTTTGGTGTTTTCCAGTTATCTTTCTGGTAATGATTTACATTTTAGTTTCACTGTGGCTGGAGAACATGCCTTGTATGACCTAAATCCTTTTGAATTCATTGATAGCTGAAAGCCAAAAAGATTCTCAGTGAGATAAGACCTCACACTCATTAGGACAGCTATAATAAGGCAAGTGTTAGCAAAAAACTAACAGATCTGAAAAAACCTGGAATTGTACACATTGCTTTGGAGAATGTAAAATGGCACAGCTGCTTTGGGGAAGTTTGACAGTGGAGAAGTTAAACATAGTCATGATACAGATAAGCAGTCTACTGGAAGCTATATAAAATCAAAAGAACAGCAAACACTGTCTATAGAGAAACACCTACCTAAGTGTAGATGAACATCTACCTTATTCATAATGGCCAAACACTGGAAATAACCAAAATGTATGAGCTGACAGATAATGCAGCATATCCATAAAGTGGATTATTCAGCCATAAAAAATAAAGCATGGATACAAGCTACAATATGGGTGAGGGCTGGCTAAATAGCTCAGGGGATTGAAGTGCCCACTTAGGCAGACACAGGAGCTGGGGGGTTTGATCCCCAGCCTACCATGTCCCCTGGCGTGTTGAGATGGTGATTGAGACTAGGTGTGGTGGCGCATGCCTGTAATTCCAGCACTTGGGAGGCTGAAAACAGGAGAATCACTACAAGTCCAACCTACATAATGAGACCCTGTAGACCCTGTACCAAATACACTAAAAAAAAAACCAAACTCGGGGTCGGGGGG
>NW_004524583.1:33769732-33775462 GCF_000260255.1 Octodon degus
TTTGTGGAACTGGGGATTGAACTCAGGCCCTTGCGCTTGCCAGGGAAGCGCTTATTCTACTGAGCCATCTCCCTGGCCCCTATATTCTGCTCTTAACCTCAAAAAAGAAAAAAAAGAAAGAGAAAAAGAAAAAAAAAATGGGTGAATCCTAAAACATACTAAGTGAAAGGAACTAGACACAAAAATGCCACATTTGCATGATCATGTAGAACACGAAAACCCAGAGACAGAATATAGGTTAGTGGTTGCCAGGAGTGGTAAATGATCAGTAATTGCTAAGATGTAGGTATTTTCCCCCCACTGGAGAGATGAAAATGTTTTGGGATCAAAGCACAAATTTTATATTTTTGATGTACATACCTAAACTTACCAAGTTATACTTTTTTTAAGGGTGAATTTTATGGGATGTGAATTATAGTCCAACTTTTAATAAAGTCTCTGCCTCTTTTCCTGTCACTGCCAATCAATGGGCATCTCTTCAGACCACTGGTACAGGCACAGCAAGACAGAGACAGAAGAAAGCCTTCCTACCAGACGTGGAAGCATGAAGTTGGATGCCCCGCTGCTACCACTAAGATCGCCCCCACCACATACACACGGCCCAGGGCGTGAGAGGTAATAAGAAGTGCCACGCCGAGGCTGGACCCGAGAACGTTCTCCTGGGCTCTGAGCGCTGGACTCAGCTATCAGAGGTCACAGTATGCTCCCCCCACACCCATCAGGAGCTGGACCCACCAGGACCTGGAGGGAGAACTGGCTTGGGCTTATTATCAGTACACTGACAATGGTACAAATCATACTACAGACACTGTCCCTGGGCCAGAAGGAGAGGGCCAAGCTGACTCCTGAGAAGAGATTTTAAACAAAAATTGATCAAAGAGGGGGCCTGGCCCTAGCTCAGTTCTTTAAGTGGCTGCTTCCACAAAGCTGTCAGGCTCAGATGGCTGTGGTTCAATCCCCACAACTCAAGCCAGCCAAACCTGCCCTGAAGGCATTCAGAGCAAAAAAAAAAAAATCCTTCTGCCTTTATTAAAAAAAAAAAAAGAAATTAAAATTAAAATAACACTGAAATTAAATGTGATGCCAGAAAATGGTTATCATCAAGTCAAAAAAAAAAAAAGATCAAAGAAAATTCCAAAGAAACACAAGAAAGGAAAGTACAATGAACACTCAAATCAGTAGTCTTCTGGAGGAGCAATTCCAGCAGGGCTAGCTTCTTACCTGCATTGCACCAAGACCAGGACAGTGTGACCAAGGAGATGGCTAGGTGCTAGAGGGCAAGGAGCTGGAGTCCTGTCTGAGGAAAACCAGGGCCAAGAAAGGCAGTTAAATCCTCTCCTTCCGGGCTTAGCACTTGTAACTCAAGTACTTAATATTCTTTTCTGTTTTGTTTCTTGGGGGTACCAGGGATCAAATTCAGGACTTCATGTTTACCAGGCAGGTGCTATGCCACTGAGCTAAATCCTCAGTGTTTATTATTCTGTGAAAATAAAATAAAAACTATAAAGTCCTTTCCTGTATTGTCAGTCACCATTCTTCCATAAGTGATAGATTTTAAGAGTGGATATCATACAAACTCACTCTACTAGCAAAACAAATGTTAAAACACACATTTAAGTGGTTACAAATAGTAAAGAATAAGCTGTAAATTTAATCAAGAAAAAATACAAAAAAAGAGAAACAGCTAGGTATGGCAGTGCATGCCTATAATCCCAGCTCCTGGAGAGGCTGGGATGTGAAAACTAAAACCCCAGGTCAGCTGAGACAACAGCAAGACTGTGACCAGAAAAAAAGTGGTTGTGGGAGATATTCCTTCTAATTTCCAAATAAAATTTGCTTTTCCGCATTCTTTTTAAAAGTTTTTTTAATCTTTACTTATTTGGCACAGGGTCTAGCTACGCAGTCCAGACTCATAGTGATCCTCCTGTCTCAGTCTCCCCAGCACTGGGATTACAGGCATGTGCCACCATGCCTGGGGTTCCCAGGCCAGCATGGCAGGTGGTACTGGGGATCAGTATCGGGATCCTGCGCTTGCTAGGCAGGCGCTCAGACCACCGAGCTATCTCCCCAGCCCAGGAAAACAGGATTTGCAAGTGATTAGAATATGAGGTATTGAGGACTGACTCATATATCAAAGATTCAGGTTTGAAATTTAGAACTATCATACAGTCCCAGCATCGTGACACTTGGGGAGTTCTGCAGCCCTAATTTATTACCGTGGGGCTGGACATACATTGGGTGGGCAGGAGCCTGATACCTCCCTACAGAAGGCAGAAGGGGTACTGAGATGGCATTTGCTGGGGCTTGAGGGTTAGCTCAGTTGTTTAAGTACCTGCTTGGGCGAACCCAGCAAGGCCCAGCAGACTGCAGTTCAATCCCCAGCGCCATATGCCTTACCAGATGTGCCCTCAAGGTAGCCTGGCCCAGCCAAAAAGAAAAGAAAGAGAAAGCGATGGTGTTTGCATGTGCACGTTAAGGGAAGACCAGTGCTAGGGAAGCAGAGGTGGAGGCTGCCAACAGTTTGTTTATCCTCTCCAATAGGTCCTATTACTCTAGTGGGAGTACCATACTCCAAGGTGAATGTTACCATTATCTATTCTGGAAGGGATAAAGGTTTTTTTTTTTGATAAAGTATTTTTAATTAGAAATACTTCACCTAAAAAGATACATGCTAATATGCATATATATAAAAAAATAAAAAATAAAAATAAAAAGATACATGCTATTTCTAAGTGAGAAAGTTTGGGGAAAAAATTAAGTTTTTTTTTTTTAAATTAAAAAAAAAGTTGAAATGAAAGACATGTACAGAAAAGGTAGCAACTATGATGGAAGCACTTTACACAATTTACGTGAATATAATCAGCTCATCTACACACTATCTTCAGTCAGTGGTAGCTTCCCTATGGAATTGGGACTTGATAAAAAGGAGACTACTATCAAAGGAGAAAGGACCAGGCCGGCCTCGGGCACACACCTGTAATCCCAGCATGCTGGGAGGCTAAAACAATCACAAGTCCAAGCCCAGCCTAGGCAACTTAGCAAGACTGTTTCAACAAAAATTTTCAAAGGCTGGCTGGGGATGTAGCTCAGTATGGAGGCCTTGGGTTCAGTCCCCAGGGCTCCAAAAGAAGGAAAGAGGAAGAAGTTGGGGGAATAGAAAGGAGGTGTAAGGGAGGGTAACGGGGGCTGGCCGTGATCAAAACATATTATATGTAAGAAAATGCCACAATAAAAACTCAATTTTGTAAGATTAATATGTACTAATATAGGAAACGTGACTTGGTTTCATGATGCCATAGCAGAGTGAACTCGGGATATCAGCCTTCCAAAATTACAGTTCTGTTGTTCTGTTCTGAGACAGAATCGCGCTGCGAAGTTGAGGCTGGCCTGCATTCACTATGGAGCCCAGGCTGGCCTGGTACTCATGATGATCCTCCTGCCTCAGCCTCCCAAGTGCACGGATCTAAAGATCATGAATATGCAAGTCAAGCCCAATGTTAGAAAACACAACACCAATAACAGGAAAATCTCCCATTTCCATTGTGTTTCACTAATTGCAAAGCATTTTCCTATCCATTGGTCTACTCTACAAACTACACTCAGCTTCTCTCTGGTCATACCTGTCAGAACTCACCTCCTACCCTCATCCTCTGAACAAAGGAATGTCCCCAAAGCCTGGAGGCCACATACCTGGGTGTACTTACGGAAAAACACCCCTTGCACCTTCCCAAAAACTTCGTAGTCCACTGATACCAAGGTGTCCCCTTCCGCCATGCTCAAACCTGTGCAAGACCAGACAAACGAAATTAAAGGGCGCCTCCTTCCTGCCCAATCCTGAGGCCCAAAGACCCGCGACCGGCTCGGTCCTTCGCCACGGCGACCCCTCCCTCAACCTGCAAGGCTCGCGAACCCCGAGAGGAAACGGAGGCGGGACGCTGGCGCGCGGCGAGGGGGCCCCGCGTCGGCGCACGCACGCGGGCCGTTAGCTCCGCACCGACCCCCCGCACGGCCGCCGGCACCCCGCACGACCGCCGGCCCCGCTCCTCCCTCTCATTCCTCTTCCCCGCCCGACGCCCTCCCACTAGCACCTCAGCACATCCGCACTGCCGGGCGCGCCGTGGGGTCGCCTCTAGTCGCCCGCCGTCGCCCAGCGTGCGCGCCCACACAGCACACCACCACACCCACCACCCTGCGGCCGCGCAAGACTGGCGCTCCCGGAAGTTTACAGCGCAGCTCGTCCTTCGACGTCTCACATGCCCATCACCTGTGCTGACCAATCAGAGTTTAGCGTCGGCTCCGAGCCCGCCCAGAGGGTGGGATTTGAGGATGCGGTTGGTCCCGCGGAGGAATAAATTCGGCGTTGCGGGCACGTGTCCGAGGTCTGGCTCGGCCTCCCGAGCTCGAGCCCGGGCGGCGCTGCAGTTACTAAGCGCACCCCCTTCGCGTTTTCTCCTGGGGAGATGCGTATGTTCGATACAGGTACACATTCAATGAATACTGACTGACAGACTGCTGTATACCAGTCACTATTCTAGGCGCCATCGAACATCAGTGGGCACAACAGAAGCCTGCCCTACAGGGGCTTAAATTCTGGAGGTGGGAAACAGGGAACATGAAATATCAAAAATAAAGGTGAGGGACACAGCTCAGTGATAGCACATTCGCCTACCATGTGTGAAGCTCAAGGTTCGGTCAATCCCCAACACCAAATAAACAAACGAGTAGGGCACATACAAACTTTCTGTCCTTTTTCTTTTAGTTCCTTTCTGATATTGGAGCATGCCTACACTGGACTTGCTAGCAGGAAGGATATATACACAAGAAATACCAGTGCGGTTATTTGTCCTAAGCTTCTAGAAGTTGCCCATCAGTTTACCTTACTAAGAAAATGCTAAATAATAAATAAGGAAAGGGGGCCGGGGAGATGGCTCAGTGGAATAAGTGCTTCCCTGGCAAGCGCAAGGGCCTGAGTTCAATCCCCAGTTCTGCTAAATAAATAAATAAATAAATAAGGAAAGGAAGGGGAGAGAGAGCGAGAGAAAGATAGGCAAAACATACACACACACACACACACACACACACACGCAAATAACTGATAGATCTAAAATTTCAACTGAACCAATCAGTCTAAGCCAAATGACCACATTTATTTTTGGGAAAAGGGAACTGTCAAAGGGTATTTGTGAGTGAGGATTGCTAAAATTAAAGTTCATTCATAGATATTTGAATCGCGAACTCATAAGAATGTGTGTGAAGGAATATGATGTTTATTGTTCCTCTTTGAATTTTTTGTATATGTTACATTCCTTCATAAGGCTTCAAATGTGAATATGCCAGATTGGCAGACTTGGTAAAGTGAGATGGTTCGGCAGAGGCCGCCCTGGACATTCCATCACTGCCTCATTCTCCGTAACAGAGTAGGACCCAGGTCAGAGACAGGCGTAAATCTGTAACGCAGGGAGTTGGGGGAGGGGAACTAGACTGCATGGTGCGCTTGGAAATATTTGAAAGCAACATTGAACAATATACTAAGTTAACTGGAATTTCTTTCTGTAAGTTTGTTTTAAAAACTAGTTTCTCTATAGACTTAAAAATATATTGAATAGGGGCTTGCCGGCTAGCTCAGTTGTTTAAGTGCCTGCATGGGCAAACCCAGGCAGGCTTGCGGGACCGAGTTCGATCCCCAGCTCCACGTGCCACACCGCACCTACCTTAAGGCAGCCCGAGCCA
>NW_004524583.1:33775587-33776323 GCF_000260255.1 Octodon degus
AAAAAATATATTGAATATATAAATGTGTGGGACATCATATGGTATGTATCTTAGTTACTCTTCTCTCATTGTTGGGACAAACACCCAACACTCAAAATAAAGGAAGGAAAGGTATTTAGCTCAGTTACTTGAGGTTTCATAGTTTAAAACAGCCTGAAGGGGGCCGGGGAGATGGCTCAGTGGAATAAGCGCTTGCCTGGCAAGTGTAAGGGCCTGAGTTCCACCAAAAACAAAACAAAACAAAAAAACCAGCCTGAATTACATAGCAAGACCTGGGAGCCGTATTTGCTTAGGAGAGCGGTCAGTGCTTGTCTTCACGCAACCTCTCCTCTCCGCCTGAGGGGGCCTCAATCACAGACACCGCCACCCCACACTACAGGGTCAGGAGGAGAGGTTGGGGCGCCGCCGTGACCGGGATGACTGGCTGCACACCTGCAAGAGAGGCCACCGTCTGGGGTGGGGGCGGAAGCTCCTGCTGCCAGTTTAACGGTTTGCACCTCTCCGGTGCTGCGCCTGGAGCTCCGCCCTGGGCCTCCGGCCCCGCCCCTCAAGCCACTTGGGGCTCCTTGAGCCATGTCTGCCCCACGACTTATATGAGGCTTTGGGGGGCGGGGGGGACAGCTATACACAAACCGTAGCTGTATGTAAAGATGAATGGCATATAAACTTTGCTCTCAACAGGGTTTTAATTCAGTGTAAGGCTAAAAATGCACATACAAATGACAATGAAGAGCAC
>NW_004524583.1:33776423-33778036 GCF_000260255.1 Octodon degus
GAGCTGGCCACACACACACACAAATAAATAAATATTAAAAAAAAAAAAAAAAAAAAAGAGCACACCATGCTACCTGGCTTTCACAGAGAGCTCACCACCCACCAGTCCTGTTACAGCCTGGGAAAGGGCTCTTGGAGGAACCATCCCTCCACAGTTACACAGCCACAACCCATTAAGGGACCTGACAGAGCTGGGACTTAGCTCCAGGCAGTCAGTCCAGCGTGCACTCCTACAAATGCAACGTTCAACCACTTCCCAGGTTGTGGAGTTTGGCACAAGGAGTATCCCTGAGATGAAAAGGTAGAAGCATTCAATGATGGTAGACCAGAAGCTCTCAATCCTGGCTGCATATTAGGTCCTTTGGGGATGCTTCTAAAACTATCAATGCCCAGACCTCAGATCCAGGATATTGCTTTCCAAGTAGTTTTAATGAGTAGCTATGGCCAAGACCTGCTGGGCTAGCTTAAGGGGAGGCAGGGCTGGAAATGAGGGCTGGAATTATTCTAAGAGGTAGAAGTGCAAGGCTGAAGTATGCACTTCAACTTTATTCTGCAGGTAAGGAAACCACTAGGAAAGGGAAACGATAGGATCAGAAGTATGCAGTAATTGAAGTACATAGTAATTAGCCATATTTAGCTGTTTCACAATATATACACTCAAAACATTTCATTGTACACTGTAAATATGTACACTTTTGTCAATGGTGTCTTAACAAAGTTGGGAATGAAGTACTTAGGATTTATTTATTTTTTGCAGTACTGGGGATTGGACTCAGGACCCTGTACTGCCAGGCAAGTGCCTATTCTACTGAGCTATCTCCCCAGACCCTTCAAGTAGATAGGATCTCAGCGCTTGGGAGGCTGAGGCAGGAGGATCTCTACAGGTTTGAGACCAGCCTAAACTAGAAAATGACTTCAAGGCCAACCTGAACTGTATAGTGAGACCCCGATTCAAAGAATAAAGAATAGGGGCCGGGAGATGGCTCAGTGGAATAAGTGCTTCCCTGGCAAGCTCAAGGCTGTGAGTTCAATCCCTAGTTCCACCAAAAAAAAAAAAACAAAAAAAACCAAAAACAACAACAACAACAACAACAAAACTAGACGAAAGAAAGAAAAGAAAAATAGGCAAATAGGTTCATTATTCTGGCAGAATAAATAAAGATGGATATGGGTTTGGGGAGACGCTGAATCAAATGTAGCATGAAGGAGGGTGACACTTTTTTTTTTTTTCTGTGAACCGGGGATCGAACTCAAGTCTTCATGCTTGCCAGGGAAGCGCTTATTCCACTGAGCCATCACCCCGACCCCCAGGGTGACACCTTCTAATGAGAAGTTAGGAAAAGCTCACCTAGGGGCTGGGTGATGGCTCAGTGGAATAAGCGCTTCCCTGGCAAGCGCAAGGGCCTGGGTTCAATCCCTAAAGAGTTATGGAAGGGCCGGGGAGACAGCTCAGTGGAACGTGCTTGCCTGAAGTGTAAGGCCCGCCCGCCACGAGGGCCCACTGAGGCAGTTCCTCGTGACGCTTCAACGCTGCGATCTGACATGGTGGAGAATTAACGCCGCCTGTCGCGGCTGCATCATCTTCCATGTGTCTTTTTCAAAGTATTTTTTTTT
>NW_004524583.1:33779001-33781558 GCF_000260255.1 Octodon degus
CGGCACGTCGTGCGTGCGGCACGTCGTGCACTGCGCCTGCGCGCGCCTCCGCCGCGTCGGCGGGTGTCCGGGCAACCGGCCGCCGCGGCCCACAGAGCGCTTGCGCGGCGGGCTGGGTCCGGGGTTAGCCCTGAGCAGGCGCGGCCCCGAGAGCCCGAGGTACGCGGAAGGGCGGGGAGTCCCGGGGCCGACGCCGCGACCCCCGAGGGGCAGGAGAGCGAGGGCCTTGCCCCTAAGGCGGGGTCCCCGAGGGAATGCCCCCGCCTGACCCTGTGGGACAGCACAGGGCGCGTTCCGGACCTGGCGCCGGCCGCGTCCGTCGGGTCGGGTGGCCCCTGCCTGTCAAGTGACAAGATTTTTCAGTCGCTCCCTCTGGGGCTCCTCGGAGGCGGGTCTGACAGCCGGGCGCTCGCTGCAGACCCTGGCGGGCACGCGCAAGCTCTGGGCCGGACCCCACCGCGGCCCGCGGTTTCATGCCCCGCAAAGGGCTGGGGGGCGGCTGGGCTCAGAGCAGAGCTTCCGTTTCAGGTGAAAACCCGGCGCCATCGAGGGGAAGTTGCTTGTTCTGAGGCCCGGGTCTAAAACCCGACCGCTGCCCTTTCACCTGCTGCTTACGTGTGTGGCAGCGACTAGTACTGGTGACAAGGAAAACTAGGTGGCCGTCACACCTGTGTCCCATGTTTTCTGCCCTCAAGGCCTTACCCAGCGTATTGGATGAACGTTCTGACAGATCCAGCAACCACTGTCCCTAGAAAAGTTTAAGGTAAATATGGTAAGGCAACTGTAGTTTAGCAACTGGGAGTGAACCTCAGAGGAATGCCTCACAAGTATCTGGTTTGACTCTCCCCTAGGTTTCAGGCCAAGCCCTGAATGGCTGGTCCCCAGTTGGCCCCTCAATTGCCTGTGGGGGTTATGTTCCCACATAATAAAACAGAAGCGCTCCACTCAACCAAGCAAGACCCTTATGAACAAGGTGACTCTTCCCTGCAGTCTTCCTCGATGGGGCACTTGAAGAGTTTTCAGCAGAAGCCTTTGAGCAAGAAAGACTTGCAACCGGATGTCTACACTCATGCCAAATGGAACACCTGCCTGAAAGCCCAGGGCTACTTCTATTCCCACTGTGCTGGAATAAGTGAGAGAAACTCAGGAAGCCATTCTCAGGGCCAAGTAAGGGGCTTCGTGCATTCTTCAAGCCCTCAGTCCAGGTATCCCAAAGCAAATGACCAAGACTTGGTCCCCGTTACAAAGAAGCAAGTTGGGGTGGACCGGGCCTACCCCTTGAAGCCCATGGTCTACCATAAGTCTTGTGGTACAGGGGAGGCTGGCACTGACAGGTACCAGCATATCTACCCAAGACCCCCTAGGCTAAGAGAATTTTCAGACAGCAACTTCGGTTTGAGGAACTGGGCGAATTCGTCTGTTCTGACTGCCACACAGGGAGAGGCCATGGCAAACCTCCACTGGTTGGAGCGGAAGCAGCTTCAAAGACTGGAAGCTGCAGGAGAGAGCTTAGAGGAGGAAATCCGAAGAAAAGAGAGTCTCCTGCGGGAAAAGCTGAAGAAGACAGAGGCAGAACTCAGAAGGATCCAGAGAGAAAGGGAACAGGCCAAAGAAAATGAAGAGCGAGAGCTGCAGAGAATGATACAACTCAGAAGAGTGAAAGGCAGTTACACCACCACTCCATACAAGCCTGTCTTTCCCCCAGAATTTGGGACTGAAGAAGTGTTCAGTAGAGACAGGAGAGAGGATGAAACTTGGGGACTGCTCCAGGAAGATTCTAGTCCAATCCAGCTCTCTGATTATGGAATTCAGAGGCTCAAAAAGGAAAGGCTAGTGGCAAACAATAACAAAATGCAAGACCGAGCCTCAGGATCCCTGGAAAAGTTCTTTCAGCCTTCAGAAGAAGCAGGCGGTAATTTTCAGGAATCCTCCAGTTCTGGCCCGTCCAGGGTACCAGAGGCCTCAGGTTCCGTCTGCTCCACTGAGGAAGAGCCAGCACTGGCCAAGTGCAGCCACTGTGGGCGCACCTTTCTTCTGCCCAGGCTGGAGAGGCACTCTGCCATCTGCAGCAAGATGCAGGGCCCCAGGAGGAAAGTGTTTAACTCCTCCAGGGCCCGGGCGAAGGGAACAGAGCTAGAGCAGTATCTGAACTGGAACAGGCCAGCCACAGTCAAGGTGAGAGCCACAAGGATCTGACTTCATGTGGGAATCACTGCAGAGGCCTGTCATGTCCTCTTTGGTTTTCTTTAGGGAAAAGTCAGGTGCCATGTGGGCTGAAGTGAGAATTAACATGTGCTAATTACCACAGTGTGCTAGTCACCGTGACAGGACCTTTTCCTGTGGTCCTTACAATTCTATGAGGATCTCACTGTCTCTCATTTGATCAACTCAAAAGTTATGACTTGAAGATAAGCACTCATATCTCAAAGCTTGTACTGGTTAAGTAACTTTCATGAGGTCACAGTTTTTTTTTTTTAATATTTATTTATTTTTATTTATTACATTTATTTATTGTGTGTGTGTGTGTGGCCAGCTCAGCCCACCAGGGGGCGGGGCT
>NW_004524583.1:33782218-33787295 GCF_000260255.1 Octodon degus
AATTTTATTTATTTATGTGTGTGTGGCCAGCTTAGTCCACCAGGGGGCGGGGCTGGCTGGCATGTGGTGCTGGGGGATTGAACCGCGGTCTCTGTGCTTTGCTAAGCTTGTTCTAAGTAGGTGCTTTAGACCAGTGAGCCATCTCACCAGCCCCTTGACAAATTTTAAAACATGACATATCTAAAGAAAGAGCTATGAACAAAATATTTGTGTTCTTGGTTTGCCAAAAGAACTTCTTACTCTTTGCTATACTCTGTCACCTCCCAAGACTAGGGTCCTTTAGCTGTATCCACTTTTCAAATTTAGCTTGGTGTCAATACACTTTAATAAATACATGAAGTACATCTAGGTTTGGAATTATTTTTCTCATTTAGAGTATAAACACTTTCAGGATAAAAGATTCTGCTTTTGATTATCTTTAAAAACATCACTTGGAAAAACCAAGTTAAGAGTTTCAAGACAATAAGTTCAGGAGAATTTCCAGGTATATCTGGACAAGTTTGGATAAGATTGTCTCATAAATATCAAGGGTATGCCACTCATAACATGAGTATTTCTCAAGTTGTCTACTGACATTTTTTATTATAAATATAACAGCACGTTAAATCTGGGATCAATATAAAAAAACGTTAATAGAATAAATGATCAGATGTGGGAATGCTTAAGCCATATGATCTCAAAGACCTCATCTAGCTCTAATCTAGAAGAATAAATGTCTCATTTTCATTTTTCTTTTTTTTTTGCAGAACCAGGGATTGAACTCAGGCCCTTGCGCTTGCCAGGCAAGTGCTTATTCTACTGAGCCATCTCCCCAGCCCCTTGCTTTCATTTCTTTTTCCAGCTCTTCCTCTGTTGTGTTGGTACTTCTTGTGCAGTAGGACCTTTCTGTTCCATGTGTATTTGCTGAGGGCTTTAAGATCTCACATGGATGCGATGGCTATGAGATGTACATACTTTGCAATCTGGGAGGTCACCACAAGAAAGTCCCATGTGCAGAGGCGACTAGCATCCAACACGAAGTCTTAGCTGAGATCGGCACGTTCAGGGTGGTATGGCTGTAGACCCAACAAGAAGTCCTCAGAGTGCAGTGGTAGATAGTGGTAGGATAGCCAGCCACTGCTCTTTCCTATGTTCTTTTTGGACAACACAGTAGTCCACTGGGGATTCCCTGTGTCTGACCACAGCAATTTATATTTGGCCAGAACCTAAAAGAATCTTGTGGTTCTTAAAAGTTTAAATATAGTGAAGCAAAAGACTTGGGTTTCTGAGATCAGACATCCTAGCTCTGTGGAAACTAGTTTGAGGAAATGTTTTGAGAGCCTGTTTGGAGGTTCTAGCAGGGGGGCACAGCTACTTGTATACCCTTGACCGAGGAACAGTCCTCCTCTATCAGGGGTGGTTGTCCTCTTCGACCGAGTGCGCAGCTTCAGGAGGGATGCACGTGGATCGCTGAGGGAGGAAGGGGACACCTGCCGAATCAACCCTGGCAATCAGTGGGTGACAGATGTCGCAGCCAGATCGCCCTCACATCCTTGAGGAAATGTTTTACTGAGCACACTGAGGGGAAAAGGACCTAGTTTGAGATCTCTCTCTTCCCCCCGCCTTCCCCCCACAACCGGGGATCAAACTCGCCCTTGCACTTGCCAGGGAAGTGCTTATTCTACTGAGCCATCTCCCTGGCCCCGAGATATATCTCTTCTGGGACTGTCCAAGCCTTATCTAGAGCTCCATTCCTGAGTAGTTGTATCTCCATTGTTACTTCTATTTCCAAGAAGTGATATTTAAAAATCTTTATGTAACATAACTTCCAGCAGACTTGTGCCATCATGTCTACTGTGTACACTGGCAGCACTTGAGGTCAGCAACTACACACATCTTTGTGCTGGGGGACTGAACCGCAGTCAATGTGTTAAATGAATATAATTTCAGTATGAGTTAAGACTTAAGGGGCTGAACGTGTAGCTCAGCCGTAGAGCATTTGCACAGCATGCCAGAGTTCTTAGGGGAAGCCCCAGTACCAGGGGAAATAAAGATGTCATACACATGAGGAATCTTTCCCTAGCTGAATTCCCCCCGCCCAGCTGAATTCTTTCAGAGGTTCCTGGATATGATCTTGAACATCTCTCGGGCTTTCTGTTTCTGTTTTAGGAGGATCCTTCTTAAACCTGTGATAGTAACTTTTGCTGTTATCAAGAGCTATTTGTCGTCTTTTTCTTTTTTTCATTCTTTAAAAATTCATTTTGGGGCCAGGGAGATGGCTCAGTAGAATAAGTGCTTAGCTGGCAAACAGAAGGGCCTGAGTTCAATCCCCGGTTCCGCAAAAAATCATTTTATGCAATATTGCATGCCTTTACAGTAGACATGTAGTCCTAAGCGGTCTGTGATGCAGATAAGCAGTATCCTGTCGTAGCCTTTTCTAGGCTTATTTTCGTTTTTTTTTTTTTTTTGCGGAACCAGGGACTGAACTCAGGCCCTTGCGCTTGCCAGGGAAGTGCTTATTCCACTGAGCCCTCTCCCCAGCCCTCTTTCATATCTTCTCTCCCCTTTTCTACTCCTTTTCTTTCCACTGTAGTTCAACCCCAATTGTAGAGTAAGTCATAGTCAGATTTTAAATGACACTGTAAGTTTTGTTCACTGGTAAGTGAACAAATTCTACCCCTGCCCATATGTGTCAATTTAGTTTTTTTTTTAATTCTGAAAGCCTTTTTTTTTTTTTTTCTTCCTCTGCCAGTCCAGACTGGCTATTTCTGAGGAACTTCTCGTATTTCCTGATACCAAATCCTGTGTCTTCTATTTTCCTGCTTCACTCTGTTTTCCTTAAAAAAATGTACACAGGAAGTATATTTAAAAAAATTTTACAATGATTATGCTGGACATTTGGTGAGCCACTTCAGCCTCAAGACTCATGACCTTTAAGTCTAGAAAAGTGAATTAAAGCATCTGTATAATAGCTTATTTGATAATTTGGCTGGGCTTAGAATTCTATGTGGAAAATAATTTTATTAGAGCGTTTAAGGCATTTACCACTACCTTTTAGCACTCAGTGTTTACTGTTTTTTTTTTTTTTTTTTTTTTTTTTTTGCAGAACTGGGGATCAAACTCAGGCCCTTGCGCTTGCCAGGGAAGCGCTTATTCCACTGAGCCATCTCCCTGGCCTGTAGTGTTTACTGCTGAAAGAGCAAATGTCATCTTGATTCCTATTTCTTTATGTGAAATCTGTTTTTTTCCTGAATGCGTATTTTAAAAATTATTTTATTTTTTCAATTTTTTTTTCTGAATGCATATTTTATTCTGAAATTTTATGATTTTGCTCAATGCTTGGAAAGCCATTTCAGTTTTAAGACTGATGGCCTTTGAGGAATGCAATATTGTTTAATTTTTCCTTGTGATTTCTGTTCTTTTTGGATGTCTAGGGCTGGGGAGATGGCTCAATGGAATAAGTGCTTCCCTGGCAAGTGCAAGGGCCTGAGTTCAATCCCCGGTTCCACCCAAAAACAAACAAACAAAAAACCTTTTGGATGCCTATTGGTATATTAGACTTCCTGGATTGTCTTTTAAATTTTCTAATCTTGTCTATTTTCCATTTTACTTTTTCCTAAGGAATTTTCTTGACATTTTACATTTCTATTTTGTTTTTATTTTTAGCTATCAAAATTTTTTACTTTTTAGGGCTGGTGAGATAGCTAAGTGGTCTGAGGCACCTGCTTAGGCAAGCTTAGGAAGCACAGGGACCTCCCAGTTTGGTTTCCAGCATCCAGGCTCACCAGCCCCGCCCCCAGAGGGGCCAGAGCCGGCCACAAAAATAATGTATTTGGTTCTGTTTCTTTTTATTGATATATTAATTTCTTCTAGTATCAATTTTGTTGATATTATGTTTTCTGTTAGAAAAAATTGTCAGGGCATGTTGGTATATGCCTATAAATCCCCATTATCTGGGGAGCCTAGCAGAAAGAATTGCAAACTTGAGCCCAGCCTGGGAAACCTTAACTCCAAACAAACAAACAAACAAAAAAGGCCTTAAGTCAGGCCTTAAGTCAGAGTTCAGTGGTAGAGCATGAATGTAGCATGCATGAACTCCTGGGCTGCAGTTCCTGTGATGAAAAAAGAAACAAAAGTTTCATCTAATTATTGTTCCTTTTTGTTTGTATACTTTTTTGGGTCTTTTGTGTACTTTTTTGTGGACATGTAGGTTAGAGAGAAGCCAACTTCTCTTTAGCCCAGTATCTCCTGGCTTCAACAGCCTGGTAGCTACATCCAAGCTCTGGCCCTCCCGGGTTCTGCTAGGAAAGCAGTCTGTCTCCTATGGCTGCCCCTCGCAGGCCCTGTCTGTAGCCCTGCTCTGTCCCTCGCCACTGTCGTTCCTTCCCTGCTCTCTGACCTTGTGGATTACTACCTGTTTAATCTCCCTCAGGAAGGACACACTGAGTCATCAGTCTTCCTTTACATTCCAGGCCGAGCCTCCTCAGAAGAGCAACTGGAGACAGAAGCACGAGTCCTTCATCCACACTCTCCGCCAGGCTCGAGAGATCCAGCAGGCCATGGCCCAGGGTGGAAAGCCCTCAGCCTGGCCTCCTGCCCTCCCTGCAGAAAACCCAGACTACGTCCAGTGCGCTCACTGCAGTCGTCACTTTGCTCCCAAGGTAGCTGAGCGACACATTCCCAAGTGTGAGACCATCAAGAACCGCCCGCCACCTCCAAGAAAGCACCATGGCTGAGTAGACAACAGCCAAAACCTCCTCAAGTAGAAGACTCTGCTTCTCTGCAGCAATCAACAGGACTAGGATACTTTGATATAAAGCAGAGAAGGAACCTCCCCAAACTCGTACATTACACAGGTCTCTTAAAACCAGGGAGAAAAGAGTGACAGCTGAGCAGGCGGCAGAAAGAAGCCCAGCTTCCTTGCGACCCCGGCTGGTGTTTATTTTCAGGTCCTAAGAACTGGTGATTGAAGACACTGAATAGTGAACAGACTGCATTAAAGCTTTCTCACAAGCCCGACTGGTTTGTGCTAGTGAAGCGCCTGCATTTGATTATTTTTCTGCTCACCAGATGTCTCCCTTCCTTCCTTCCTTCCTTC
>NW_004524583.1:33787635-33794301 GCF_000260255.1 Octodon degus
CTGGCATGTGGTGCTGGGGGATTGAACCGCGGTCCCTGATGCTTTTGCTAAGCTTGTTCTAAGTAGGTGCTTTAGACCACTGAGCCATCTCTCCAGCCCATTAAGGCATTATTAATGAAAGAATGCCCTTGGCCTCTAAGAGGCATGGTCTGGCCAAATGCCAACTAAGTATACTATGTTAGGGAACTGACCTATGCTAAACTTTCCCGGTGGTATATGTATAACAAAGGCAACCTCCTTATGTACTTTACAGAGTAAGGGCGAGGGGAAACATACTTTCTACTTGGTCTTTTCTGATGGGTTTCAAATGTTGAACAAGGAAGAAGATGCTAGCTCTGCTTTCAAATAACGGTGGTTGAATGACTTTTTAGGGGCCAGGGAGATGGCTCAGTAGAATAAGCGCTCCCCTCGCAAGCGTAAGGGCCCGAGTTTAATCCCTGGTTATGCCAAAAAATCTCGTATGCAAAAAAAAAAAAAAAAAAAAAAGAATGACTTTTTAAATGAGGCAGCAGATGTGTATCATTAAAGCAAGCTGGGACATTGCCATGTCACATGTCCCTGCTGATTATAACATAGTTAAACTCTATTTTGAAGAATAAACTATGAAAAGGACCAGATCTTCAAAATTTTCTTTGTAGAATAGTGCCTAGCACAAGGTAGGCCCTTAATTAATGGGTATGGGGGACTTACGTTTAAAAATGATGGGTCCTTGAGGAAAGATTTCAGAGGCACTGGATATTTACCAAGAATGTCCATTCCCCAGGCAAGTTGAACAAGGAAGACACTAAGTTCCACACTTGGGAGTTAAAAGCAGGACATGGTCAAGGGCACGAAGTAGCAGTCTGTAGACAGCTTTTCTCCAGTGTTTTATTGGCTGAGACGGTGTTACAAGTATGATCTGACATTCAAACACTGAGTTACACAGCATCTCTTTGGAAAGCTGGAGGTTCTGGAAACACTGGGCAGCAAACAGGACAGACTGGGAGGGGTTCAGAATCTGGCTCTTCTTCACTCAGGGACTGCAGCAGGCGGGGACTGCAGCAGGCGGGGCCTGCTTTGCTTGCTTTATCCACCTGGCCCCACAGGCACAAACGGGTTTGAGATCCCTGGATGATGTTATGAGGGTCACAGGTCAGGGATCTCCAGAGAACAAATGCTGTGTGTTCAGAGTGTTTCTACAGACATAAGGATGGAGTAATTCATTCTTAAGTTGTTGAGGAAATAGTCATTGCATTCACATTTCTTTTGATCTCATATTTAGACTGGTTATTCTATTAGTCTTTTAAATTTAGCTTGACTTGTCTTTTGGGAAGAAGAAAGAACTGTTCTCTAACTATAGTCTCTTCCCGGATGGGATGAGAGGACACACAATGCTGCTTGTAAATGTCCCTCTTTTATATTACTTTATCCAAAAACCTTAGTAAACAAATTTTAAAGTTCAAAAAATTAAGCAATGGGAATAATCTCACAGCGACAACATGTCATGTAAGTGTGGACAGTGAAAAGGACTCAAGTATGTTATGTGCATACACGCATCCACCAAGATCAAACCCATCAATCTGTTTAAGCAATGTGAAAAAAGTGCAGACAGGCCAAGAAAATATCTTTTCCTACCCCATGTGGTACAGCACCTTCCGGCCCACATTTGCTGTGGGCCACTGATCGATCTTTCTTCACAACGACACAGCAGGGCAGCAGAGATGCAAAGCAGTGTAGCTCTTCTCCCTAACGCGTATGACTCTGTGAGGTTTAACGATCAGTATGTTCACTTTCAAAGTTAATTATTCAAGCAGTAAGTGACTTCTGGCTTCGCAGCAGGCACAACCATGTTTTACAGCACTGTGTATGACCTGCTCTGTCCTGATACGCTCATGACTAATGCTTTCTGGACGCCTCAGGGAGCTAATTTGAACAACTGTGTAAAATACATCCATACCTCTAAACTGTTCTATAATCAGTGTTTCTGAATAATGACAAACCAAATGAAATTTGAGTTTTAGCCTGTTTCACTTTAAGCTTTAGCAAGTTGCTTGGCCAAGAGAAGCTGGAACTTGGCTGTGCTGTGCTCAGTGTCTGAGGGAAGCTTCATGAACATACTGGTGCAACTGTCTGGAAAGGTCCCTGTTGGGACGAAGGAGCTAAATGCAAGCGGGGACCCTATTTTTATTATGTATCTCTATTTTTTACCACTGTCAGGAGTTTTTTTTTGTTTTGTTTATTTTATTTTTTTAAATTTTTTATTTTTTTATGTGTGTGTGTGTGTGTGTGTGTGCGCGCGCGCGCGGCCAGCTCAGCCCACCAGGGGGTGGGGCTGGCTGGCATGTGGTGCTGGGGGATGGAACCGCGGTCCCTGTGCTTTGCTAAGCTTGTTCTAAGTAGGTGCTTTAGACCACTGAGCCATCTCACCAGCCCCGTTTTTTTTTTTAAAAATTAGATTCTGTCTTTGAATGGGAGCAGGCACGCAGTTCAAACAGCAACTCTCACAAGCCAGCAGCAGGGAAATCTCTGGCAGGAGACATCTTCTAGGTGACCTATCCAGGCTTTGGGGCTGCTCAGGGGTAGCCCCAGATCCCGTCATGGCTACCACCGATCTGAAGTCTGCAATGGGCCTGACAGCACCAGACCAGCCTTCCTGTTGGGATGTGGAAGGAGGTCTGCGGCCTACGTCAGGGATGGGCAGGCCAGTATGGAGCCATGGCAGGGAGCCTACTATTAACGGGCCATTTTTCCCCCTCACTCTGCACTTTTAGTACTATCTTATAGGAAAAAAAAAAAAAAAAGATATTTTATTATTATTTTTTAAAGGGCCAGCCAAATAACTCAGCAGATTAAAGCACCTGCAAGCAGGCACAGGGGCCAGGGTTTGATCCCCGGGGCCTGCCGTGCCAGCTCTGCCCCCAGGGTGTGTTGAGATAGCAACTGAGACTTGGCCTGGTGGCACACGCCTGTAATCCCAGCCCTGTGAGGCTGTAAACAGGTGGATCACTACGAGTCCGATCTAGTAGTGAAACCCTGAATACCCTGTAGGCCCTTTCCTTAAAAAAAAAAAAAAGAAAAGAAAAGAAAAGAAAAGATATAGCAGCAGAAATGATTTTGGCAGGAAGAATATGAGAGAAGCGAGATTATTTCTTTGTGATGTTTCTTGCCCTGTGTCTGTTACAACAACATTATCTTATATAAAGACTTACGGAATCAAAGATTCATGAGGGCCTAGAACACGGCTACTGTATGTCCAGTGACAGATTGAAGTGAGGTTTCTTGCTAAGGCACAGCACTATTTGAAAGTTTAAATGTTTATTTAAGACAGACGTGCCACACCATTCACCACAGCCTTCCGGCATCATGGAGAAGCTCCTTCTTCAGCAACAGTGTCAGCACTAGGAGTAACCCAGGTGGTACGTAACTCAAAAGCAAAACACCAGGGGTTCAATCCTGGGCACCATCCGCTGCGCCAGCCCTGCCACTGGGTGCGCTGAGCTGGCCAGAGACAGGACAGGCGTGGTGGAGCACACCCGTAGTCCCAGCACTGGGGAGGCTGAAGACAGGAGGATCACTAGGAGTCCGAGCTGCATAGTAAGACCCTGTACAAAATACATTAAAAAACACCAGAAAACCAAAAGCATCTACCACTGCATAGAGGAGAACAGTAGGCCAAGCTGGGGAGAACTAGCTACAGGAAACCACTCAAAGGCATTTCTCTGCTCTGCCCTTCATCCAGCGCACGCTGCCACCTCTGAACTGGTTTCTGCTTGCATAGCTGTTTGGTGGGAAAAATCATATGGCCATCCCAGGCACCACTCGGGGAAGTGCAAGTTGTCTCTAAGGCACAGAACTTAAAAGATTCTCAGGCAGATTAACGGTAAACCTCAAGTTCCCAAAGAACATGCTAGACCACTGAGTTGTACTGCTAGGGAATGACTCCCCTCTGGAACTAAAGCAGGGCTCTTAGCCCACTTTCACACTCAATGTCCCTCACAGTCTCAGCAGGGCATGTGCCCATATCCCTCAGCTCCAGAGCAGCAGTGATCCTCATGACAAAAACTCAAAATAACCCTCCTGCTCAGGCGTGCCAGGTGGTGAGCATGAGGGCACAGACGCGAAGGTCGGGCAGCTGCCCGGCGTGATGGACCAAACCACACTCGGGTTGACGGCAAAAGCCCAGACCTTGTGACTGAGTTCAGCCTTGGCCCTTCCCTCATTTTAGGAATGAGCACTACTGTACGGTGCTTCTCAGAACTGAGACACAACAGCACATCAAAGCAAAGCCCCACAGGACAGCTGCCCTTTCCCAGGGACGTCTGTTTACCGGCACCAGCCTTCACACCAGCAGCTCAAGGGAGAAGGGGACATTTCCCTTGCGCAGGGCCTCCTGCAAGATTCAACAGATTGGTTTGGGGAAAGTAAGACAAAATTAATGTAGCTCCTTAGAGAGGATGGACACGAAACTTACCTAAACAGATTCTGTGACCCAAATATAGGAACGTTTTGTAAGGCTTTATGGAAACACAAAACTCACATCCTTAAGGGAAATCATCACAATAGATCAGCGATCTAAAGTGCCGCTTAGGCAATCTCAGGCACGTGTAGGGGACCTTGGTTTGATCCCGGGCACAACATGCAGCGCCAGCCCCACCCTGAGGTGGGGTGAGCCTGCCAAAAAAAAGTTTGCTGGGCCAGGTGTCATGGTGTACACCTATAATTGCAGTACTAGGTAGGCTGAAGCAGGAGAGGACTGCCTCTTAGTTCAAGGCCAGCCTGGCCTACATATGAACTCAAAGCCACCCTGAACTGCACAGTGAAACCCTTTTCCAAAAGATGGGGACAGCGGGGAGGGAAGTGGGTCTGCAGGCAAATTCCTTTCACTTGGCAGGACCTACCTGTTCTGTTAGGGTTCCAGGACCCCCAGGGTTCAATGCTGGCTTTGGGACACTCGAGTAGGAAAGCTCAGATAGATTCACTCATTATAACATGGCTTCAAAAAAACACCAGGAGAGAAATAAGGAGGGGCTGGGGCTGCTGATGTCAAGATTCAACTCCTAAGAGCCACGAAGACGGAGGCACAAGAAGCCCTCTTAGGGCAGGAAACACACGGTACCCAGCCAGGAAGAAGCAATGAAAGAGGCACACCTCTCCTTCTCGATGTTTCCTAAGACCCTGCCTAAGGTGCCTGACTCAATCCTCTGAGACACGCCTTCTTTCTTCAGAGGCGCTTTTCAGAGCTGTGAACTCCCATCCTGCACTGGCCACTGTGCTGAGGATGAAACTGTTCTTCCTCCACTTTTCATTAAAGACATATCATCAGCCTTCAGAGGAAAAGCAATTTAAACTGGCTTTTTCCCCTAAAGCATTTTGCTGCATGAAGTAACTGAACTCTCTGAAAACACACCCTAGATTGATTCTACCAGACAGATTTTCCTGAACTCGGGGTCCTGAGAAGGCTCAGAATACTTTGCCACTCTCCAGAGGGTCTTGGGCAGGCCGTGCCCGATCTCAGCCCCTCGTTCTACACGTTCCCTCCTCACCTCGAGCTATGATGCCTGGTGGTGACTCTCCAAGGCAGCTTAAGATCAATGGTGGGACTGATAAATGGGATTATGAGTTGCTACCAGCGCAGTTAAAGTGAGCACTGTCTCTTCCTCAAAGGTGAGACCAACAGATGAGGAACAGAGCTGCTGCTGTATGGCCGTCGCTGATGACCAAGCCAGGGCTACAGGCACTTCCATTCTCCAAAACAAGAAAAATTTCTCTAGATCCTATCTAAAAGGCAAAGCCACTCTCCAAACGTACAAGGAAAGTGCTTCAGCGCCTCTGCTGTACGCTCCTCGTCTGCAAGTGAACAAAGCCAGGAAAGCTGCGCTCTGCATTCTTAAGTGTGCTGTGAAGTTCGATGGCTCCCAGCTTCCTAGGGGCTCTGCAGGCTCAGAAGACTAGAGGCTGGGTCGACAAGACTCTGTTCCCAGGAGGCACCAGGAGGAATCTGCATCTAAGTCAGGTTTAGGATCCTCTTCCATCTCTTCCTTAGCTGTCTGAGTTCCTCTGGAATGCACCCCCACCTGTCCAGATTGAACACAGGTCCGCGTAAGCAGTAGTGCCGCCTGGTCACAGCGGTTCAGGATGAGATTTCCAAAGCCAGCCTAAGAATGCATGGCTATAGCTTCCTGGGGGAAACTCACAGCACTCCCCAGGGTCACACTTGGAGTCTCATACTCCAGGAAGCTTAGGCAGGAAGATCACAAGTTTAAGTGCAGCAGGGGCAACTAAGTGACTTAGCAAGACTGTCTCAACATAGGTAAGAAAAGGGCTGAGGACATGGCTCAGAGCACAGGCCTGGCTCTCAGACCTTGGCGCTCCTCTTCACACCTAGCTCGCGCCCGTACATCTGTTACAGGCAGGGTGCGCAACAGGGATGTTTGCTTCACCTGGGACTGCAGGGTGTTCTGAGCCGCAGAATTCTCAATTTTAAAACTGAAACAGTTCTGGGCAAGATAATCTTGTCTATTATAGCTGCCAATCTTATTCTGAGTGTGTCTATTGCTTTTTAAAGTATTTTCATATGCGGGCTGGAGAGATGGCTCGGTGGTCTAAAGCACCTACTTAGAACAAGCTTAGCAAAAGCATCAGGGACCGCGGTTCAATCCCCCAGCGCCACATGCCAGCCAGCCCGCC
>NW_004524583.1:33794401-33796733 GCF_000260255.1 Octodon degus
AAATAAAAAAAAAAATTAAAAAAAAAAAGTATTTTCATATGCATTTCAGGGTAGGTAGTAATATTTTCTTCTTTTAGGTGAGAAGCTAGGGCTCAGCTCACAGAAAGAAAGCAAAGAGTCCAAACACATGTTAACTGGTAGACAGCAAAGCTACAGGTTAAATCCACTTTCCTACATCTAGTTCTTTTTCTTTTTTTTGGCAGAACACAGGATTGAACTCAGGCCCTTGCGCTTGTCAGGGAAGCGCTTATTCCACTGAGCCATCTCCCCAGCCCCCTACACCTAGTTGATTCTATGTAAAGCAATACTCAAACTTAATTATCTTTTTTTAATTTTGGTGGAACCGGGGATTGAATTCAGGCCCTTGTGCTTGCCAGGGAAGTGCTTATTCCACAGAGCCATCTCCCCGGCCCCTTATCTATCTAATCTATCTCTATCTATCTATCTATCTATCTATCTATCTATCTATCTATCTTTGTACCAGGGATTGAACCCAGGACCTTGCACTTGGCAGGCAGACACTTATGCCACTGAACTATTGCATCTGTTTATTCTTGTAGTTTCAGGGATTAAACCTAGGGTGTTGCACATACTAGGAAAGTGCTCCGCCTCACAGCTACATCCCTACCCATTCTCACTGAGATGGTTTCAGCCTTGCTTGGGACTGTAAGTTTGTACCATGGTGCAGCAGCACTGCCTGTGAAGTGCGTTTCAGAACACTTTTTTTTTTTTTTTGGCAGAACCGGGGATTGAACTCAGATCCCTGCGTTTGTCAGTCAAGCGCTTATCCTACTGAGCTATCTTCCCAGCCCATTACCTCAGAACACTTTTAACTTAAATCTAATTAAGCTTTAAATTTAACTTCCAGGGGCCGGAGAGATGGCTCAGTGGAATAAGTGATTCCTGGCAAATGCAAGGTCCTGAGTTCAATCCCTGGTTCTGGAAAAAAAAAAAAAAATTTAACTTACAGTTTTTAGGAAAGACAGGGTGAGAAAAGAATGTGCTAACATCCTAGGAAAACAGGACAAATACAGAATGTCGGACATTCTGCCAAACAACTGTCTCTCTTCCTGGCAGGCAATGACATTAAAATGTATTTTTTATTTATTTATTTATTTTTTATTTATGCGTGCGTGTGTGTGTGTGTGGCCAGCTCAGCTCAGCCCACCAGGGGGCGGGGCTGGCTGGCATGTGGTGCTGGGGGATTGAACCGCGGTCCCTGTGCTTTGCTAAGCTTGTTTTAAATAGGTGCTTTAGACCACTGAGCCATCTCACCAGCCCTAAAATGTATTTTTAAAAAAGTGGTTGTATTGGGGGCAAATGTCTTAGGTTAAAATGAGACATAACCTAATGGAATGTGAGGTGGGTTTTTTTGTGTTGGGACTCAAACCCAGGCCCTTGCGCTTGCCAGGGAGGTGCTGTATCATAAAGCTGTATGTCCTGGGTAAATGTGGGTTTTTTTTGTGGTACCAGGGATTGAACTAGGGACCCTGCGCTTGCCAGGCAAATGCTTATTCTACTGAGCTATCTCTCTGCCCCCTGGGTGGCTTTTTGACTGGATTCTTATAAAAGATTTTCTTTAATGAGAAAACTGGAAAAATTCAAATGATAACTAGGTCCTAGACAAAAAGTGAGAAATTAGTGTTCATTGTTAAGGTGTGAAAGTAATTTTTTTGTATTTAGTACAGGGTCTACAGGGCCTTACTACACAGATTAGACTTGTAGTGATCCTTCCTGTTTTTCAGCTTTGCAAATGCTGGGATTACAGGCACGTGCCACCACACTCAGTTTCAACCTGTCTCAGTGTGCCCCAGGGGTAGGGCTGGCACAGCACCATGAGGTTGAACCCTGTCCCCTGTGTCTGCCTAACAAGGTGCTTTAATCCGCTGAGCTATCTGGCCGACCCAGTGACAGTAATATTGTGGTTGTCCGGAAGAATGAACCTATTTAGTTTGAAGGGTTTATTTAGGGGACTAAAATGCTTGGGGGGGATATATATATATATATTTAATATGTTTTAGATACACACACAGAAGAAACATAGAAGATTAAAAAAAAACCTGTTGACTCTAGATGGTGAGTATACTAGGTGTTCACTGTAATGTTCAAAATTTTTTTTTTTTTGCAGAACTGGGGATTGAACTCAGACCCTTGCGCTTGCCAGGGAAGCACTTATTCCACTGAGCCATCTCCCCAACCCCTGTTCAAAATTTTTATAGCAAAAAGTTAAATTAAAAGGAAAAACAGGGGCCAGGCAGATAGCTCAGCAGAATAAGTGCTTGTCTGGCAAGTGCAAGGGCTTGAGTTCAATCCCCGGTGCCACAAAAAAAAA
>NW_004524583.1:33797008-33802292 GCF_000260255.1 Octodon degus
AAAAAAAAAAAAAAAAAAAGAAAAAGAAAAAACAGTCACCACAAACTAACAAAAAACAATACAAGTTTGGGGATGAGAATGATTCAGTCAGGTGCCTGATAAAGGCCTAAGGCTTCTGGGATTAATTACAAAAATCACATTGTTCAGAGGCGAGGATATGCAGAGCAGTGAGTGAGCACTCGAAGCTGAGTGACGCTTAATGCTCTTACCTGCTGCCCCCCTTCTAATCTCGTACTCAGCTTGTGTAGCTGCGTAAAGATCTGGAGGTTTTCTTGCTGTAGCTTCTGCTGTTCAGCCAGACACTTCAACACCAGAGCCTGCAGTCTCTCCACCTCCAGCTGCAGAGTGCTACACGCACAGGCAGGAGGAGGCAACGGTGCTTCCTTCCTGGCATGTTGCGGTGCAGGAGTCAGTCGGGGCCGCTAGAGATCAAACGGACAGGCTGTAAGGGGGTCTGGTCTGCTCTAGGGGGTCCGCTTCCCAGCCCACACAGGTTTACTTACAATAAGACGTAGATACATGTGAAGAGGTAAAAGACAAACAGAAGAATGCTGGGGTTACAATACCAGTGACCAGGTACTGAGGAGGCATGGAAGTTCTCAATGCCACCAATGAATTCAAAAAGGCTAGCCAGTGGGAACGCACACGTTTGCCTTGAATTTTCGAAGGTTTTCTTATCTCTTCGGGGAAGGTTTTCAATTATCCTACTGTGGATTCTCCTCCTCCTTCTACTATACTTTACTGATAGCCAAGGCCAACAAATGACAACCTATTGGCCATTTCTGGCCTACTGCCTGTTTTTGTAAATAAAGTTTTACTGAAACACAGGCATGTACTCTACTTCTGCATTATTTATTACAGGTTGAACATCTCTAATCTCAGAATTAGAAATGCTCCAATAGCCAAGTCTTTTGTGACTGTTCTTGTGCTGCAATATCAAAGTAAGGTAGCTGCCAGACATTCTATATGGCCAACAAAATCTAAAAGAATCATTATATGGCCTTGTACAGAAAGTTTGGTGGCCTCTGGTTTAGTTTTGGGTTTTTTTTTTGGTACTGGGGATTGAACTCAGGACCTTGCGCTTGCCAGGCAAGTGCTTATTCTACTGAGCTATCTCCCCAGCCCTGGTTTAGTTTTATTAATGTGCTTACTGCAAGTTTATCTTTCCCAAGGTTAGATGTACATATGTTATTCCCTCAGCACACTAGAACATTAGGTTTTACTTACCTTTTTTTTTTTTTTTTTTGAGACAGGCTCTATAGTCCAGGCTGACCTCGAATTTACAGCAAGCCTCCTGCCTCAGTCTCCTGAGTGCTGGGATTACAGACGTGAGCCACCACACCCAGCCCACTACTTATGTTTAGAACCCCCAACCTACCCTAAGTGAGTCATGAAAAAGAGTGAATTAGAATTCTGGAACTTCAATTTTAGTACTTTTTTTTGCTATCAGGAATCAAACTTGGAGGCCAGCCAAATAGCTCAGTGGATTAAAGCCCCTGTAAACAGGGGCAGGGGCTGGGGGTTTGATCCTTAGGTGCCGCTCCTGCCCCCGGGGCTTGCTGAGACAGCAATTGAGATTGGGCGCGGTGGCGCACAGCTGTCATCTTAGCACTTGCGAGGCTGTGCGCAGGTGGATCACTACGAGTCTGATCTAGTAGTGAGATCCTGAACACCCTGTAAACTCTTACCTAAAATACAAAAAAAAAAAAAGGAATCAAACTTGGCCTCATGCATGTGAGGCAGGTACTGCACTGCTGAGCTACACCTGGCAATTTTAGTACTTCTAAAACAAAGAGAATCCTCTGGCATGGCAAAGTGGCCTGTCAGAACTAGGTGAGGATAAAATCTGTTCTGGTTAACTCAGTTTGTTCTCGGGAAGAGAGGCTTTCGGTATAACTGGTCAGGCAGTGAGATGAACTGACACAGGGCAGCTGACCAGTGACGCTAAAGGAGAGTGATGCCAGAACTGGGCAGAGCCTGTTGTAACCGCACCCAGGCCCTAGCTCACTTACCCAGGCTCCTGCAGGGGGCTCGGACTCCACAGGCACTCCAGAGGGTACTTTGAGTCCTTGCAGCCCTTCGTAGGGCAGGGTATCTTTCTCAGGTTCAGAAAATGCTCCACTTATGGGGGACAAGCCATCTGGCATGGGGATGAATTCTGCATTTTCCAGCTCCTATGTACATGAAAAAGAATTTCATCAGTCCTGTGCAACAACCCAAGCCAATTCCACATCTTTTTATCTCTCATGACATAAGCACCCTCTAGTGGGCAGACAGTTACAGCTAAAAACCCATCTTGCCCTACCTGGGAACAAAGTACCCTCCTTTCAAACCACAACAGTGATACAAATTCAAACAAATTCAAGCCAGTCCACAGCGCAGCAGCACGTGACTGTTGGTCTTACTCAACGTAGGACACTGGCAAGGTGGGTGTGCCATCCCATGGCCTGTGCACATACTCTGCAGACAACTTCAACACTAGTCTTGCTGGTCAAAGAACTTTAAATCTACCTTTTTATTTTTGGAAAAAACTTACAATTTCAGAAACTGTAGACTCATGGTACAGAATAAGAAAATACAGATAGGCTAAGGAGGCTAAGAAGAGCCAGCAGCAACTTCATCACTTAAGGGGTGATCACTCCAAATGAGTATATACAGTCTTGCCTGCCTTTCTGGGTGCTGCGTGTTTTCTGAAGAGTCAGGTCACACCGACAGATACTTCATCTCTTCTACATAGCTGTGTCGTAACTAACCTTCCAAAGAAATATACTCCAGCTTTTTTTGGTATGCAGCTTAACTTTCACAGACTATTTTCCTTCTATAAGGCATCCAACTGTCCCATTATTCTACTTCTTTAAACAGTACAAAACCTATAAGCTTAATCTTTGCATATGTGTACTGTACCGAGCGCCGTGTGGTACTGAGGACTGGACCTGGGGCCTGTCCATGGAGCCACTCCCCTACTGTGCCCCCACCCCCCGTTTTATTTTATTTTAGTGGCCAGCTCAAGCACGGCATGTAGTGCCAGGGATCGAACCACAGTTCCTGCACTTGCCTAAACAGGCACTTTATACCGCTGAGTTATCTCGCGGACCCTTGTTGTTTATTCTGAGACAGGCTTTGCTAAGTTGCCCGGGTTGGACCTGAATGTGCAGTCCTCTTACAGCCTCCCGAGTGCTGCGATGACAGGTGTGGCCACCACGCCACAGTTCAGGGTAGATTATATTAATTTTACATCCATTTAACTAATACAGGTATGAGAATATTTTGTATCTCTTCTTGTCAGAAAGAAAAAAGGATTAGTAACTTTGTAATTTATTTTCAGGAAAAAAAGTCAGAAACTTAAGATTCCTTGTAAAACAGTTTAAAAGGACATATGCTTTCTAGTCCGTGTAAAAGGCATCTCGCCTGAGGTTTACCTTCTGAAGCCAGCCGGGGCAGGAGGTGCTGGCCTCGACAGGAGTGTTCACGATCTCTAGGACATCGAGAACACCGTCTATTCTTTGGTCTGCTTCCATTGTTCCTCGAAAGCCTCCACTTGGATCAGGAGTTTCAAACTTCTGCCGACTGTCCTCGTCCTCACCGCCGCCGCCGCCCCCGCCTCCTGGGCTAGAGCCCTGGACCACTGGCAGACACACAGCACAGGCAGAGTTGTGTTGTGCGGCCACGAGGAGCTACCACCCGACAGCCCCGGCCCGGGCGGCTCCCGGATCGCAGGGAGTGGACCGGCAACAGAACGTCAGCCGGCTCAGACTAACTCGGTAGTTTTTACAGCAGTAATTGCGCACCAGGATCTTTGTGATGATAATTCAGGTTACTGATCCTATATCCACACAGATTATCAATATTCCAACAGAACACTAACAATCCCCTAACCATGTACCGCCATGTTTACTCAGCACTGTGTGCCTGCGTACTAGTACGCAGGGCTGGAGACGGGACCCCTAAGGCACTCTTACCACTCGGTCCTTAATCCTCTTTACTTTTTATTCTGAAACAAGGTGTTGCTAAGTTACTCGGATGGCCTCAAACTTCCAATCCTCTTTCTCCCCTTCCTCCCCCCAGTAGCTGTGATCCTTGCACCTGGTCCTACTTTACATCCTTTTTTTTTGTATTTTTAGGGAAGGGTCTACAGGGTGTTCAGGGTCTCACTACTAGATCAGACTTGGAGTGATTCTCCTGTTTACAGCCTCCCAAGAGCTGGGATTACAGGCGAGCACCACCACGCCCAGTCTCAACTGCTGCCTCAGTGTGCCCCAGGGGCGGGTCTGGCATGGCAGGCCTGGGGACTGAACCCTGGCCTCTGTGCCTGCTTGCAGGTGCTTTACTACACTGAACTATGTGGCCAGCCCCTTACCCTGCATCTTTAACAGACACATTCAGGCCCCAGCACCTTCCACTGACATTTGTGTGACACAGAAAGCTCTTTGTTTTTTTTTTTTGTTTTGTTTTTGTTTTTTGGTGGTACCAGGGATCAAACTCAGGACCTTGCATTTGTCAGGCAAGCACTTACTCCACTGATCTATCTCCCAGCCCATAGAAAGCTCTTTGACATTTGAACCTGACAACCGTTTCAAGTTGCCAGATAAACCAACGGAAACGTGTTGTCTGCAAACAACCAAATGATGAAGCCTGCATGATCTAGTTAAGATTACATCACTTGTCACACACTGCGGTGAGAGCTGACTGCACACCGTGATCCTACTGAAGCAGCCAAGCTACAAGCAGAAAAACAAGTTCTTAAAGCTTGCATTTCTAAAAAATGCTCTCTTCCTATTTATGTATGTATGTATGTATGTATGTATGTATTTATTTTGGTTATAGGAT
Source organism: Octodon degus (assembly GCF_000260255.1). NCBI lineage: Eukaryota > Metazoa > Chordata > Mammalia > Rodentia > Octodontidae > Octodon > Octodon degus. Next base: position 33,801,836 of record NW_004524583.1, read on the forward strand.
CTTGCTATGTAGTTCAGGCTGACCTTGGAATCGCTATGTAGCCCACACTGACCTAAAACAAACCACAATCCTCCTGCTCCAGCCTCCCAAGTACTTAACCAGCTTTTAAGAATTATGTTCTGGAGGCTGGAAATGTAGCACAGTGGTGTAGTACCTGCCTGTCAAGCACGAGTCCCTGAGTTCGATTCTAGTCGCCCCCCACCCCACAAAAGTTTCATTTGAGATATGCACAAGACCATTTTTAAATATATGCAAATTTTGATGCTTAGGAATACAATGAACACACATGATGTGGTCTAGTCAGGCACTAGCCTATGAAGCCATTTAAATTTATTTATTTATTTATTTTTATTTTTTTATTTTTTTAATTTTATTTATTTATTTGTGTGTGTGTGTGTGTGTGTGGCCAGCTCAGCCCACCAGGGGGCGGGCTGGCTGGCATGTGGTGCTGGGGGAT
>NW_004524583.1:33803122-33811140 GCF_000260255.1 Octodon degus
GGCATGTGGTGCTGGGGGATTGAACCGCGGTCCCCGTGCTTTGCTAAGCTTGTTCCAAGTAGGTGCTTTAGACCACTGAGCCATCTCACCAGCCCCCTTGGATCAATTCTTAAAGAAGATTCTCTTTTTTTTTTTTTTTTGGGCAGAACCACGGATTGAACTCAGGCCCTTGCGCTTGCCAGGCAAGTGCTTATTCTACTGAGCTATCTCCCTGGCCCCTTTAAAGAAGATTCTATCAGGTATTTTTTTATTTGTTTTCTGAGATGGTTTTACTATATTGTTTAGATTGGCCTTGAACTATGTAGCCCAGGCTGGCTTCAAACTCAAGGCAGTCCTGCCTCAGCTTCCTGAGTGCTGGAATTACAGGGATCCACTACAACACCTAGCAACTACTATGTATTTGTGTACCCTCAAGCAGTGTATCATTTATTTGGCTTTTTTTTGGCGGAACCGGGGATTGAACTCAGATCCTGTGTTTGCCAGTCAAGCACTTATCCTACTGAGCCATCTCCCTGGCCCCTATTTGGCTTGTTTTTTTTGTTCCTCGAATGCCTTCAGGGCACTTTTGGCCAGCGGGAGAGGTGTGAGGTTCGAACTCCAGCAACCTGAGGCTGACAGCTTTGTGGAAGCAGCCACTTAAAGGCCTGAGCTAGGGCCAGGCCCCCTATTTGGCTTGTTTTTAAACTTTATAAAAACATACAGTCTGCTGCAGCTTCCTTCCTGTACTTCAGGAAACAATATTTAAAGATATTTTAAATCTATAATACAATTTACTGAGTTTTACTATTTGTCAGACACTGTTCTAGGCAATGTTGTTAAAATTAATAAAAAAAAGACAAACATTCTTTAAAAATCCTCCCCCCCACCCCCATGCCAGGAATTAAACTCAGGACCTTGTACTTCCCAGGCAGGCACTTACGCCACTGAGCTGTATCCCCAGCCTGTAAAACTTCATGCCCCTACTTGAATTTATGTTTTCTGTCCAGTGGATATTTGCTTTTAATCTTACATTTCTTTTTTCCCTTCAAATACTGTTCTAGCAAAGACAGTTGTAAAAGCACAACTATGTTTAGCAAAAGGACCTGCTATCATTTACCACAGCACGGATCACTGCAGGACACAGGAAGAAGGCGTAATGGGTTTACAGCACAGGGCAGATTTTTAAGTGTTTACTTTTAGGGAATTAATGTGCTTCTACTCTGGATGACTGGTCCCGGAGAGTGTCAGAATCAGTGAAAGCTATTCTGTTCATGGGAACTCTGGCAGGGAGGAATCAGAAAGGTCCAGACTCAGTTTCCTGGCATGATACCAAATATCAGAGACCTTTAAGGGAAGCAGCCAAGGGAAAACCAGCGGGGAGCTTGGGCTGCTTTGCCTACACTGAAAGTTTAGCTGGCTCTTGAGTCCCTACTCTGAAGGGCTATTTCTTTAAACTGGAAAGGGCCAGCGAGATAGCTCAGTGGACTAACGTGCCTGCTTAGGCAAGTGCAGAGATCGCCGGCACCACATGCTGTGCCAGCCCCACCCCCAGGCACGCTGAGCCGGCCACAGAGTCCATGCGTAGTGGCACACACCTGGCATCCCAGTGCCGAGGAGGCTGAAAGCAGAGGATCACTATGAGCACAAGCTGCGTAGTGAGACCCTATAACAACCAAATACATTAAAAAAAAACCCAAAAAACAAGAATACCCTGGAAGTAGAGGGCAGGGAGAACCTGTGGCCCCTCAGACTGTATGGAAAGAAATAACATATAAGTTACATTACAGCATGGGGAAAGCTGCTTAATTGCTTCCATATGCCCTGGAAGCAGAGAAGATGTACTTTCCCTCTTAATCACTGTATTCTGTGTTCCTCAAAGAAATTTTCTCTTTTCTTTCTTTGAGATAGGGTCTCAACATGTAGTCCAGGCTGGCTTTGAACTCAGTGTTTCTCCTGCTTCAGCTTCCCCGAGTGCTGGGATTACAGGCGTGCACCACCATCCTAGCAATCCTTTGAGTTTTAGACACTGCATGGAATCTAACCCAAAGATCCGCAATTCAGAAACCACTGGTACCTGAGGTACCAGTTCCAGCTTGCTACTTACCAGTTCCAATGGAGAGGCCACTGCTATTAGAACGGATGGTCTTAGAATTCAGTACTTTCTCTGAGGAAAAATAGTGAATAGGTAAACATTGTATACAGACATAGACAGTGAGAGGAGACTAGGATAATAATTTAATAGGAGAGATAACATCTGACTCCAAATAACTACCTGCTTATTTACTGTTTAGAAATTAACCTTACAAACCAAACATCACTAGTTGCCCTATCTATCTATCTATTTATTTATTTATTTTTTGTGGAGCGGGGATTGAACTCAGGCCCTTGCGCTTGCCAGGGAAGCGTTTATTCCACTGAGCCATCTCCCGGCCCCTAGCTGCCCTATCTAAAGTGACAAGTCTCCACCTTTTCTGTTCACTCAAAGCACCAAGGGAGCCCTGCACAGTAACAGCGCCTAGGCTCCATCCTGGACAGTCTGGTTCAGATGGTCAGGGATAAGGCCAGGAGCAGGATTTGTAAAAGCCTCCAAGGGATTCTGACATGCAACCAAGATCTAAGGATCATGCAAACTCTTATAGAAACTTAAAATTTAGTTTGAAGGACTAGTATGCAAAAAATAATTAGCAGGTAAATTGAAACAACAAATTCTATGGGGGTGGCAGAGTCCACAGTTACATTAAAAAATGGCCAAGAGATGGCAAATGACAAAGCATTGGGAACAGCAATTCCCACCACTGGGCACGGCACCCCTGAGCATCACAAGACTCACACAAATCATCTCTTTCTTCAGGACACTTCCAGGACTACGACCACCAGTTCGTTCTGCCAAAGTGATCTCAACCCCACATGTATGAACCCTTACCAACAATGAGAATGGTGTGCCAGCCACGGCAAGACAGGTCTGGGACATGATGCAGAGATCCAAAAATAGGCCGCGGCCACGAGGTACAGATATCAGAACCATGCGGTCTCTCGGTGGGGGTCATGGCCAGGCGGCCATTACCACCATTGCCCCAGGCAAAAATGTGGTTATCTAGAAAAAAATTAAACAGCACATCATTTCACAGAAGACTGTCTTCCCATGATGTCCCACCATGTACCACAGGGGGAAAGCTGTTCGTTTCTTTTGATCCCACCTAGGTCAAAATGATCACTGTTCTGATGTATTGCCATTCATTCATTTAATCATTTAACAACTTTAAAAAAAAATTGTATTTTTTTTATGGTACCAGGGATCAAACTTGGGCCCTTGTGCATGGCAGGCAAGTGCTTATGCCGCTGAGCTGTCTCCTTGGCCCTTAACAACTTCTTAGTGGGCATCCACTCAAACATTAAACATTTATTTCAGCCCTAGCATTGTTCAAGGTGACTGATCAGAACAGAAAAAGTTTTGGCTCCTGTGTAACAATCATCCTGTAGGAGAGAAAAAATACAAAGATATCTAATTTTTTTTTTTTTAAGGTGGAACCGGGGATTGAACTCAGGCCATTGTGCTTGCCAGGGAAGTGCTTATTCCACTGAGCCATCTCCCCGGCCCTCAAAGATATCTAATATTTCAGGTAGTACTAAGTGCTGGAAGAAAGAGGTGATAAAAAACAAGCAAAATAATAGTGGAATTACTTTTTTTAAAAATGTATTTAGTACAGGGTCTACAGGATCTCACTACACAGATCAGACGCGTAGTGATCCTTGTGTTTTCAGCTTCCCAAGGACTGGGATTATAAGCACCTGCCACCACGCTTAGTCTCAATCAAGGTCTCAGTGCATCCTGGCGGCAGGGCCCGCAAATCACGCCAGGGATTGAACCCTGGTCCCTGAGCCTGCCTAAGCAGGTGCTTTAGTCCACTGAGCTATCTGGCTGGCCCTCCCTTACTTTTGATAGTAGTCAGAAAAGTTGTTTTTGGGGATAGGGAGATAGCTCGGTGGTCTAAGTGCCTACCTGGCAAGTGCAAGGATCTGTGTTCACTCCCTGGTACCGCATACTGTGCCAGCCCCAGAACCCCAGGCACGCTGTGCTGACCACTGCAATATTCTAGTGCTAGGGAGGCTGAGACAGGAGGATCACTACAGTCCAAACCAAACCACACCAAACAAACAAATTTAAAAAAAAAAAAGGTCATTTCTGAACTTGAGCAGAGAGCTGACTGAAGTGAAAGCAGAACAGCAAGCTCAAGGTCCCACAGGTAGTGCCATAACACTGACAAAGAGTAAGGAGGGTCCTGCAGATAAAGAGTCAGGGCGGGGGTGGTTATAGAAGAGAACAGGCAATGGCGGGGTCCAGGCATGGGGGGCCATGCAGGCCACTGTGCTGACTTCGGCTTTTCCTGACTGGTGTAGAAAACCATCAGACATTCTGAGCAGGAGGGACATACAAGGACCCAGCTGCATGGGTGACAGGGTGGAAGGAAGCAGGGAGGCAAGCAGGAGCGCAAGTGGCGCCACTGATGATCATGCTCACTGATGATCATGCTAGGCTGAGAGACGCACGCCAGGGCTCACGGGGCAGCTACGCTATACGGCTAGTCTACCTGCACGGGAAGGCTGAGGGGCTGCTGAGCAATGTCTGCAGGGCAAGATGGCGATACAAGGCTGTCAGGGTACAGGGGAGCCTGAAGGGGATGAGTCCCCTCCCTCTGAAGACAGGGTTAAGCCCTGGGAAAAGGTGGAGGCTTCTATCAGAGCACCCGAAAGGTCTACCTGTATTGGGCTGGGGATACAGCTCAGTGGTACAGAGCCTGCCTGGCAAGCACAGGCCCCGAGTTGAATTCCTGGTACCAAAAAAGATCTGCCTCTATTATTCTCTTTAGCCACATTTACTGAAACCAACATGGTACTGGGCAAAACATCAACAGAAGAACTTAATAATTGTGGAAATAATTTACTACAAAGTTAATGTTCATATTAAAGGATATTAAGAATATTAGATATTAGAATATTAAGTTGTCATTCTAGAAAATTCCACCATATTGGACACAAGGAACGTTAATGAAGCTTAATATGTGTAATAACCAACCACCAGCATAAGCCTGAACGTTTAGGGGCTAGGATTGTTTGATTTTGTATAGCATGATCCTGCTACACAAGAACAAGTCCATCTCTTTCCCATTTAAGAACTACAACAAGGCCATCTATCCAGAAAGCTTGGGCGCCTGCCTGTTAGGTCAGCTGTTTCAGCACCTGCTTATGCAAATGATCCCCAGCTCCTCATGCCTTACCAGGCCTGCCCTTAAGGCAGCCTGAGCCAGTCCCCACCTCCCAAAAAATCCTTATTCAGAAAGCTTGAACGTGTACAGACTCACCATCCGTGGCAGCGATGGTGAACTCATCACCACAGGAGACCCTGATCACCTGCTTCCCGCCGAGGGGTCCTCCCAACAGGTTGATTCCCAGGCGCTTCTTGTAATTCCCAACACCCAGCTGCCCACACTTGTTGCAGCCAAACGTCAGCAGACGGCCTCGCTCTGAGAGAGAAGCAAAGAGAATCAAGCACACACAAGTGGGTCACGGGAACTCTACGCACTAGCTTCTGCTTGCCAGAACATACGAATGTTCTTTGCTATCCAGGTATTGTGACCAGGCAGGACTAGTAAACAACTCAATAGCGCCTTCTCTTTCTAGTCCTGTATTATTATTTTTTTAAATTTATTTGTGTGTGTGTGTGTGTGTGTGTGTGTGGCCAGCGCCGCCCACCAGGAGGCGGGGCTGGCTGGCATGTGGTGCTGGGGGATTGAACCGCGGTCCATGTGCGTTGCTAAGCTTGTTCTAAGTAGGTGCTTTAGACCACTGAGCCATCTCACCAGCCCCTAGTCCTGTATTTTTAATGTAGGAAATTGGTAGTACCTAACTTCAAATACTTATAGATGGTGCTAATGAGAGACAACGGAAGTCAGATGTTATAGGTAGATAAGCAAATTATGTGCCTGAATGCCTAATTTTTGGAGTTAACACTGGATGCTAGAGAGAAATCAGGAGGGCGCACATACCATTAAGAAAAGCTAATATTCGATGGAATAAAACAGTCTGAATGCCTCAGACAAGTAATATAGTTAGAAATCAACTTACCATCAATAGCAGCTGTATGGGTCTTGCCTGGGGCAATGGCACGGATTTTGTAAAAGGACAACTGCTTGGCCCAGGTGAAGGAGGCCGCAGAGGGGACTTCGTGGTATGCCTGAAACAAGGAAGTGCTAAGCTGTCACGAAGGAAGTTGGGGGTAATCAGGAAGGGCTGCGGAACCTTTCAAAGAGACTGTGTTACAAGGAGGAGGGTTTTCTACATTAAGCTAGCAGAAGAAAACGTCACGATACATAATGAGAATTTACCATATGAGGCTGGGCTTTCTGAAAACAGATTTGACACCTATTTGGAATGTAAGTAACACATGAACTCTCCAATGCAGAAAGCACACAAAGTCCTGAAGCGCCCCTTCTGCCTGCGGAGCACCCACCGTGATCTAATCCCACAAACACAAAAGTGTTGTACAACTTCTTAAAATCTGCATTCCATTTCAATTAGTACAAAAAAAAAAAAAAAAAAAAAAATCCTCTCTATAATGTAAGATTTCACATTTAAAAGCCCCCAGGGACCAGTGACTCAGGAACAATAAATGCAGAAACTCCCCAGGGAGATGAGTCACGGAAATGGTTTTTTTTTCATGTTTATTTTCTTATTTCTCGTTCAAAAGTAAAGTAAAACCTGAATTCTAAAATTTTATTCTACTTATGTATGTACATATGTATTTAAGGTGGCTTGAGGGATTGACTCTAGGGCCTTTGCACTGAGGCACATTTCCAGCTCTTTTGCTAATTTTTTATCTTTAGCCTCAGCCTCCAAAGTGCTGGGCATATAGGTGTATGCCATCATAGCCAGGTAACATTGTATTCTTTGTAATCTATTTATTGAGGTACAACTAACATACTAGAAAATATCATGTAGTTTGATACATTTTTCTGTACATATACTTGTAAAACTACAACCTGGATCAACATAGAAACCATCCCCATCACCAGATGATGGCTTTTATCTTTTCAGCTAATATTAGACCCTGCTCCCATAACTGACCACTACTTTGACTTCCTACTTTAGAAGTTACTTTTGTCTTTTGTGTTTTTTTGAGACAGTCTAGCTAGGCAGTTCAGGCTGGCCTCAAACTCCCAGTGACCCTCCTGCCTCAGCCTCTTGAGTGCTAGGATTCCAGGGATGTGCCATCATGTCTGGCTATTTTTTTCTCTTCTTGAATTTCATATAATTATAATCACACCGGCTGACTTTCTTTGCTAAGCAGTGTCTGCGCCACTTTGACCTCCGGTCAGATTCCATGGTCACTAAGCAGTGTCTGTGTCACTTTGACCGCCGGTCAGATTCCACAGTCACTAAGCAATAATCCCCGAGAAATTCCAACCTAGAAAAGCTGTTCTGGTATGGTTAGGGCACCATGAGGGCACTCACTTCATGGTTGATAATCCCCGACGTGCACTGATTCAGACCCAGTTTGTTGAACTCATTGAGCCCACAGGCCAGCACTTTGCCTGACTGTGTCAGCAGAAAGGTCCCATCAGAGCCACACTGAACTGCAACAATAATCAAAGCCTTGGGAACATCAACCTGTAAGGAAAAAATAAATCAGAAAAGCAAATCTTAAATATGTAATTTATACTAGAAAAAACAAAAGAACCACCTCAAATCCTTTCCAGAGTGACATGCTGCATTCAGTAAAATGACAACAGGGCAGTAAAAGTTGCTCTGCTCTCTTCAGACATGCCCAAAGCTTAAGGGCTAGTTTTGTATTTGGTACTAAAGATTGAACCTAGTGGCCTTTGCATTAGACTGTATTCCCAATTCCTTTTTTACTTTCTGAGGCCGAGTCTTGCTAAGTCACTAAGATGCCCAGGTTGGGTTCAAACTTGGGATCCTTCTGCCCCAGCCATGCAGAGTATACGATCAACCTGGCAGGGTCTAGTATCTTTTTTTTTTTTTTT
>NW_004524583.1:33811325-33827429 GCF_000260255.1 Octodon degus
TTTTTTTTTTTTTTAAACGAGGGTCTAGTATCTTCAACCAGGAGTTCAGGTGTTACAACAGAAAGGAAGGACAGCAAATCCACTACATAGCCCCGTTAGCCTGTTTCAGCAACATGCTCTACTCCTCTAAGGAGGAGTTTCCAAAGGAGATGTCTGAGAAAGGAGACTGCTCAGAACAAGCTGGCGAAGGAGAAGCTTCGATCTCGCTGGCTTTGTCCTCTTAGATGAGGGCTCCTTGGCTGAAGCTTGGCAGCCTGAGGGATGCCTGGGTCACTTCACAGGGAGGCTGCAGAGCACGGAGACAGTAACTAGGACTTCAGACGGTCACGTCTTCCTACAGCTTTTGTGTGGGAACCCTGAAGCCTTGAGCCAGAGGATGGTCCCCACAGACACACTTAATTTCTTAAATATGAATAAAAACTGCTAACAGTAACCAGAAATAGTCAACTGCAGCCACCCCTCTGCACCCTCAAGTGGTGAGCTTGAGCTCTGGGGGGATGGGAGAGGCCCAATTTTTTCCTCATACAGCATTTGACACCACACGCCCCCCCCAATAAGAAGTGTCATCTGGTGTCAACTGCAGAAATAGGAGGGCAACGGCTGTGTCAGGTCACGAGCCAGGACATCCCTTGCCGATGCTTTCTCAAGGCCGCGACCCGAGCCTTTCCCACTGCACTTGATTCAGCTCATCCCTGTAAGATGTGAGTCCTCGGTGTTCTCAGCAGCGGTGGTGCTGTCTCACCTTTCTATGATTTAGTCAGATGACAAGACCCCACAGTCCTAAAACAAGAACCTGAGACTCAGTCTGCAAGACAGGGAACATTGCAGAAAGAAACACCTTAATAGGACTCATAAAAAAGGATGTATTTTTGGAGGCTGTGTGCCTTAGACAGGCGCTGTGAAAGCTGTTTGTGACCTTACCCTTTGTGGTAGACAATGATCCTCTTCTGAATCCAAACCCAGCCGTCCTAGAACACAGAAAGGAAGTTATCATGACTTCCTCCCAAGGAGGTGTTCTGTAAGCTTCTCTTAGCACACGTCTTGAGCAAGGCTGTATCCTGCGTCTAGATGCACACAGGTTGTACACCTGGGAAGATGTGGGCAGGGATAAGGCGACACGTACCGTATTCACCGCAGCCCCACGCGTATACCTCCTTGTTCCGCGTCAGGACCACCACGTGATTGTCCCCACAGGAGACCTGCTCCACTGGATTGCTGAGGAAGAAATCCAGCTGCACAGGCTCCAGCACCTCAGGGCCAGCAACCTTATCTACCCCAATGCAACCATAATAATCTGATCCAAACGCATAGAGCTGACCCTCATCTGGAAAAGGAAGGAAAACCACCATCAGAGGACGGTCTCTTTTGGTCTCATTAGAGAGCGCAGCAGGGCTAAAACGAGGACTGCGCCAGCCCGTGGTCTTACGTGAGATGGTGACATCAGAGGGGAGACCGTTAGGTCTACAGCTGTCCGTGCTTTAAGGGCCTCTGTGTACATTACTATAATAAATAGCTTAGAAGCTCATGGTGTGAGCCAGAAGCGGCAGTGCATGCCTGGACTTTCAGCTACTTGGACGGCTGAGGCTGGGGGATCATGAGTGTGAGGCCAGCCTGTGCAATCCTGGGGCACTCCAGCTCACACTGCAGACTTCTCTACTTGGTAGATGAAAACGGAGGTATAGGAACCATAACACGAGGAAGACCACACCCAAATGGAGCTCTGATCCTGGGCCTGCGTTACCCACAGCACGCAGAGGCCTCGCCTGCTCTGCGCCAGGCCTTGCTCCAGGGATACACGGTCCCCCTACTCCCGACTCTTCTGCGTCTACCTGCCTTCCCTTCTCTCTCACTCAAGCCCCTGCTGCTACAGCAAACTGGGCACGCAGCAGCAGCAGGCCAGCAGCAAGCGCAGGCCCCCAGTGCTTCTCGCCAACGCTCACCTGTCACGCACACCGTGAAGTCATCCCCACATGACACCTGCCGGATGGCCTTGCCTTGCAGCTTTTCCACATGCTTCGGCTGTCGGTAGGAAGCCTTGTCCCCATGGCCCAGCTGGCCGTGGAGCTTCGTGCCCCCTTGCATGTTCTGGGAGACAGAAACGTTTCTGAAGCTTGAGCTTTTCATATGAAAAACTAATTTTTAATGTAAGCTAGTAAAATAATAAAAAAAAGTTGGAAATGAAAACAAAATTAGTAAAGGATTATGTAATTCCTTTAATGGCAGGCACATAAAGCCCATGTCAAGATAAAAATTTTAAGGGAGCCAGGGATATTGCCCAGTGCAGTAGTGCCTGCCTGGTAAGCGCAAGGTTCTGAGTTTGATTTTTGGCGCGCGTGCACACACAAACACACACATACACACACACACAAAAAAAAAAAAAGATAAAAAATTTAAAAAAATATTCCAGATTCGGGCTGGTGAGATGGCTCAGTGGTCTAAAGCACCTACTTAGAACAAGCTTGGCAAAGCATCAGGGACCGCGGTTCAATCCCCCAGCACCACACACACACACACACACACACACAAATAAATAAATAAATAAAACAAATAAATTAAAAAAAAATATTCCAGATCCATGTCTGACAGGCCTTAAAAGGGCATATTCCCAATTTGTGTTTGTTCTTCAAGTTTAAGGTGAAGCACATTTTTAATTATGGGTGACAGAATGGTAATGAAAAGATTCACTGCAGAATCTAATTGTTTTTTATGGAGGTAAAACAGGTTTTGCCTTGAAAATCTAGTATCTGTACTAGAGGTCTGACATGTTTTGATCACAGTTTACCTGAAACAGAACCGTGATAAAGAATTTGGCCACAGGCAGGTGTGGCGGTGCATGCCTGTACTCCCAGCACTCAGGAGGCTGAGGCAGGAGGGTCATTCCAAGTCCAAGACCAGTCAGGGCTACAAAGTGAGCTCAAGGCCAGCCTGAGCTACATAGTGAGACCCTGTCTCAAAAAGAAAAAACAATCTGGCTACTTCAAAGAGCTACTAAACAGCTCTGAGAACAGTCTTCATGATATTCCAAGCTTTACAGATAGGTCGTTCTTTCTATTCAATGACTCAGCTATAAAGCTTTACAGTGTTCAAAGCACTGCTTTGGTAGTATCCCAGCAAGTCATCTCTGTATAACAAAGGCCAAATCATTTCTGGATAAATCAGTAGGTGCGTGTTCAATCTCACATCCTGGGGATACAGCAGTGAATCAGGCAGTCTTTGTCCGCATGGAGAAGCTACCTACAGCCACTGAGAATAGGAAGCTTCCCCAGGAAGCGGCACCGAGAGCCTACAAGGTGAAGCAAGCGAAGCAGCCTGTCATGAGCTGGAGAAGGCAGGAAAGAAACGGGAAGCTACGCGAACGCACGATCACAGGAGCCCAGGAAAACAAAGCTCCAAGGGGGAGAAGATCAAGCTGGGTGAAGACTGAAAAATCACGTTTTATTGAAGCAATTTACAGGTCACTTCATTAAGACTTATTTCAACGGGTAGCCGAGCCGGAAGCTGCACTATAGGTGAATGCGAGAATGGGGAATGTGGAAGCAGAACAGGAACAAAATGTGTTCTGGAGAGAGCGGAAGGCAGGTGCTGCGCGACACATGCCTGGCTGCTGCGGTCGCCAGGGGGGCTCAGAGGCTTCCTGACATGAGGCGGGCTTTACTTGTTACGCCAGCTGCTCAGAACTTCCCAATAACACCGCAGAGTAAGTGACCTGTCTGAAATCACCGGTTGTAAATGGAAAAGCCCTGTCTCCACGGCAGCTCTTTAAATTTTTCTGCCCTTTCACTTATTCAGAACTCATGTGCATGTGTCCTAGTATGTAGCAGGCATAGGGGCATATGTCACGGACCTACGCAGACTAAACCCCTGCTCCCACAGGGCTTACGCCCCATGACCCACGCTGCGGCCCTGCGGTAGGTGTTCAGCTAGCAGAAGGCTTGGACACCCTGGGCCCAGTACACAGGCTTAGCGCACCGGCCCAGAGTCCTTAGCTTTCACTTACCACCCAAGTGTACAGCTCCTTCTCCACTGTGACCACAGCAAAGTGAGTATTCCCTGCGCACACCTGCCGAGCACTACAGCCACTCCTGATGACATCCAGTTTCTGGGGGGTGGATTTCCCTCCACCCCAAACATAGACTTCACTGGTTCGTGATGTTACCACAGCAATGGGTGCTTCAGTCACGGCGCTTGACCTGCCAGCAACCCCAGACAAAGGCACGGTGAACATGAAAATATCAAAGAACACTGCTTCTAGTCTGGCCCCTCACAACTGCCAACTGTGCTACGAGAACGCATGTCCTTTCAAACCTTTCTCAAAACAGGCTTTGCAAAGCCTCAGGGCTTCATCACAGCTCGGCCAGCCCAGAGTCCAGTCTGATCCATAGCACCTACACTCCTCTACATCCATCATGACAATGGCATGCACTTACTACGTGAGGGTGAAACTCGTGTTCACGCTTCAGAAATGACTACTGACATGTAAGCAGATGGGGGGTCCTGGAAAGATACTTAAGGCTACTGGGAATGAACAACACACAGACATACGTCAGAGCACCTTGGGGACTTGGGGACACAGCACTGGTTTTCAAGAGTCTCTTGAGCATTACCTTGGTCTCTTCGTAGGTGCATTAAGCAGAGTGACTTTCTTCTCCATCTCTCTAGCAAAAGAAAAGATACATGAATGAAATCTCATGCTCCACATCACAACAGTGTTCCTAACACAAGCTACAGGTTTCATTCTCTTATTAACCATATGCCTCCTTCAGTAAAGGAGGAGAAGATCAAGTCGGGTAAAGACTGAAAAATCATGTTTTATTGAAGCACATAATAAAAAAAGTAGTAACACTTTTAGGAAAGTACTTTTTTAAAAAATTTGGTACAGGGTCTCACTACACAGCTCAGACTCATAGTGATCCTCTTGTCTCAGCCTTCCAGAGCTGGGATTACAAGCGTGTGCCACCAAGCCTGGTTCTGTGGCTGGCTCGGTGCAGGGCCAGCACAGCATATGGTACTGGGAATGAACTCGGGTCCTTGCGCTTGCCAGGCAGGGGCTTAGACCACTGAGCTATATCCCTGGCCTAGGAAAGTACCTTGATAACAATTCAATTATCAGGTGATTCATGAAATACTCGAGGGTCAGGAGTTTGTCTTTTTGTCTCTAAGAAATGATCTGGGCTGGAAAAGGGCCTGAGAGCCTCTGATGCCCACGATGGATGTCCTGTGTTAGTGTGCCCACTGACTGCCCAGATGCACCAGCTCCAAGCAGGGGTGTTGGCTCTCCCCTACATCAGTTCATCTTCCTGACTGCCCCACTTCTTTAACTGGCAGCACATTTCACCCATTTTGCCAACCAGCTGCAGTCACCTCTGGCTCTTCAATACCCAATTCTAGAGACTATAGCGATACAGCATCGTCTGTCCTCAGCCAAGGTGAACAGTCTCACCTGTACTAGAGCAGCCTCAACCTCCCTCGCTACAGTCCTAGCTTGCTTGCATGAGGCCTATGTGAACATGATCCCAGCACCATGACAGGACTCTTCCTGAGCTGTGCTTCTCCCTACAGGAGGTATCCTCTCTCAAATACCCAATAGCTCTATCTTTTTAAAACCATTTATGTATTTAGCACAGGGTCTCACAATGCAGCTCAGACGCAAATGTTCCTCCTGTCTCAGCCTCCCCAGTGGTAGCTTATAGGCATGTACTACCACTCCCAGTTTGGGGCCTTGCATGGCATGCGGTTATCAGGGATTAAACCCAGTTCCTTGCACTTGCCAGGCAGGCACTTAGACCGCCAAGCTATCTCCCCAGCCCCTCTGTACTACCTTTTGTATTAAACCTAAGATCCAAAATTCTCTGCCATCTTCTCAGTTTTCTTTCCGTTTACTAACACTATATTCTGGCTCTGGGCTACCATTCTGCCTAAATTGTGCTTCCTCTGGCAGTACCGCTACCATTTTGCATAAATCTGTTTCAGCAGAACTACTAGGGTATGCTCAGGCATCAGTAATTTTAATTTTCTAAGACAGGGTCTCACTATGTAGGTCAGTCTGGCCTTGAACTCACTATGTAGCCTGGGTTGGCCTCATACTCACTGTGATCCTCCTGTATCAGCCTGAGTGTGGGGATTACAGGACTATGCATTGAGAGCCCAGGTCTAAAACTACTAATCTGGATGGGGGGATTAAAAAAATAAATACAACTACTAATCTAATCAAACAGGATTTTGTATTTCTTGAATATTTTCCACAAAACTACTTGTATGCGTGCTTTTCCTTATGCTATTTTCTATTTAAAAGTTCTAAAGTATGCTCTTCCATTAAAGTACAAATTCTGGGCCAGCCAAATAGCTCAGTGGATTAAAGCACCTGTAAGCACGCGCAGGGGTGGGGAGTTTGATCCCCCTGGTGCTTGCTGTGCCGGGCCAGCCCCCGGGGCGCATTGAGCTGACAATTGAGACTGGGCGTGGCGGTGTGTGCCTGTAATCCCAGCACTTGGGAGGCTGGCAACAGGTGGATCACTAGAGTCCGATCTAGTAGTGAGACCCTGTAGACCCCTCTCTAAAAATACAAAGTACAGATTCCAAGAAAATATGGCATGCAAATTTATAATTATTTCAGTATAAACATAAACATTAAATTCAGAGGGCCAGTGAGATAGCTGGACTAAGGCACCTGCTTGGGCAAGCTTATGCAAGTGCAGGGACTGCACTTTGATCTCCAGTACCACATGCCACGCCAGCCCATCCCCAGGGCAGGGTGAGCCTGCCACAGAGTCCAGAATAGTGGCTCGTGCCTGTAATCCCAGCACTGGGGAGGCTGAAAACAGGAGGATCATCACAATGAATTTGAGCTGCGCAGTGAGACCCAGTAACAAGGAAATATGTTAATAAATAAATAAATTCAGCTTGAATTACATGGGGAAAGCTTGTCTCCCGAACAAACCAGAAAGACAAACAGCTCAGCACTCCCTGGATTCATTCTGTAGTATCATTACGAAACAAACCTATTCAAATACTCCAATAAGGGATTTAAACAATGATTATATTATTTGGAAATAAGGTAGATAAGAATTTTAAACATGTTTAACCAGCATTAAAGGGAAATCTTGCCTTACTATACACAGAACACAAATAGAAAGGTGCAGTGCTACGTCTAGAGTATCATACATAATTCTATACTCTAGGTATGAGACACTGGCTAAAAACCAAGTGGCAGGGCCGGGGAGACGGCTCAGTAGAGTAAGTGCTTGCCTGGCAAGGGCAAGGGCCTGAGTTCAATCCCCAGTTCCGCAAAAAAACCAAAAACTAGAAACCATTAAACCATTAGTTTTGTATTTTTTAAATGTAATATGTATGTTTCTTTTTTTTTTCCCCCCCAGTACTGAGGATTGAACTTAGGACCTTAAGCTTGCCAGGCAAGTACTTATTCTTTTTTTTTTTTTTTTGGCAGAACCGGGAATTGAACTCAGGTCCTTGCGTTTGCCAGGGAAGCACTTATTCCACTGAGCCATCTCCCCAACCCTATTTTTGTCTTTTTGAGACAGGGTCTCAATATGCAGTTCAGGCCTGGCTTGAACTCACTTTGTAGCCCAGGCTGGTCTTGAACTTGCAATCATCCTCCTGCCTCAGCCTCCCAAGTGCTGGGATGACAGGCGTGCACCACCAAGCCCAGCTCCACTAAAGTCTCTAATACTATATGAGACTGACGGATCAATTGAGTTATGTGTCTTCAGTACAGGGTCTACAGGGTCTCACGACACAGGATCATACGTGTAGTGATCCTCCTGTTTCCAGCCTCCCAAGCACTGGGATTACAGTGTGCGCCACCACGCCCAGTCTCATCCACAGTCTCTGTGCACCCTGGGAGTGTGGATCAAATTTATGAGATTTAAAAATAACAAATTATTGGAAGAAAATACAGGTGAAAGGCCGGGGAGATGGCTCAGTAGGATAAGCGCTTGACTGATAAATGCAAGGATCTGAGTTCAAACCCCGGTTCCGCAAAAAAAAAAAAAAAAATACAGGTGAAACTTTTTTAAAAAATTTTATTTATTTATGTGTGTGCGTGGCCAGCTCAGCCCACCAGCGGGCGGGGCTGGCTGGCATGTGGTGCTGGGGGATTGAACCGCGGTCCCTTTGCTTTGCTAAGCTTGTTCTAAGTAGGTGCTTTAGACCACTGAGCCATCTCACCAGCCCCAGGTGAAACATTTTAAGACATTAGTCTAGGCAAAAGTATTTTGGATATAACCCCAAAGACACAGGCAACAAAAACAAAGGCACGGTATACAAATGGAATTATATCAGACTAAAACGATTCTTTTTTTAAAATTAATTTTATTGAGAAATAGCAATGAGACACCTTCAAAACAGGTTGGTAGGTCAGTTACAATAAAAAGATTCTTTATAGCACACAAAGCAATCAGAGTAGAGATAACCTTTAAAACAGGAAAAAAATACTGGCAAACTATCCATCTGATAAGGAACCGATTTCTACAATATATAAGGTCAAACAACTGAATAGTAAGAAACTAATTTTAAAAAACAGATGAATAATATGAATGGACAGTTCTCCAAAGAGGACATACAAGTGTCCAATGAGTGTTTCAGCATGAGGGAAATGCGAATCAGAACCACAGCGTGTTGCACATTGTTAGAGCTTGGGGTAAGGCCCCTGGCGGGCCTGCCGACCCCCAAGTGTAGGTAGTGTGCTACATGAGGGGGAGGCTTCCGCGGACACTCCACTCTGGCCCAGTGGGTGGAGCTTGACAGTAACCCTTGCTACAAGTACAGTAAAAAAGAAAAAGAAACAAACCCACAATGCGTGGGCCAAGGAGTGGCTCAGCAGTCTAAGCACCTTCCTGGCAAGCACAACGACCCAGGTTCAATCCTGAGCACCATATGCTGTCCTGGTCCCCTGGCCCCACCCCATGCCCAGCAGGCCACCGAAACTGGGTATGGTGGTGCACCCCTGTAATCCCAGCTCTGGGGAGGCTGAAACAGGAGGATCACTACAAGTCTGAGCTACACAGTGAGACCTGCACCAAATACATAAAAAAAGAAAAAAAAAAAAAACACCTCAAAACCAATGTGGTGGGGCTGGTGGGATGGCTCAGTGGTCTAGGGCACCTACTTAGAGAAGGCTTGGCGGAGCACGGGGACCGCGGTTCGGTCCCCCAGCACCACACGCCGGCCAGCCCCACCCCCTGGTGGGCTGGGCTGGCCACACACACGCACATGCACACACACACATAAATAAATAAAAAAAATTAAAAAACAAACAAACCAATGCAGTATATCATCTTACCATTTAACTATTATGAAAAAATAACAAATGCTGCAAGGATATGGAGGAAAGTATATCCACACACTTTTGGTAGGAAGGTAAATTAGTCCAACCACCATAGAAAAAGAGCATGGAGGTTTCTACTCTTGGGTTTTTTTGTTTGTTTTTTAGGGTACCAGGAATCAAATTCAGGACCTTGTGTCAGCAATACTCTTACAGTGGATACATACAAAGGAATTTAATTTAGTATGCAAGGAGATCTGCACTTGAACATTTATTGCAGCTACTAAGAATAGTCAAGATATAGATTCAATCTATTTGCCGGGGAGATGGCTCAGTAGAATAAGCGCTTCCCTGGCAAGTGCAAGGCTCTGAGTTCAATCCCTGGTTCTGCCAAAAAAAAAAAAAAAAAAAAAGAATTGATGTACATGTCCACTGAAGGATGAATGGATTAAAAAAAAAATGCAGATTATACACACCACAGAATATAATATAGCCAGCAAAAAGAAACTGTGTCATCTGAAGCATTATGAATGGTAATGGAGAGCATCATACCAAGTGAAGTTAAGCCAGGTATGCTGGTGCGCACCTGCAATCCCAGCACTCAAGAGGCTGAGGCAGGAGGAGTGCTATGAGTTTAAGGCCAGCTTGAACTAGCAAGACCTGCCTGAGACAGCAAGACCCTGTCTCAGAAAACTAAAAACTCCCACTTCCTCCAAAACAGTGAAATTAACTCAAATACAGAAAAACAAATATTGCCTATTCACCCTTATATATGGATGCCAAGAAGATCCCAAATAGAGAAGAGACAATGATTATCAGAGCCTGGGGAGGCCTAAGGCAGGAGTGACAGGATAGCTCACAGGTATATAGGAGGAGGAAACTTTAATGTTCTACTGCACAGGTAGTTCACTGAGAAAATAAATACAAGAGAGGAATTTAAAAGTTCCCAACACAGGGCTGGGAGACAGCTCAGTAGAATAAGCACTTGCCTGGCAAGCACAAGGTCCTCAGTTCAATCCCTGGTACCACCAAGTAAACAAAACAAAACCAAACTAAAAGTTCCCAACACAAAGAAATGACAAACGTTCAAGGTGACAAATATGCCAATTACTAATTACCTTGATATGATCATTACACATTATACATGTGTAATGAACTGTCACATAGCATCCCATAAATAAGTAAAATCATTCTATCAAATATATTAAAAATAAGAGATTATATAACATGCTGGGAGTGGTGGTGCATGCCTGCAATCCCAGCACTCAGGAGGCTGAGGCAGGAGGATCACTGTGAGTTCGAGAGCAACCTGGGCTACAAAGTGAGCTCAAGGCCAGTCTGAGCTGCATAGTCAAGACCTTGTCAAAAAAAAAAAGAGAGAGATTAAATGACACAACAAGGGGCTGGTGAGATGGCTCAGTGGTCTAAAGCACCTACTTAGAACAAGCTTAGCAAAGCACAGGGACTGCATTCAATCCCGCGTTCAATCCCCCAGCACCACATGCCAGCCAGCCCCGCCCCCTGGTGGGCTGAGCTGGCCACACACACACACAAATAAATAAATAAATAAAATAAATGATACAACAAAATACACTGACTAAAGAGTAAAGATTATAGGATAGGGGCTGGGGACGCAGAGTGGTAGAATGCTCGTGTAGCACACACAAGGCTCTGGGTTCAAGTCCCAGCACCACAAAAAAAAAAAAAAAAAAAAAAAAAAAAAAAAAAAAAAAAGGATTAATTATGTACTTAATGTATTTAAGAACAAGAACTTCTGAACTACTCAGGAGACTGAGGTAGCAGGATTGCAAATCTGAGGCCAGCCTGGGTAACTTAACAGCTCCTGTTTCAAAATAATTTCTTTTGTATTTTAGGGAAGAGGGGCACGCCCATTAGCTTAGTTGTTTAAGTGACTGCTTAAACAAAGCAGTAGGGATGCTGTGGTTCGATCCCCAGATCCTCAAGCCTTACCAGACCTGCCTTGGAGGCATCCTGAGCCAGCCAGCCAAACAAACAAACAAACAACACTTATGTATTTTAGGGAAGGGCCTGCAGGGTGTTTAGTGTCTACTAGATCGGACTCCTAGTGATCCACCTGTTTTCAGCCTCCCAAGAGCTGGGATTACAGGCGTGTGCCACCAAGCCCAGTCTCAATTATTGTCTCAGTGTGCCCTGGGGCCTACTTGCAGGTGCTTTAATCCACTGAGCTATTTGGCTCAAAACAAAATTGAAAAGGGGTTGGAAATACAGATAAGGAGTGAACTGCTTGGCTAGCATGAAGGAGCTGTGTTCTGTCTCCAGTCACACAGCAAAACTTGAAAGAGCACAGAAAGTATCTGAATAGTTGAGGGATGTAAAAACAAAGAACTGTACATGGTGGCACAGGTCTATTATTCCAGCACCCTGGTGACTAGCGCGGGACGACTGCCGTAAGTTCTAGGCCAGCCCAGAACTCTGAACAGTGAGTTCAAAGTTGGCCTGAACCACATACCTAGATCCTGTCTCAAAAACCCAAAAATCTCAGATTAAACCCAACCAAAACCAAAGCTAAAACAAAGTACTGGTAGAGGAGGAATTAAGATAGTATTGCAAAATAACATAACTAGATGAAATGCAGACTAGAAAACATAAGGGATAAGGAATACCTCTCCTTTATTCTCCGATAGGTTGAGGTGTGAAGCCTTCTACAGGAAGGATAGCCTTTCTGCCTCTACACAGACCTCTGATACAAAATAAATGTTAGGAAAGAACCTCTCAGGAGTCAATAAGGTGTGATCTCAAGAAATGGGCAAAATATATGAGGAAGACTCCTCCCACTCCAACCCACCACCTCAAAACTGGATGTGATGGTACATGCCTGTAATTCCAAAACTTGGAAGGCTGAAGCAGGAGGATCGCAGTGAGTTTAAGGCCAGCCTGGGCTACATACTGAGTCTGAGGTCAGCCTGGAACATATAGTGAGACCCTGTCTCCAAAACACACACACTCACACCCAACAAAACAAAAAAGAAACATGCATGTAAATAACAAACAAACAAACAAACAAACATGTGCAAAAACAAATGCCAGTCTTAATTCATACTACTACCCAACAATTGTTAGGCGCTTTCTGTCAGGTCCTGAGCTGAGAAGTTTATACACACTATTCTTTTTTTTTTTTTTTGCGGAACCAGAGATTGAACTCAGGCCCTTGCGCTTGCCAGGGAAACGCTTATTCCACTGAGCCATCTCCCCGGCCCCCTACACTGCATCTTACTTTATAGAACAGAAAACAAAGAAACAGAGATGCTAAATCACTTGACAAAGATAACAACAGAACTCAGATACAAATCTAAATATATCAATGTACCAACTCTAGAAGAAAATCTCACAGATTTTGGGATGTGGTGGGTTCTTTGGTGTCAGCAATATAAATTTAAAGAGGTAAAAATTAGAAGATAAAGTTAAGGAGCTAAAGTTAAGACCTCCATTGGAGCAATAAATGCTGACATGCTAGGAGAAAACTGCATCAGAGTAGCCAACCTGAGAAATATCACCCTTTCACAGGGTCTCACTACATGGTCCATGCTGGTCTTGAACTTGCAATGATCCTCCTGCCTCAGCATCCAAGTCCTGAGAGTATAGGTGTGCGCCCCCCTCCCAGCCTAACCCCAATTATTCTACTCTTGTCATATCCTCATAAGCCCTCTACCAGTCAACCATCTCTAGAGAGACAACGAAGTGACCCCTATACTTTACCTCCTGCGTTTCCTGAGAAGGGGGCGATCCAAAAGCTCATCTGCAGTAGGCCTCTGCTCGGGATTCTGAAAAGTAAAAACATCGGTTTTTACCTCAAGGAAACAAGCACACCGAAGCTAAGAGCAACATGGATGACCTGGTGTCCGAGTACCAGCAGTACCAGGACGCCACTGCGGAAGGGGATTCAGGGGAGGAGGCCGAAGAGGAGGCTTAAGCCAGAGTCCTTGTCACCTTGGGCTCCTCA
This sequence comes from Octodon degus, assembly GCF_000260255.1. Taxonomy (NCBI): domain Eukaryota; kingdom Metazoa; phylum Chordata; class Mammalia; order Rodentia; family Octodontidae; genus Octodon; species Octodon degus. Next base: position 33,824,588 of record NW_004524583.1, read on the forward strand.
CTTGCTCAGCCTCCTTCAGCTGCCCCTTTCTTTCACAATTTGTTTACTGCCTCTATCTTGTTTCTTTCGGGGGTGTAGACCAGTGTCTGGCACACAGTAGGTGCTCAATAAATACTTGTTCATTGGATGTCTCTTCTTTCTCTACTCTGGCAAACCTAGATCATTCTAGGTGACCCTGCATTTTCTGCTGGCTTTCACATCTGTCTAGTTCATATTTCTGTTTTCTGAAGTTGGGCCTCTTCTCAATCCCCTTTAGAACCAGCCAAGCGTTGAAAACCCACGGAAGGGCCACCATGGAGAGCCGAGGGGAAGAGAGGTAGAGGGCGATGGTCAGTTTGGGGAAGAGGGTGGAGCTTCACAGGTGGGGACAGTTGGGAAAGGGGAGTCCAGGCTTTCCCGCTCATCTCCACGTGTTTCTATACCCAGCGTCGCAGGACAGTAAACAGTATCAGCTTCACAAGGCCCAGAGCATGCCTCTCCCTTCAGAGGGTGGCTGCCACTGTCCCAGGTGCAGGTCTACCTGCCCTTGTGTCCTGGTCACTGCCCAGGACAGGAGATGCCCTCTTTGCTGTGCGTCATTTCTTGCTATCACCTCACCCTTGACTTTGTCCTGTCCTACACTTGGATTTCTATTTTGTGTTGAACTTCCTTTTCTTCATATTGAAAAGAGACACTGCCCCAAGAGCCAAAAATAAATGGGAATTCAAAAATTAAAAAAAAAAAGAAAAAAGAAATAAGTAATATAGGCTCTAATAAAGAATTTTACTTTTCTTAGAAATCTCCTTAAAAGATGTAGGTCAGTTGGTCAAAGACCACCGTGTAGTACCCTTCTGTTTCCATCCTGTGATTCCTAACATCCTATGCCCACGTCTACTGCCTGTACTCTTTCCCTGTTTTCAGCACGGTGCGGGGGAGGATAGCCATCTCGAGTCTTGAGGTGGAGAGCACAGAACCATCACCCAGAGTGTTCACCACAAACAAAGCTGCTGGGCTGTACCACAGGTTCTGCTGCTCTCAGTTAGAGCCCAGGAGTCTTCTTTTTTTACTTAAAAAAAATTCCCCTGCTCCTTAGTGATTTTCTGTCAGTGGTTCTTGGGCCACAATTTGAATATTAGAACTCTATAGACTGTAAGAGAACTGTCAAATATTAGCAGTATATACATTTTGCATACTAGGTTCTTTAACTGTAGCCTTATAAAATTAATTTATAGAAATTATTTTTTTTTCTTTTCAAAGTTTTATTGATAAACATATAGCAATGAGACAGTTTCAAATCAAATCGAAATTTTAATCTTTTTTTGTATTTAGGACAGGGTGTACAGGGTCTCACTGTGTGGATCCGACTTGTAGTGATCCTCCTGTTTATACCCTCCCAAGTAATGGGATTACAGGCATGAGCCCAGTCTCAATCAGCATCTTATTGGCTCAGTGCGCCCTGGGGGCAGGGCTGGCATGGCTATAGCAATTAATTGAAACCATAAAAAAAGAACACAAGTTAGAAGGCAAAACCATTTCACAAATATTTACAAAACAGAGTAATTTTACAAAACATCAGTAAAATTTGTTTGCTGATGCACACAATTACCCTAAATTGCCAAAGCCTACTCTAGATGCAGCTTAAAACATTCTACCCCAGGGAGGTGGGTGGGATTCTGTGTGGTTTGTATCTATGTCATACCCTAAATGAGGGTGGCAGGACAAAGCGTGCAACTGGAGTCGGTACAGCCTGCCTACCTGGTCGAGGCACTCGTGCACCATCTGGATCAGTTCCAAGGAGTACTGGCTAGAATCCACTTCCATGGCCCGGATTCCTTGCACAATCTTCACGCACAAGTTGAGTGGATTCTATGGGAAAACGATGACTGCATTGTTCCTGGTTTATAAAGACGACATTATAGGGCTGGCAAGATGGCTCAGCAGACTAAGCACCTGCTTAGGCAAGCGCACAGACTGGGGTTCGATCCCCGGCACTACATGCCATGCAGGCCTCGCCCCAGCCACAGGGCGTAATGAGCTGGCCATCGGGTCTGGGGGTGGTGGCACACGCCTGTAATCCCAGTGCTGGGGAGGCTGAAACAGGAGGATCACTACAAGTCTGAGCTGTGTAGTGAGATCCTGTACCAAATACAAATAAATAAATAAGACATGATTGGGGCTGGGGAGGTGACAGTGGTAGGACTATAATATTACCATCCCGTTACGATAAGGTGCCTTGTCTGCTGTATTATTCACTGTGTCACCTGCTCAGCGCCTACTTGGGAGCAAGTTAATTAGCAAGGGATTTGCTTGGAGCAAGAAGCCTGGCTAATCATGCTTTCCTTTGCTTAGACTTACTTGAAGGATCAGATTATTATAATCTGAGCAATCTGTTACTGGTCACACAGTGCTAACTTTTATTTCCATGTTGGCCAGTGGGTTTCATTCCATCTGCTAACAGCAGTGTCTCCCCAGCTATTTTATACATGCTAGTAGTGCCAGCACTAACCAGGACATAGTCCAGAACTATCGTAGTTGTTTTAAGTCACGATCACAGGAATCTCTCGAGTTCCCACTGGTCGGATTGAACTCAGGCCCTGCGCTTGCCAGGGAAGCATGTATTCTACTGAGCCATCTCCCGGCCCCAGGATCCACATCTTAAGGAGATGCCTATGCAATTTATACGGGCATGCATATCCAAGTTTGAGGAGCAATGCTTTAAATTAGTCACCTGACATAAACAAGAAAGAAAGAAGAAAAGGAAAGAAGGAAGGAAGGAAAAGGAAAAAGAAAGAAAAGAACGGAAGGGGCCCAGGAGATAGCTCAGTGGTTTAACTGTTGGCCTGGCAAGAGCAAAGTTCTGAGT
>NW_004524583.1:33827758-33834340 GCF_000260255.1 Octodon degus
AATGAAATTAACGCCTCAGTTCACTAAGACCAATTAAGATCAAAACACTTTAATGGGTATTATATAATTTGCCTCATCTTTAAAAAAAAACGATGTAGCTGAAGCATAAAAAATGTAATGGTTGGGCTGAGGATACAGCTCAGCGGCACAGAGCCCTCCTGGCCAATGCTGTTGTGAGGTCAGTTTCCAGCATCAAAATGAAATGCAAAAGAAAAAATAAGAAATGCAATGGCTTTTAAAACTATAATACTGCACTGACCTTAGTGCCAGTTTTGAAATTACAGTCAACAAATTAAAATACAGTGCTCACACTGCTTTATGGTCATTTCAATGGGACATTCCACTAAGAGATGAATCTGGTATAACATTTTAATTTAATACTACTAATTCAGTGCCTAATTATAGGTTATTTCTGACTACTGATGATTTCTGTTCAAGAAACAAGAAGGTGAGGGATAAATGAAGCTGATTCCACACCTATAATATTCAAATAACGGAACTTAACAGAAAAAGGGTATACAGATGAATGTCCATTTTGTATCTGTGTATTCAAAGTGGTTAGGATAGATATATAGTTACATTCTCTTAATGAACAGAGGGATTTGTTCTAATGGTGTTTGTAAATAGGATATCAAGTCCGCATCTTGTACAGCAATTAACCACTAGGAAGAATGTATGCAGTGTGTTATTATTGAAACTGTCCTACCAATTTGATTTGAAACTGTCTCATTGCTATTTGTTTATCAACAAAATTATGGGATAAAAAAAAACAGAACCAAAAAAAAAAAAGAAGCTGATTCACTTCACCAACTCGTATCCTTCAAAAGACAATGTGGAGGGCCCAGGGAGACAGCTCAGTAGAATAAGCGCTTGCCTGCAAGCTCAGGGTCCTGAGTTCAATCCCTGGTAATGCAAAAAAAAAAAAAAAAAAAAGAAGACCACGTGGGGATCGCACAATAACTTACAGTAGCATCAAATGTTCTCTTCAACGTAAGCAGTTCAAAGATGACACAGCCTACAGCCCAGATGTCGGACTTGAAATTATATTTTACTCCTTGGCACAGCTCTGGAGACATGTAATATGGGGTTCCCACAAGCTGAACAACAAAGAAAACAATCAAGGAGTAACTTCTCTTCTGACATGTTCTGCATTAACATTTCAACAGCTAAGTCAACTTTCTCAGAGAGTAAGACAACATTCAGAAAACATTCATCAGCAGATCTCAAAATGGTTTTAATGAGAAAATGCCACTGGAGAGAAATCTTATTCCTATTAAGTCTTGTGGGTCAATTATAAAAGGACAGTCTGTGGTAAAAGCATTGTGGTTAGAGGCCCAACAGCTTTGTGCTTTCTCGTTCACACAGGCTTCAAGGTCCACTGAAGATTTCATACAAATAGAGACCGACTTAGTAGAAGTTTACCAGTGGAAAAGAGCCAAGCCCCATTGGAGCAGAGACAGTAACGAAATGAAGGAGTTTTTCTTTCTTCCTTTTTTTTTTTTTTTGCAGTACTGAGGATCAAACTCAGGACCTTGCACTTGCCAGGCAGTGCTTATGCCACTGAGCTATCTCCCCAGCCCAAATGAAGGAGTTTTAAAAGCTCTGAGATGCACAGTAAAAAACCTTGAAAAATGGCCAAATTTGACATTTGTGATACTAACATGTCTACTGAATTTCTGTACAATTTGAAAAGACTTTCTGACTTTAAAAAAAAGTTTGATTTTTTTTTTTTTTTTTTTTTTGCAGAGCCGGGGTTTGAACTCAGGTCCTTGTGCTTGCCAGGCAAGCACTTATTCAAGTGAGAAAAGTTTGAAAAAGAAAAAAAAAAGTTTGGAGGCTGAACATGTCAGTACACACCTGTAATCCCAGCACTCAGGATGAGGGAGAGGCTCACCAAGATCTGAGACAATGAAATTAACGCCTCAGTTCACTAAGACCAATTAAAGTCATCTTTAATCAGCAAGAGACCCTACATGCCATGGGTAAGTTTTCATATCACTCCTTCAACACATTTAATTGGCTAAGAAACAATCAAGGCTTGATTTTACCAAGATTACTGCTGATGAGAAACCCTGAGCAAAAGGACACCGCTTCCTTGGCTGCTTGGCCAGAGTCTTGAAAACAGACTCTCTGTGGACTTGCTCACAGGCATACTTGGCATTGTCAACACTCCAAGACAAAATCAACTTCATTAACTGCCATTTCCAAGTTCTTTCAAAGGCACAAGAGTATTAACTGGGTTTTACAATTCCTAAAATGATAAAGATCAGCTGGTGTGGTGGCACATGCCTGTAATCCTTACACTCAGGAGGCAGAGGCAGGAGGGTCATTGTGAATTTGAGGCCAGCCTGGGCTACAAAGTGAGTTCAAGGTTAGCCTGGACTGCATAGCAAAACCCTGTCTTAAAAAGACCAAAAAAAAAAAAAAAATCACTGTCCTAAAGGTCAGTTTATATTTACTTTTTTAACCAGTGGCCTTTCTTAAAATCAAATAAGAAAGGAGCCTTTTATATAGTTCAGACTGTGTATAATTGTTCCCTTGGCCTACATTTGTAATATAGGGCTTCTCTCTGACTCAGGAACAGCATTCAAAGGAAGCACAAAAGAAGCACGTGGTGCCCTACTTGAGATAGTTCAGTAGAATAAGCACCTCCCAGAAAGCGCAAGGTCCTGAGTTCAATTCCTGGTACCACAAAAAAAGAGAGATGAAACATATGATGATGATAAGCGGAGGCCCAGCACTCAGGAGTCAACCTGGACTACACAGTGAGTCTAAGACCAGACTAAAATAGACCGTTAACACCCCAATTCACATAGACAAACAACAAATAAAGCTAAAGGAAACACAAAAGAAATGTTAGATAAAAGATACAATGGAAACTCAGTGGGTTTTTTGAGGGTTTTTTTTGTGGAACTAGGGATTGAACTCAGGTCCTTGTGCTTGCTAGGCAAGTGCTTATTCTACTGAGCCATCTCCCCAGACCCTCTTTTTTTTGTAAGGGGGGGTGGGTTTGGTGGAATACAATGGAATCTTAGATTGGAAAAAAAAACAGGAAAATATTTTTGTTTTTAGAAGTCTTTTTTTTTTTGGAGACAGGTTTTCACTATGTAGTTCCCGACAACCTAGAACTCACTTTGTAGCCCAGGCTGGCCTCAAACTGGCAGCAATCTTCCTGCCTCAGCCTTCTGAGTGCTGGTATGACAGGCATGTGATACCATGTCTGCCTAGAAAAGTCTTTTTTTGGTCTTATTTTTACTATTTTCTTTTTTGCTACTGGGAATTGAATTTGGGGCCTCGCGCTTGCTAGGCAGGCGCTGCACCACTGAGCCACATCCCCGGCCCAAAGGGACTTTTTTTGGTCTTATTTTTACTATAGAAAAGTCTTAGTGTTGGATAGGGCTGGGATCAGAGCTATAATACAGATGATTCTTAAAAGAACATCTAGGGCCAGGGAGATGGCTCTGTGGAATAAGCGCTTCCCTGGCAAGCGCAAGGGCCTGAGTTCAATCCCCGATTCCACAGTAAAAAAAAAAAAAAAAAGAAAAGAACATCTAATCCTGTAAAAGCCTATCACCAAACCAGAAGATGATCCATATTATCAGCAAGGAGAACTTGTAAGAATTTTAAGAAAAGCATGCAGAATTTAGGGGGTATAGCTTTATTTCACAGTACTGGAAAAGAAAAAATAGGAGCAACCTATACTCACCGTCTCAGCCATAGAATATTCAGAATTAAGTTTTTTTGCTAGACCATAATCTCCAAGTTTTATCAGGTTTGCCTTGGTCAGAAAAATATTTAATGTCTTTATGTCTCTGAAAAAGAAGATGTCGCATATTTAGTCCCTATAGATCATGGTTTCATCTGATCCCCAGCTAACCAGGATCCAAGCAGAGTAAAAGCGAGTGGATTACCACTGCTCAGACTGTTTCGGGTCCCCCTGCTGCAGTGGCCACCCCTCACACACATTTTAACCCTTAAGAGGGCACGCAGGGGTACAGGCAGAGAGTGACTCCATGCTCTAGGCTCACGGCTCCGATGCTGCGAGGCAGAGCTAAGGGAGTCTGTTGAGAAAAGCCACAAGCATGAACTCTAGCTCCTGTAAAATGCACTATGTTTCCACTTCCACTTATGCCTTACATTATGATAACAAGGCAACTTAATACCTGGTTGGCGAAAAGTTACAAATATTCTGTAGGGCAGAAGGGGTTGCACATCTCAACAAGGCTAGAGCTGGGGATGTATCTCAGTGTAGTGAGGATGTGGAGTGCTTGCTTAGATTCCCAGTATCACAAAAAACAGAAAAACAACAAACAACAACAACAAAATTCGAGGCAGCTTTACATCATCTAACTAAAGTCACTGGTGCTTTTCTTTTTTTGGGCCAAGGCCTAACCTCAGTCACTACGCTTGCCAAACAGGCACTTATGCCACTGACCTATCTCCCTGGTCCTGGCTATTTTTTTAAGATGAATTGGAACTTGAGCACAGTGGTACATGCCTTAATCCCAGCACTCAGGAAGCTGAGGCAGGAAGATCACTGTGAGCTCAGCACCAGCCTGGACTACATAGTGAGACCTTTTCAGATTAGGGCTGAGGAGATGGCTCAGTAGAATAAGTGCTTCCCTGGCAAAGGAAAAGGTCTGAGTTAAATCCCTGTTTCTGCCAAAATAAATAAGTAAATAGATTAATTGACCATATGTAAAATAATCTATGCCTGGTTTATAATTTTTCTATTTTCTTTTTTTTTGCCAGGCAAGTGCTTATTCTACTGAGCCATGTCCCCAGCCCCTATAATCTTTCTTTTTGAATAAGAATAAAACAGAGGGGTTGGTGAGATGGCTCAGTGGTCTAAAGCACCTACTTAGAACAAGCTTAACAAAGCAAAGGGACTGCGGTTCAATCCCCCAGCGCCACATGCCAGCCAGCCCCGCCCCCTGGTGGGCTGAACTGGCCACACACTAAATAAATAAATAAATATTAAAAAAAAGTCAAGAAATTAAATAATAAATGTTTAAAAAAAAAGAACAAAGCAGAACAATATACTTTGTTACTTTAAAAAAAAAAATAGGAAAAAAAAATAGGGGCTGGGGAGATGGCTCAGTGGAATAAGCACTTCCCTGGCAAGTGCAAAGGCCTGAGTTCAATCCCCAGTTCTGCAAAAATAAAAAATAAAAATGGCAATAATAGTTATCCAATAGCTATTGAGAAATAAGTGTTAACTAAATGAACGAACCACTACTAAACAAAAAACTAGTGTATTATAACTTTTAGCAATAATCAATGACTTTTTTTGAGACAGAGCCTTGTTGACACAGTTCAGGCTGGTCTCAAATGCAGTGATCCTCCTGTTTCAGCCTCCTGAGTGCTGTGATCACAGATGTGTGCCAACACATGCAGTTAATGATTATTTTAAGTAGAGGACAATGATGTGAACATGTCCTTATAAAGGTTCTCATATGCAGCTTGAAATGAATGAATGAAAATATCCCCCACCTCAATGTTTTTATCAAATGAAGATTTGGTAAAATTGTATAGTTGACTGTATAACATGCATATGCTCTTAAATTAAAAGCTTAAATTATAGAACTATAATAACAATTATTATTATTGTTGCTCAGAGAGCGCATTCACTATGAATTGTAGCCTAACTAATATTACTTCTCACAGTGCCTGTGGGCTTCACTGATGGCCTAATCTACCATCACCTAAGATACCTCTAAAGAAACGCTCGGCACTTAGGTTCCAGCAGGAGTCTTCCTAGGTCACAACTGTGACTTAACTTCCTATAGTGAATATAACATCTTTCACTCCTCAGTCTTTCCTGCCCTAATTACATCAATGGAAAGACACTGACTGCTTAGTGAAGAAAATGAAAACAATGATGGGAGGAATACAGAGTAGAGAACGGACTGGGAAGGAGGACTCTGCTGCACACTTCATTCAGTCATTACCTGTGCAGGATGCCAGCTTTATGGATGCAGCTCACTGCTGAAACAATCTGAAAAAGGTACCACACCACCATCTGCAGAGACAACATACAGTGCATTGGGTTGGAAACAAAAACTCCATTTAAATCATGCATGAGCGTGCGTGCATGTGCGCACACGCACACACGCACACACGCGCACACACACACACACACACAGAGGAGCTGCAACCAGAGGTTACGATTCAACATGACTTGACATTTCTTGTTTGTAAGTTGAGCAGGCAAAGAAAAGTGGAAGGGGTAAGAAGAAAAAGGTCACTAAAATACAGTTCCAGTGATGAAAATACAGTACATTAAAGCAGATTTGCGGAAAGAAACCCAGGAAGAATGAAAAGGCACAGAAAACTGAGCACACCAGTCCACAGTGACACAACCACGAAAGCAAGCCCATAGTGAATCATGACGTGAGGTAAAACATTTAGGAAGCAATTAGAGACGGCTTGTTACAGGTTTCCTTTCTCATGAATATCAATCAGTGCCTGGAAGGAGTCTGAGCACAAGGAAAAACCTAAAACCCAAAACCCAGAACACTCTTCCTAGTTGGAAGAGTACAATGTGGGGCCAGGATCTAGTTAATCTTTTTTTTTTTTTTT
>NW_004524583.1:33834843-33836833 GCF_000260255.1 Octodon degus
GGATGTGGCACACACCTGTAATCCCAGCACTCAGGAGGCTGAGACAGGAGGATTGCCACTGGCATTCAGGCCAGCTTGGGTTATACGGTTAACTGAAGGCCAGCCTGACTTCCATAGTGAGACCCTGTCTCAAAAAACAAAAAAAGGGGCCAGGGAGATGGCTCAGTGGAATAAGCGCTTCCCTGGCAAGTGCAAGAGCCTGAGTTCAATCCCCAGTTCCGCCAAAAAACCCAACAAGAAACAATTACAGCCCTATAATTTTAGCTTCTTTTCACAGACATATGAATTACCTCTTCCTCAAACAATTTGTCCTTCTGACGAAGGATTTTGTCATACAGGTTCCCTCCTGCAATTAAACAAGAAACAGGTTTGAATTGCTTAACACAGATCAGAGATTGGCTCTTTTTATCTAATAGGGTATTAACAGGTGACATGATGAAATTCAAGATTCTGCTTTCCAAAGGAAATGACTTCTTCCTGCTTGGTTTTTCAAATGGGTATGAAAATCCTATCTCTCAAGGACTACATCAGAAATGTTCTTCAGAAATTCCTTTCCCTAACTCAAGAAGCTTGATACAAAAACTAGAAGTATGACATTTTAAGGAAAGATGAGAGTAAAGGCCATTTCTATAGTGACACAATTCATGAAACAGCTTCAGAGTGAGGTGATTTTCTTTTCAAACAACTTGTAATACTTTTTATAATGGCTCTCTCAATGTGACCACTAGAATACTTAGGCTACAACTGTGAGGCAACAGTATAAAAGTTACCGATATTACATGGTATAATATCAACAAGTGTTTCTTACACACAGAAAAGCTGTCTTAAAATTTAGGGCACACCCCTGGATTATGTCCAATCATTACTTTTATTAACTTGCTTCTCTCTTTTCTTTATCAAGTAATACAGACAGAAAATGACCATGATTCATCTCTCCATACCCCAGCTACAATTTACACTTTAGTTCTGATTAAAGTTTTATAACTTCTCTTCCGTGCAATTTAGTAACTTATGGGGTCAATAAATGTATCACTTGTTCTAGTTCCTCCTAATTGTAAAGGAAGATAACTGCCAACTGCCCCTCTTTCAAAAATTTCTAATACAATGTCATATATTTAGGATTGAACAGAATCAGAATTATGAAACACAAGAACTTAAGACAGGAAGGCAAGTGAAGAGTATGCTGGTAACCCTTCAGCATGCAGTCCACAAAGGTGTTTGGAGGGTCTTCTCTATAACAGCTCTGCTACAGGGCCTGGGCTGTAACTCAGCAGTTCCGAGTACCAAAAACCAAACCAAAACACTTGCTATATACCAAGCCCTATACTATGGGCTTTCAAAATTAAGTTCACATAATCCTAGAAGTTCATGTGGTAACCTTTTCTAGAATGAGGAAACCAAGGTACAGAAGACTTAAGTTTCTTGACCAGCGTTATACAGTTAGAAAGTGCAGCACCTGGAATGGGGATTCAGAAACCTATTTTCTTAACAACTAGGCATATTACTATCTTATAAGTAAAATGGTCCAAAGAAATTAGAGGTCAGATAAGTAAGACCACTCTTGGCTGGGAGTGGTGGCAAATGCCGATCATCTCAGCACTAGAGAGGTTGAAAGATTGTGAAGGCAATCGGAAGGCAGAAGGATTGTCACAAGTTCAAGACCAGCCTGGGCTACACAGTGAGTTCAAAGCCAGCCTGGAGTACATAGTCAGACTGTTTCAAAACAAAACAACCCTAAATCCTCCGAAAACTAAAAAATAAATAAGGCCACATTTTACTATCATTTCATTCAGTTGGTTCTCTGGGCCTTTTTCCTATCATCTAACTTTAGCTGGAGTCAATATAAGTAAGTATCATCTATAAGATTTCATTAAGATGGGGGATAGCTCAGCAGCACAAGCGCCTTCCTGGGAAGTACAAGGTGCCGAGTTCAATCCCAGCATGAGGAAAAAAGAAAAAGATTTCACTGAAAAGCATATCAAGGGCTGGT
>NW_004524583.1:33837048-33840617 GCF_000260255.1 Octodon degus
AAAAAAAAAAGAAAAGCATATCAAGTGGTGTTATGCTATACTGTATTTCTAATGGATAACCAATGTCATTTCACAAGAAAAAGCCCTGAAAAATAAATATAAAATCTAACTGAAAAAATGATTTGAAGATGGGACTATAATCACAAGGAACAATTTGATACGCAGAGGAAAATTCCTCCCCTTATTTTGGAGAACACATCTTAACTCTCAAGGCCTAAACTACCTCTCTTAAAGTCTAGAAATCCATTTAAAGCTTTTATCACTGCACACGCCTTTTCTTATACTTTTCCCTCAAGGTAGGTATGGCTCCTGATGCCTCGTCGGAGGAAGGCACAGCGTTTCCCTCACCATTGCAGTACTCCAGCTCAATCAGCAGGGTGGTGTTGTCCACGAAGTGGTTGTAGTAGGCGATAATGTTGTCATGCTGCAGCAGGGCCAGAATAACGATCTCGTTCAAGGCATCACGACGTTCCTTCTCAGACAGTCGGGTCAAATCAACTTCCTTCCACACAACCAGTGAGTCATCCTACAACACAGTAACAGAGGTGTTGTGCTTTTCTCCTGCCCAGAAATGCATGAATCCACACCTGGATCTGTCAGGCTAGAAGGAAAATTTCCTAGGACAAAGATCAACTCTTACTACTTTTTCCTTTAAGTAGACTTTCATTAAAAGGAGTTTGCATGCAGTTGAGCACTGTAATTTCCTGCAGTATTGGGGAAAGTGTTAAGATATTGCTATTACATTTTATTTTAGAGCAAAGTAAAAAATGGAATGGGAGGGGCTAGGAAGGTGGCTCAGTGAAATAAGTGCTTCTCTGGCAAGTGCAAGAGCCTGAGTTCAATCCCTGGTTCCGCCAAAAAAAAAAAAAAGGAATGAGGTCAGGTCAACTGCATGCAAACTCCTTTTAATTAAAGTCTGCTTAAAGGAAATGCTTAAATGAGGTCAGATCCCTAAGAGTCCACTGAAGGACACTACAAGTCTGCTAATTAAGGGGAAGGCTGCACAAATTTTCTGATCAAGAGATTATGGGGCCACAGAGGAAAGTGATCGATGATGTAGAGTGTGCCTACGGAGAGTCACATGGAGAGAAAACATTCTCTCAGGCTTTCACAGAGAGCAAACTGGTCAAGCAATGGCCGTGACTCATCCACATGGCTGACACTGACAAAGGATCTACAAACTGCGGTACAGGGTTTGGGGATAACTCCTGAGGGGATTTGGCTGACCTTATCAGATCCAAAAGTTGTATTTCTTGTTATATAGGTTTTGCTTTACCTTGATCTTAACCATCCAGCAGAAAAGTATAAAAATAAGGTATAAAAAGTAGAGAAAAAAAAAAAAAAAGTAGAGCCATATTAATATGCTGAGCTGTAAAAGGCTCAAGTCAACAACTTCTGACATTGCCAGTCTTTTGGAAAACCCACCACTATTACGGATTACTGGACTATATTGGATTATTTTGCTGAATTCATGTACCTACAATATTTAAATGACAATGGGATGCCCATCTCTGACAAAACTAACCAAAAAAGGGGGCTACAAATGAACAACCATTTTGTATCTGTATACTCAAAATAGGATAGATATACAGCTGCATTCTCTTAACTCAATGAATACAGAGATTTGTTCCAATAGTGTTTGTGGACAGGGTATCATATCTTACTCATTCATCTTGTACAATGAATAACCACCAAAACAATAATATGCAATGTATTTATTATTGAAACTGTGCTAGTAATCGGTTTTGAAACTGTCTCACTGCTATTTCTCAATAAACTTTTTCTAGCCCTGCAGCAGGGCTAGAGTGTTGGGGAAACAGACAACTAGACGGCAGTTATCTAGAGATGACCACAGCTTCTTGTAAAATGCAGTCTATTTGCCTCTAAGTTTGTAAGTTACGGATTTCTCTTATCGCCTTCCACTTGCCCTGACAAGCCAATCCCATTCTGCAACTTTACTAATATCCTATCACTTACGTATCACATTTCCTTCTATTCATGAAAATCTACTTGCAGCTCCTGATGTGTACTCCCTTTTGGATCTCTAATTCTTTACGAACACCCCCACCTACATAATTACCCCCATCCTTCTGAATGCCTCTCCCAAGCCTCTAAAATTTCACTGGGGAAAAATTTGATGATCATTTTTCTGTACATTTACTTAATGCAACCACTACTTTAAGTTTCAGTACTCATACATTAAGTGATACCTTCATTCTTTTTCATTTATATATGTACACAACTGAAATGCTTAGTAACATGACTAAATATAGCTAATTTGTCTTTTTCTTGAGGTAAGCTTCTAAAGGAAAAGGGCTGTTTATAAATCATAGATCCAGTAAATAAATGGTGTTAGAAACAATGCTATACAGTTCTAGGGAAATGTAATAAAATTTAACTAAACCTAGTAATCAAGATCAATATGGGCTGGGGAGATAAAGTGACTGCTGGCAAGCACAAGGTCCTGGAAACAAAAGTAGTAAGGTAAGAGAGGGAGGTGGGCAAGAAGACGTGAAACTCTAGTTGTAGTTCAAGATTTACTTCTAACTTTAAGTGGGCAAGTGACTTAAATATACTGCTTTAGCTTCTCTGAAAAAATGGGAACACCAATGCGAGAATGCAAATAAGCTACCAAGAGTAACAGTAACTCCTAACACTGCACATCAACTAGGCATTAGGAAAAAAAGGCATTAGGAACGAAGATACTCTCTTGAAGCCACTACTCTTTTTTGTTTCTCAGCCTTCAACATATGCCAATGTGGCACAGGTGGCAGAACTGCGGATGGGTCACTGACTGACGCGTCACCAGCAGCAATCCCAGCAAGTTTTCATAGAATGCTTATCCTAAAGCTAGAGTTTAAAAACTCTAGTGACTAAATCGTTTATGGTTAGTTTTTGGAAGCAGAATTACTGCTGCAGGGTTTCAAATCAGTATATTCTTAAATTTGGGAGTTCTTGATCCATCCATCCTGTCTCCAAAAGGACATGCCCATGTGCAAATGGGAGAGGGTTCTCCTGGTTTACCAGGGGATCACAGGCGCCCTCAACAGCTAACACGGCTCAGAATACACACGTATTTCCTGTGCACAAGCGCTGCAGATAACACTTAGGAAGATGCCAACAACACAGGGATCTTCCCTGATCTCACGGAAAAACCTCCAATTGAGTGATCATTTCCGAACTTAATGGCAACAGTTGCCACTGGTGTAGCCTCTTTGAAGCTACGCCCCCTCCTCTGAGCTACACGCTACAGGAAGTTTTGGCAGTACTTCACTTTCGTACACCACTTCAACCTAGAGTTCACAAAAAACCTTCGTTTGATTATTAAAAAAGGAAAAAAAAAAGATTTCTAAAGGCAGTTAACACTACGTCCGTTTTACAGATGGGGAGACTAAAAAGCAGAGGCGGTTCAGGGATTTGCTGAGGTCCTCGGGTTAAGCAAAAGCGACCAGTTAGCGAAATCCGGGAACTACCCAACCCCCAGGGCGGGGAGTAGGCGAGCGGCGGAGCCCCGGGACGAACGCACGCGGGCGCCTACGCCGGTCCAGCGAGGGCTGGGGGCCGGGGCG
>NW_004524583.1:33841342-33854029 GCF_000260255.1 Octodon degus
CGTGCTGAGGCTCCCCGCGCGTCCCCACTGCGCCGAGGCCCAGAGTCGCCCAGCCCATCTCGGCGTCAGGCCTGCGGAGAGCGGTGCCTGGGAAGCAGTCCCTAATGTTAGCGTGCCTGCCCGACGAAGGGTGCAGAGCTTGCAGCCGAGACGTAGCGAGCGACACCCTCGCGGCTGTCCTGTCAGCCTACGGGTCCAGTTCTCTTTCGTGGGGTCAAACTAGATCCCTCCCGCTTGCAACTCCAAAAATATCTTAAGTCAGTCTTTTTTTTTTTTTTTTTTAAGTCAGTCCTCTTGACATTCTACTTTCCCTTCTTTCCAGATTCAGCACTTCGTGTTTTCCCAGATCTTTGGTCATCTATCTCATGAAGCATTCTCTGAGCACTAGATGGAGACATTGCATTTGAGAATAAAGAATCAGTAAGATGTTTCCTGCCTGCTAGTCCCCAAGACAACTGAATACAGAGAACGATATTGTTTCAATTATGTGACCTTGAGCAACGTCACATCTCCAGACGTTTTTCAGTTTCTCAAACTGGGTAGATGACCTACATCACAGCTAGTAGTTACTGAATGTTATGATCTGGGCATCTAAGGTTTTCTACGCATTATTGCACCAGTCTTCACGTTACTATACTTCTTTCGTCTATTTTGTGGAAGCAGTGGTATAGACAGCCTGAGTAACTTGCTTGTTGTGACACAGCTAAGTTAAGAGCTGGGAAGTCACACCCAGCAGCCTGGTTTCAGAGCCACAAAGGCGCAGGATTTGGTGAAGATCATGTGGGAGGAGCCCAGAAGTCCTGTGAAGTGGAAGCACAAGTCACCATGTGGACAGGGTTTGATGCTTCATGTGGGCAACAGCAAGTTGGAAATGTTTAAGCAAAATGTGTGACTGGTGACTCTATGTCCTATTTTTATATGGAAGTCTCAGTTTATGCCTTCTTTCATATGTGTAATTACTAGAACCATCTTTTGCCCAAATGCCCACCTCAAAAATATGATCTCCTTAAAAAAGAAAAAAAACACATGGCCACTTAGATCAAATCACATTTTATAAAGAATCCTGATGACAAAGTGTACAACAAAGACAAGGGAGGTAGACCACTTATATTCCCAGGAGGAGGCAATTTCTATTCCCAGAAGAGGTGCTGAGGCAACCCTGAGACGGTACAGGTGACAAGGAGCTTCAGAGTTGAGAAGTCCATCCGTGACTAAGCGGGACATGCGGTACAGGGTAGATGCAGGACCTCAAGAAGCTCACTTCCAGGTTTTTAACTTAGAGCAAATAGTGGAGGCAGATAGAATTGGCAGAACAGGACAAGGGGTGTGATAGGAAGTTGGTCCAGCTTGGCTCAACTCACAGGAGAGTAACTGGACTTGTCTTCCTTTATCTGGATCCAGCATTTCTATTGATTCCAACAGTATAAGGACCTGCTCATACGGTAATTCACAGCGAAGGCCTGCTCCTACTGTGGTACTTAGCACATGAGTACCAACATGTGCCAGGTGCTGGGATTTGAAAGCACAAATATGGTTCTTACAAGTTGTGGACCTTACAGTAGACAACAGAGTCAACAGGCAATTATAGTTTCTATAAATGCTGAATTCTAGAAAGACATTTAGGAAGAGGATTTTTCCAAACCACACTTGCCAGACGAAGGCTTCCTACAAGATTCACTAGTTTAGGCCAGTGATGGCTGAACACCGTTGGGCAATCACTCCAGGTAGAGGCCATTCCTTCTACTAGATAAAAGGCACTTTGAGGGTAGATGAGCTCTTCTTATGCTGGACATACTCTAGAGTTTAGCTTGGCTTAAACAGAACAGGTGCTCAGTAGGTTTATTTTGGTTTGATTTTTAGTTGAAAAAGTGGTTATTTAAAACGTGTGAATTTATGCCAGGCATGGTGGTGTACACCTGTAAACCCACCACTTGGTAGGCTGAGGCAGAAGGATCATTGGGAACACAAGACCAGCCTGGGATACAAAGTGCATTCAAGGCCAGCCTGAACTGTGTACAAAGAGCATCTCAAAAAAAAAAAAAAAAAAAAAAAAAAGGGGGTTGGTGAGACGGCTCAGTGGTCTAAAGCACCTACTTAGAACAAGCTTAGCAAAGCACAGGGACCACAGTTCAATCCCCCAGCACCACATGCCAGCCAGCCCCGCCCCCCTGGTGGGCTGAGCTGGCCACACACACACACACACACACACACACACATGCACAAATAAAATTAAAAAAAAAAAAAGAAAAAGAAAGTGGACTTTAAAATTCTGAGAAGCGCAACAGGTTAGTTAAAGCTTTAATATTCATTTTCCCGGGGCCAGGGAGATGGCTCAGTAGAATAAGCGCTTCCCTGGCAAGTATAAGGGTCGGAGTTAAATCCTTGTATTCCGCCTCCCCCCCCCCAAAAAAAAATCATTTTCCCGGCACTTGTACAATGGGAAACTAGACAGGCTTTCTATAATTTGATTGGCCTGAAATTGTGTATTGTTCCAGCTAGTTTCAATGCTTAGATAGTATAAGCTTAACAGAAAAACATCCAGTTACCTGTACAGCTATATAGAGTAGGGTTCTAAATGCCAATCAAGTTCTTCATTGTATCAGAAATTACTAAAATTGATGATTTGACTTTGAATATTCCTTTTTTTTGTGGTACCAGGGATTGAACTCAGGACCTTGCACTTGCCAGGCAAGTGCTTATTCTACTGGGCTATCTCCCTGGCCCTCTTTGAATATTCGTAAGTCCAGGAATACTTTATATTTTAAAGTATTTTAAAGTACATTTAAAATACATTTGGCCAGGGGCCAGCCAGACAGCTCAATGGATTAAAATGTCTGTTTAGGCAGATGCAGGGGTCTGGCTTCGATCCCTGGCCTGCTGTGCTGGCCCCGGCCCTGAGGCATGCTGATACATGTCATATATACATATACATATATAATTTCTGGCCAGGTATGTTCATGCACACATGTAATCCCAGCATGCAGGAGGCTGGGACAGGACTGCTGCTGAGGCCAGCCTGGGATAGTGAGTTCAAGGTCAACCTAGAATACATAGTGAGATGCTGTCCCCCCACCCCCAAAAAACAAAATCAAAAACAAAACAAACCCTACACTATTTCCATGCCTTACTTTAACAAGTGAAGAGCAGGCTATATTGTACAAGTCTCCATTGTGAAGAGCAAACTATCAGGTTCCACTCTCAGTATCTGTTACAGCAGGCACTTACACTGTGGCTGCTCTGGATGAGGAAGTGCAGTAGGTGTAAAACGCACAGTGGATCATGTTATTACAATTTAAATTCACCTATTTCATTTTACCTTTTTACTATGGTCCTAGAAAATTTAAAATTATTACCATTGAGATTAACAATTCTTGGGCTGGGGAGATATCTGGCTCAGTGGAATAAGTGCTTCCCTGGCAAGCACAAGGGCCTGAGTTCAATTCCTGGTTCCGCAAAAAAAGAAAAACAACCAAAAACACTCCAAAACTTTACATATGGCCAGGATGAGAAATTAACAATTCTTGCTGAATCCATTCATTATTTATGGTGCCTAAAAATAAACATTAGTCTGAGGATAGTTCACTTGCCAATTATGCATGAGACTTTGGGTTCAGTCTCCAGCACTAGGGGGACAAAACTCAATGACAAGCATTTATTTTTTTCTGTATTTTAGGGAAGGGTCTACAGGGTGTTTAGGGTCTCACTACTAGATCGGACTCATAGTGATTCTGTTTACAGCCTCCCAAGAGCTGGGATTACAGGTGCGCGCCACCACGCCCAGTGTCAATCGCTGCGTAAGCGAGCCCTGTGGGGGGGCCAACACAGCAAGCCCCTGCCCCCCCCTTTTTTTTTTGCAGAGAGGCACCAGGTTTATTAGCATGGTGAAGCGGGACTTGTGCTGGCGACGCAGGACCCGGTGGGGCAGCGGGAACTTGATCTTGGAGTCGTGGAACTGCTTGACAGCGGCCGGTGGCACTTGCTGGCTGCGATCTCCTCCACTTTCGTGATCTGGATGGAGTGGGCACGGGCTCGGTGCCGGGTGTCTATGTCCCGGTAGCACTGGGTGACGGTGCCAGCTGTGGCCAGGTCCCCGTACTCCCTGGTATTAGTTGTGGGTGCCACCGCGGGAGTCAGCGCAGCCAGATGCCGAAGTTCTTCACCCGCAGTGGAGACTTCTCAAACACCTGCCCACAGTAGACGATCTTCCCTGAAGATTTCTTCATCTTGGACATGAAGTACCAGAAACGGGACTTGGCGACATGGTTGGGTGCGGAAACCCGCATGCGGTAGAGGCGCCATGCGGCACTTTGGGGTGGGCAGGCAGCGCCCCACCACCTTGTATTCCCAGAGTGTGCCCGAGGCTTTCTGGTGCTCCTTTCTCGCTTACCGCTTAATCCGCTATTTGGCCAGCCCTTTGGCAAGCATTTTTGATGTTAAAATCTAAACGTTAAGAAGCACTGGGGCTTTTTTTTTCCCATGCTCCCCGGCAGGGTCCATACGGAGTTGTTCCTGATTCCCATCGTAACTTAAAGGGAAACTTCACAATGTCCGGAGCCCTTGATGTCCTGCAAGTGAAGGAGGAGGACGTCCTCAGGTTCCTTGCTGCAGGAACCCACTTAGGTGGTACCAACCTGGATTTCCAGATGAAGCAGTATATCTATAAAAGGAAAAGTGATGGAATCTACATCATAAATCTGAAGCGGACTTGGGAGAAGCTTCTCCCGGCAGCTCGAGCCATAGTGGCCATTGAAAACCCTTCTGACGTCGGCGTCATATCCTCCAGGAGCACCGGCCAGCGGGCTGTGCTGAAGTTTGCTGCTGCCACTGGAGCTACTCCTATTGCTGGCCGCTTAACTCCTGGAACGTTCACTAACCAGATCCAGGCAGCCTTCCGAGAGCCACGTCTTCTGGTGGTTACTGACCCCAGGGCTGAACACCAGCCCCTAATGCAGGCATTTTACGTCAATCTGCCAACCACTGCTCTGTGCAACACAGATTCTCCTCTGCGCTATGTGGACATTGCCATCCCGTGCAACAGTAAGGGAGCTCACTCTGTGGGTCTGATGTGGTGGATGCTGGCCCGGGAAGTGCTGCGCATGCGTGGCACCATCTCCCGTGAACACCCATGGGAAGTCATGCCTGATCTCTACTTCTACCGGGATCCTGAAGAGATTGAAAAAGAAGAGCACGCTGCTGCAGAAAAGGCTGTGACCAAGGAGGAATTTCAGAGAGAATGGACTGCACCAGCGCCGGAGTTCACTGCTGCTCAGCCTGAGGTCGCAAACTGCTCCAAGGGCGTGCAGGTGCCCTCTGTGCCCATTCAGCAGTTTCCTACTGAAGACTGGAGTGCTCAGCCGGCCACAGAAGGTTGGTCTGCAGCCCCCACCGCGCAGGCCACTGAGTGGGTAGGAATCACCACCGAGTGAGTGGTCTTGAGCTGTTCTGCCGACGCTTCAGCAAAGTGGGAATGAGGCTGATAAAAAATAAAACAATTTCTAAGAGGAAAAAAAAAAAAAAAAAAAAAAAAACTGGGGCCAGCGAGATAGCTCAGTAGAATAAGAACCCTGGCAAGCACAGGGTTCTGAGTTCAATCCCCAGTACCACAAAAAACAACAACAAAACCACCGATAAACTGGACTCATCGTACACTATGGATTCACTAATACTTTGTCTTTTTTTTTTTTTTTTTGAGAATGGAAGAATAGGTAAGAGGCCAGTCAGTGAATGCTCAAAGCACTCTTCATACTATCTTGGAAAAAAGCTTTGTGAAAAATGTTAAGCTATTAAGTGAAAAGGAGAAAACTGCCTTTACTTCCTGGTTAGGGTTTGCATAAATGTGCTGGGTAAGCTCAAAGCGATTCTAAATTGGGAAGGATATTTTAGGCAGAAGTCTCTCTGGAAGAATAATTCCAATAGCAGTTGCCAAAAAATTACAGAGAATGCTTGTCATACAGAACACTATTTAGTCTGAGGACATATCATTATGGACATATCATAAGGAATATACACATATATGTGTATATAATATACATATACATTTATACTAAAAATACAACCTTTTACTAGCTCAAAAAATCTCATCTGGAGTAGATGAAAGACAGTATATCCTCTCTCCTCATCCAGTGTCACTTGCTGTACTGTAAAATTGAGGAACATGAAGGAATTATTCCTAATCCAAAGAGTCACTCAAGAATAACAAAAAATACAACTAAAATGGTCTCTGCTAGCCTTTATTTGAGAAAATTTACACAAAAATCCCCAATCCAACACTTAGAAGTGCATCTCTATAAACCTGCATGCCTCTTTCCGTTATACAAAGAAAAATGGCTTTGATAGGGGTTCCTGACTGTGGTACGACAAAGCGTACCTAAACTGTACTATCCTCATTTACGTCATACAGATCAATTTAAGTATACTAACAATGGAAGAAGGTACATAATACCCCTAAAAGCTGATTTGTTCTGGTATTAACCTGATATCAAAAGCAAATACTTTCTATCAATTAATGTACACATAAAAAGCACAAATGTCTGAGTTGCTATTTTTGGCGTAAGAAAAAGGGAGGGATAAAAAAAGAGGGACAGAGAAGCATTTAAGTTTCTTCAATTTAGAGTCAGAAAACATCAGCAAAGTATTATCTTCTATCTTCTTGACATTTTTCACAGAACACCATAACAGAGTAACTTTTGCTGCTTCTAAAAGTGGGAAGGCACCAATCAGAAATACAAGAGCCTCGGGGCTGGGGAGATAGCTCAGTAGAGTAAGAGCCTGCCTGGCAAGCACAAGGTCCTGAGTTCAATCCCCAGTACCGCAAAAATAAACAAACAAAACACCAAGACTCTCATGTTAGGATAAATGGCACAGACCAGTATTTCACATTGAAGTGTCCCAGCCTGTACCTTAAGACACAAGCTCGTTCATTCTTTTCCCTACGCGGAGGTATCCTGTTGTCTAGCATAGGTTAAGGTGACAGACCTTCACCACATGGGCTACGCCTGCAGCAAGGAACCTAGTGCCAAGTTCCCAGAAGCAGTACCTACCACTCCTCAACAGCAGATGGCAGTGCTGCACAAGTAAGGAGAAAACCACCTTTACTCCACAAGAGCGATTTACAAGAGTCAAAGGATGGGAAAAAGGCGTTTGGATTTACAGTAACCGGAACATTAACAGAATAGCCTGAAATTTTAATAGCATAAACTACTCCTCTTTCAAAACCCTTTGTTTTTTTTATCTAGGTCAACACAATAGTGTTCTTGGATGTTTCCAATACTCTGTGTCATCAATGCAAGTGACATGGGCCTAAGTCCTGTAATGCTTGTTACTGCAATTATTACAAATCCTGTAACAGTCAGTAGAGTTAAAAAGGTTACAGAAAAAGTAAACTCACACCTACTTTCCTGGGGGAAGTGGAGAAGATTTCAAAGGATACTATTTTCCCAATTGTTTAGAATACAGTCATTTTATCCCTTTTTTTTTTTTAGCAGTACTAGAGATCAACCCTAAGGCGTGGCGCATGTTATACCACAGGGCCCTACCACGGAGGGCCAGCGCGGCCTGGCCTAGCCCCAGGTTTCTTTTTGGGTTGGTACTAGCCTGCAGGCACCTTCCACTCCCCACAGTGCTTCTTGGCTTTGCTTTCACATGTATTCTCAAGTATTTGCTCTCTCCACGGCCTTCTAAGATGTGTATTTTATACCTCACATGTCTTCTCTAGATAAAACACATGAGGACAGGACTACACAAGTGACTGGTCCTGCAAAAAGAGGTGGCTACGTTACAAATCCATACAACTGTATCTGATAAAAGACTTCTATCTAGGATATATAAGGAACTCTCAGAACTCAATAGTAAAAGGAACAAATGATCAATTAGAAAATAGAAAAAAAGACATTTCATGAAGAGGACAGATGAAAAACAAATGAAAAGATGTTCAACATCATTAAATCAGGAAAATGCAAACTAAAATGGTGACATTCCATACACTATTCAAGTGGCTAAAATTTTAAGAACAGTATCAACTGCTGATAAGAATAAGGAGCAACTGGATCAGTGACACACTGCTAGTAGAAATGTAAAATGGTACAATTTTAGAAAAAGAATAGGGAAGTTTTGAACAAAAATAAACATGCTTACCATGAAACCTAGCAACTGCCCCTTTGGGTCTTTATCCCAGAGAAATGAAAATGTTTATATAGAACCTATACACACATGTTCACAAAACTTTATCAGGAAGGGCCCCAGACTGAAAACAAATCACATGTCCTTTAGCAGGTGAATGGTGAAACTGCAGTACACCTGCAAGGATGGAAATTACTCAGCAATAAAAGGAACAAAGTATCAATATGTGCCACAACTTGGGTGAATTTCATGAAAATTATATTGAATGAAAAATGTCAATCTCAAAAGGTCAAATTCTGTATGATTCTATTTATGTAACATTTTTAAAATGACAAAATTATAAAGCCAGTAAACAGTCATAGTTGCCAGAGGGTTGGGAAAGGGGGACGATGGCTGTGGCATAAGGAGGCAGCAGGAGAGATGGATGTGACAGAACAGTAACTGTACGTCTCTTGTGATGGTCACATGAATCTACACAGGATGAAACTGTGTAGAACTAGACAGAGGAACGTGGAAAAAGCTCGAGCAGTTCAGCACAAATATCTGAAATCTAAAATGAGATCTTCTTGAACAATTTATCTGTAGTTCAAGCCTGTCTTTTACATCCACGACCCTTTTAAGAGACATAAAGTTATGATAAATATCACCACAAGCTATGTAAACATTTCAGCTAAAGGTAAAGACAAGTTCAGGATGTTTTCATAAGAAAACCCAAAGATGACAATTGGTAAGAAACAAGTTCCATGCCATACAAATCTTGGTAAAAGAGCTAGGATGAAAGCCCCAACCGTGAGCAAGTGGGAGGAGGAAAGCAAACAGTTCAAACTGATCACAGGAGGAGACCCAGGACGAGTGCTGGCTGTGGCATTACCTAGGGAACTTCTCTTTTTTGTCACAGGTGACTCTATTAATAGTCCTATTGTTACAAAACCAATTCAAACCCCACCAAGTTAAAGGAAGCCTCTTATCGACTTCTGGGCGCAGGTGGTGCCCCCGGCTTTCCACACCAGGTCAGTTCTGGCAAGAAGTGCCAATGTGCATCGATAGAGCTGCAGGCAGGAGACCAGGGCCAGGCACGACCCAGCGGCTGTTCTGCTGAGGGACTCGTTACTCAATCAACTTCTTGGCCTTGAAGAAGCGCCGCAGGTAGAAGACCTGCCATGTGGCCAGTCCAACGAGACAGAGCATGGAGAAGATGCTGAAGTACAGAACCCGGGTATTGGTCGACTCTAGAAACAAAGTGTCATAAAGGTGGTGAGTGACAGACTAGGAACAGGTGACTAACTCTAGGTCTGAAAAGAGGGTTTCACACTAACAACAAAACAGAGGGGTTTTTTGGCAGAACCGGAGATTGAACTCAGACCTTTGTGTTTGCCAGGGAAGTGCTTATTCCACTGAGCCATCTCCCTGGGCTCTTAGAAACATTTTTTTTTTTTTTTTTGCGGGCTCAGGATGCCTTCAGGGCAAGTCTGGTTTGGCTTGAGGATCTGGGGACTGAACCATAGCATCCTGAGTCTGACTGCTCTGTTTAGGCAGGCACTTAAACAACTTAGCTAAGGGGCAGGCCCCCAACAAAGCTATTGATAAATGTTAAAAATGACAAAGATTAATGCTATTGATTTGATATACCATAAGCTAAACGTTAATCCACCAATTGTGTATCACAGAACAAAATTCCATTCTCCTGAGAGTTTAACAGGCCTGCTTTATCTTCTAGGAGCAAGAGCACTGAAGCACATGATTGTCCTTCTACACACCCTACATTTGCAAAACTGAGAAGAAAGTACCCCAAATTGCATGTTACAGGGCTCTCTCCCCTTTCCAGGCCACTTATTTAGAAGGAAGAGCTGCTTTCCTCTCACCATTGGTGTCCCGCATCTCTTCCTCTCGCTTCTTCATGTAAGCAAAATCATTGACAATGGATTCGGAAAGGTCTTCTAGGCGTCGCAGCTCTACCTCTAGTGGTTTGAGCTTCTCCACTTTTGCAATCTGGAAAAGAATGAAGAACTAACTCTCAGGGGCCGGGGAGATGGCTCAGCAGAATAAGCGCATGCCTGGCAAGCACAAGGGCCTGAGTTCAATCCCCGGTTCCGCAAAACAAACAAACAAACAAACAAACAAACAAACAAACAAAAACCTGTTCTGGTTATGAACATAAAGCAGAGCTGGGCATGATGCTGCGCACCTGTAATCCCAGCACTTGAGAGGCTGACGTAGGAGGACCACCATGAGTTTAAGCTACACACTGAGTTCAAGGGTAGCCTGATTTACATATTGAGACTGTTCACAAAACCCAAAACAAAATACGTAAGGCAACAGAGTACTCTTTTTAGAAGTTTACTAGATTTAAATTCTATTAATCATCCTAATGTATTTCAAAAGATGGAATCTACTTTTCCCTACAAACTATTTGTATCTTTCCATTTCAGATATTTATAATACTTTAATTTTTATTTAAATATCTTTAGGAATATCATAATATGTCTGGCTATAAAGTAAGACTATTGTTTCCCCTACACTTCTGGCCTAACCTTTTTTTTTTTTTTTTTTTTAGATGAGACAAGGTCTTGCTATGTAGTTCAGGATGGCCTTGAACTCATAGCGATCCTCTTGCCTCAGCTACCTAAGCACTGGGATTATAAGTGTGTGTTACTTTAATAAAGCATTTGCTCTGCTCTTCTACTCATGTCATATGCAAATTTATTAATATAGTAACTGCAAAGCCAGGTGTAGTGGTGCATGCCTGTAATTCCAGTACTCAGAAGGCTGAGGCAAAAGGACTTCTATAAGAAGACCAACCATGGGCTACACAGTGAAATTCAAGGCTAGTTTTAAGTACACGGACACTGTCCAAAAAAAAGACAACCAGTTGTCAAAAGAAATCTCCCACCTTCCCTCTTGGGTAAGGAATGAAAGATGGGAGAAAGCCTAACTACAGGAATGTCACACGGGCAAGGATTTCATTAGTCTGTTTTTTTCTAATAACATTGGCTTATGATTTGCTTTATTTTTAATATTTATTTTGGGCTTTTGAGACAGGGTCTTACAGCACAGCCTAGGTTAGCCTGGAACCTGTCAATCCTCTTGCCTTAACCTCCCAGCACCACGGCTGGCTCTGATCCCTTTTCCACTAACACAGGATCTTGCTAAGATGTCCAGCCTAGCCCGAAGCCCTGGGCTCCAACAATCCCCCCAAACAGCTGGGACTATAGATGTGTGCCATGCTCCACTCAGGATCCACTTTCAAATGGGATAAACTAAGTAAGTTTTGTAATCTGAAAACTTTTGTATGCCTATAAACTTTTTTCCACACAGGGAACTCCTCAATATTCTGTCTCTAATTTATTCCCTATTTACTATATTTTCACCACAGAATTTTTTTCATCTCCTTTGTCCAGTTCACAGTCCTTGTTCTTTTTACTAAATGTTAATAGTAATTCAAGTGGGATAAATGGGGAGGTTTCAGGGCAACTTTCTATTCTCTTTGCTTATCTATTTTCTGCAATGGATGTGAAGAACAAGATAAATAAAACAAAACTAGAAACATCTACCAAGCTAGGAATAGAAAAATTTAGTACATGCGATACATAAGAATGTGATGGGCTGGAGGTGTAGCTCAGTGGTAGAACGTGCCTGCCACCTACAAGGCCCAGGATTCACTCTCCGGCACCACAAAACAGCAAACAAAGCAGTGATGACGGATCTGTACGACACACACCTAGCTTTTCCCCCACCGCACACACATCTGCTACATCTGTGCGATGCTGGCCAGGTCAACGGGCAGGCAGCTGCAGCGCAGCTTTGTGGATGAACAATTCCCCGAGTGGCAAGTGCATTAAAGCTGATTCTCCTGGCTCAATGCTTAAACGCCAGCTTTGCCATTAGCCTAGAGTCTGTCTCAGTTCTTTAATTTCACACAGAGCTGAAGAGAAAAAAAGTTCCTCAAGGAAAAGACAGCAACATAAGAGGTACGTGGTAAGCTGAACCTTGTCCATTTAACTTCTTCCCTCTTGCTCTTACTTCCTTCTCCAAAACTTCCTGAATGAGACAGAGTAATATTAATGGCACGAAACTTCTTAGACATAATAAGTCACTGAAGGTTCCCTAAATTAGAAACAGAAACTTGCAAAAGGAACGGGAAGTGAAACTATGTCTGCCAGCTGTGGGAGGGGGACATATACCTTATAGACATTTACATAATGAATATGTACATTTTTTATGCCAGATTGCAGCCCCAAATACCCATTTGCAATACCCATACAGTATTTACCTTTTGGTTGTTTAAATGTATATTCTTCTGCTAAAGAAATCTAAGCATTCAGAAAGAGAATAAAAACCAAACATCTGCCTTCGTAGTTTCTCAGTTCCCAAATCCCCTCATTCCTTTTCAGAGGTCACTATGTTTATGAACTTGGAGTATATATTTCCAGACCTTGTTACAATATCCTCTATTCATGTTTTTGTATGGAAGTATACACTAAAAATATAATTTAAAATATATTGGGCTGAGGAGATGGCTCAGTAGAATAAGTGCTTCCCTGGCAAGCACAAGGGCCTGAGTTCAATCCC
>NW_004524583.1:33854129-33858901 GCF_000260255.1 Octodon degus
TATATATATGGTTATACTAGTTTACTTTTCCAAGGGTTATTTTTCTCACTGAATATGCTAGCTCTAAAAACATCAATGCTTGTAGATTCACATTACTGTTGCTCCCGTATTGCTAATATTTTACATTGTCTACTTAATACTCATTCTAAGCCAACCCCTTTCCTAGCATAATTTACTCTGGACCGCATACCTCTATTTATAAGCAAACAGTCTAATTCCCACTTTTCAAGTCAATTTTTGCCTCTATAGAATCTACAGTGGGGCCAGGGAGACAGCTCTGCAGCATAAGGGCCTACCAAGGTAGCACAAGGTCTAAAGTTTGATCCCTGGGGCACAGAATATAAAGTGAAATAAAATCCACAGTGGCTGGCTGTGGTAGCACCTGCCCATAACCGCAGCACTCAGGAAGTTGAGGCAGGACGACTGCAGTGAGCTTGAGGGCGGCCTGAGGTACACAGTGAACGCAAGCTAGCCTGAGTGGGAGATGTGTCTCAAAACCAAATCCATACAGAATCCCATCCTTCCTTTTGCAAGTTATTTTAGACTTTTACTCATGGGATAAGGTCTTCTAAAAAGTTTTTTGGGGCTGGAGAGATGGCTCAGTGGTCTAAAGCACCTACTTGAAACAAGCTTGGAAAAGCACAGGGACCGCGGTTCAATCCCCAGCACCACATTCCACCCAGCCCCGCCCCCTGGTGGGCTGAGCTGGCCACACACACACACAATAAATAAATGTAATAAATAAAAATAAAAAAAAAAAAAAATTAAAAAAAAAAGTTTTTTGGCTCAATAATTGGTATGTTCTTGATATTAATTTACAATCTAGGAAACAAACTCTGAGGGACCAAAACTGAAAACTAACTCGCCATTGCAACCATTTAACATGCTGAGATAGTCAATGATAAATAGCCATAGATATACATGTTTAAGTCTAGAAATCAAAATAGTATTTTGAGTAATCAAGAAATAAAACTGTTCAATTAAAAAAGTGACTGGACAATTAAATAGCATTAAGGAAAGCAATTCTGCCTTCTTCCATGTGTAAATGTAGCAGGAGGGTGCATTCTACAAGCTATGTATAGCAGCCCATTTTTTTTTTTTTTTTATTAGTTAACAACAGATTTGCGGGTATTTTGAAAGTACTGGAGATGGAACCTAGGCCCTTCACGGTGAGCTATATCCCCAGCTCTTTTTAAATTTTGAAACAGGGTCTTACTCAGTCACTCCATTACCCAGGCTGGCTTACACTTGGGATCGTCTTGCCTCAGCCTCCCAGAGTGCTGCGATTACAGGTGTATGCCACCATGACTGGCTAATAATGTTCTTTGGAGAGCTATATGTGAGCCACCAATGTAAATTACCACGTTAAATGCACCGTCTGACTGGGCATGGTGGTACAGGCCTGTAATTCCAGCACTTGGAAGGCTGAGGCAGGAAGATCACTGTGAGTTTAAGGCTAGCCTGGACTACATAGCAAGACTCTGTCTCAACAATAAGTTCACTGTCTGGTAGAGAATTCATACAGAAGGATGTAACTATAATCTAAAGCTTTATATATTAATTTCTAAAAGATACATGTTAAAAGCAGAATAGAAAGCTGAGCATAGTGCTACACACGGAGGTAGGAGGACCACAAGCTAAGGATGTCTTGGCAACTTAGTAAGATCCTATCTTGAAATAAAGTAAAAGGGGCTGGGAATATAGCTCCATGGTAGAGCAGCTGCCAAGCATGTGTGAGGCCCTGGTTCAATGTCTATACTACAACAAAAGCTGAAGGGAAATAAAGCAGGGAGAGACTGATTATAGGTGGGCAAACCAAGGAAAGCTTATAGAAAGTTGATGAGTTAGGTCTCAGGAGCTGAGAAAGTCAGGAGGACATGCAAAGGCTAAGGGGAACTTAGACCCCAAAGAGTAGAGTGTGGAAACTGCAGGTCTTGAATGGGGGTCTGCAGGTGGTCTCCACAGTAGCAGTCAGGCGAAAGGGTGTGTGTGCACTGCACGTACATGCACACAAGTATCCTCTTTTTTTTTTTTTTTTTTTTTTTTGGTAGAACCGGGGATTGAACTCAGGCCCTTGTGCTTGCCAGGCAAGCACTTATTCTACTGAGCTGTCTCCCCAACCCCAGGTATCCTCTTAGACTGGGGGGAAGTGGGGGCTAACAGCACATAAAAGGCTTAAAAGGCTCAGTGGCACATAACTGTAGGTCCTGTTACTCAAGAGGACTGCTTGAGTCCAGGAGTTCAATACAGTAAAAAACCCATTGCAAAAAAGAAAAAAATATATATATAAAAAAGAAAAAGGGGCTAGGAAGGCAGCTCAGTGGCATAAACGACTGCCTGGCAAGTGTGAGGTCCTGAGTTTGACTCCTGGTACCAAAAAAAAAGAAGGAAAACTGGAGCTAAAGTAGGAAAAGGGAGGCTGGCGAGGTATCACAGCAGTCGAAAGTACCTACTTAGGCAAGCGCACAGGGACCACAGTTCAATAACGGGCACCACATGTCATGCCAGCCCCAACCCCAGGTTGAGCTGAGCCAGACACACACGCACGCATGCACGCACGCACGCACGCAAGAAGTGGAGGCCAGGTATGGTGGTGCATGCCTGGAATCCCAGGGCTCAGGAGGCTGAGGAAGAAGATCAGGCCAGGCTAAACTACACAGTGAGACTTCCTTTCAAAGAAAAGAAAAGAAAGAAGAAAAGAGAAGAGAAAAGAGAAAGGAAAGGAAATAAAAAGCAACATAGTGAATTAGACCTATCAGCACATGCTCAGAATGTGATGCTTTATATCTTACAACTTCATCCAACTCTAAGCCCTAGAAAGTAAGTCAAATTATCTCTAAAGTTTTTAGACAAGGAAACCATGGCTCCGAAATGTTAAACTACTTCCCAAGGTCTCAGAGTGGGGAAGAGCTGGGGCTGAAACCCATATCTATCTGAGTACATATCCCATCTGGCAGGTCCTAAAAATGTGATGGAAGCCAGGCATGGTGGCTCACACCTATTAATTCTAGCACACTGGGAGGCCAAGCCAGCAGGACTTAGTGAGACCCCATCTCAAAAATTAAAAAATAAAAAAAAAAAAAAAAAAAGAAAGAAAGAAAAGAAAAAGAAGACTTGATGAAGAAAAATGGTGGCTGCACCAAGGTTTTCATAATCAGAAGCAAAGCAAACAAGTTATACGAGGCTACAAGGGTAATTTTCCCACCAGTATTGCTTCATTTTCATCAAAGGCAACTGAGAAAAAAGTTGACACAAATCCTGGCAAGTGTTCTCAGAAGACTCCTCAAGTGCCCAGGACTTAGCCGTCACGGACAGCAAGGCTTTACATTACAGTCAGCACAAGAAGGCGAAACCCCACTAATGCTTACTGTGTTCTTCTAAGCATCTGACTGGGGGCTTGGAGTGCCTGTAAAGAACACCACATCACATGTCTCACAGAGGCAGACTGGTATTTTCCTAACCTACTTCTCTCTTCCATGACTGGATACATGAAGCTGGCTGTGCCAACAGCTAGACAAAAGCAGGGCACAGGATGATCCAGTCTATGGGTTCTCCACTAGGGGGCAATACTACTCTGGTACGTTGCACATGGCCACCAATGATACCGGAAGGCGTTAGATCTACAAGGGACTGCATTTCCCAGCATGCCTCTCATTCTATAAAAGTGGAAACTTGGAGACTGAGATCTGTCTCCTCCTGGATCACTGTGAGTTCAAGACCAGCCTGGGCTATGAAGTGAGCTCAAGGCCAGTCTGAGCTGTATAGCAAGACCCTGTCAAAAATAAAAAAATTTTAAAGAAAGAGGACACTCAAAATTCCCTAACATCATTCAGTCTTTTAGGTGGCAGACCAACATCTGCAGCACCTTAGGCTCTTGGCTGCCTACCCAGGATGACCAAAGCATTCCTGCAAACTGTAAAATTCTGCTGTAAAATACAAGAGCAGAATCCTTGACTTCCAAAAGTATACTTATTCCCTATACCAAATCCTCTTTCCAGTCACAACCATGGAGTACTTTCAACTAATCCTGTCCATTTTGAATTCCTCTTCTTTAAAGTTCTACAGCACTTAGATTGGGTCACACAATTAACAATCAATTATAATTGACCTGTTCCCATTATTTTCTTTTTTTGTTTTGTTTTGTTTTGTTTTGGTGGAACCAGGGATTGAACTCAGGCCCTTGCGCTTGCCAGGAAAGTGTTTATTTCACTGAGCTATCTCCTTAGCCCTTATTATTTTCAAAGAAGACCATTTTCTCATAGTAGGTAACTGCTGCTGGCCTCTCGAAGCAAGCGCTTCCTGCATGTTAAGAGCGCACAGTGTTCATTTCATTCAGCACTTACCTGCACGAGGCCCACTACCCAGGAGAAAGCTCCTTCCGCCACAATGCTGCCACCCTCGCATGTGAGCACTGCTTTGAACAGCCGGCATAGCACCTGACAAGTACCAGTGGACCAACATTTTTCCTAACCATATCCAAATCTGTCACTGAAATGGTCTGGATTCAAAGAATTCAGTTATGTAACTATCCAAAAAATTATTTCCTAAAACACAAGTAAGAATCCAGCTTCTAGAGAATCTCTAGACACTCTGGGAGGCTCAGGCAGGAAGGAGGAGCACTGTGAGTTCTAGGCCTGGACTACATAGCAAGTTCAAGAGGAAAAGAAGAGGAAAGAAGAAAGAAGGAGGAAGGAGGAAGAAGAGGAAGAGGAGAAGGAGAAGGACGAAGAGGAGGAGGACGAGGAGGAATAGAAATTAAAAAAAAAAAAAAA
>NW_004524583.1:33859001-33916613 GCF_000260255.1 Octodon degus
AGGGCTGGGGAGATAACTCAGTAGAATAAGTGCCTGCCTGGGAAACACAGGGTCCTGAGTTCAATCCCTACCACAAAAAAAAAAAAAAAAAAAA
Source organism: Octodon degus (assembly GCF_000260255.1). Taxonomy (NCBI): domain Eukaryota; kingdom Metazoa; phylum Chordata; class Mammalia; order Rodentia; family Octodontidae; genus Octodon; species Octodon degus. Next base: position 33,859,096 of record NW_004524583.1, read on the forward strand.
AAACATGAGAAGATTCTCAAGGCAGGTCAAATGCAATCAACTAATTTACTCCCCACCATGGCCTCTACAAACTGTGTATTTCATTGATAACTGAGGGCTGGGGAGATAACTCAGTAGAATAAGTGCCTGCCTGGGAAACACAGAGCCCTGGGTTCAATCCCTACCACAAAAGCAAATAAAAAACATGAGAAGATTCTCAAGGCAGGTCAAATGCAATCAACTAATTTACTCCCCACCATGGCCTCTACAAACTCCAAACACAGCAAGAACTGGAAAGACCATCTAGTCTAACACAATCAGGGCAGAGACAACAGAAGGACATCCAAGGACAAATCCATTTGCTCCTAGTGGTAAAGGGGTGACACGAATCACAGGTTCAGTCACAAAAGTTGAAAAAGCCCAGATTACACTGCCAAACTTAGGGCTGCAGGAAAGTTTTAAAGATTATTCTGTCATGGACATTTGGTAATTCACATAATGGGTAGTAGAAAAAGAGCTGAAATTCACCAAACTGACCAGCTCGGTGTCAGGTGCCTTATGCATGTTCTTCACTGGACTTGTATCAAGAAAGGGACTGCGGCTCTACTATACCGAAGCAGAGTTTCTCCTTCTTGAGGGCAGTCAGCAAAAGGGAGCTTTTAGAAAGTCTTCAGCTGAGGTTCCACTCAGAGCTGTATTTTGGTGTCTCTGCTGACAGCGAATGACAGGCGAAGCCATGCCACAGGCAAAACGGTACTTGTGATGAGAATGTTGACTGACACCCACAGCAAAAGGAACGCACAGCTCAGGAGCAGAGGACGTCTCAGAGGGTTTCTCTGTGGGACCCTCACTGCCTCTATTTTCCAAATGCAGTCAGATGGAGCTCAAAGTAGGAAGAAAAGGCTTGATTTACATACTCAGTTTGGAAGATGACGCCTTCTCAAGGGCAACAGCAAGAAAATGGACAGGAGCCCTTACAACACAACACATGGAATCAAGATACTTCTGAGGGGATAAGCATACTTCCTTCTTTAAGAATTCAAACTACATGATTTTATGCTTCTCTATAATATGGCAAGCATTTTATCTTTCAAATAACAGCTCACCAACATTAAGACACTACTGAATTTTACAAGATCACATGTGATTTCTGAATTATGAGTCCATATGTAGGAGGGACAGATGTGTTGGGTGTGAAGAAAGTTAAAGAAATCTTCTTTTTTTGAATCTTAACACTGATGCCAAAGGGTCCAAATTCTTTGGGGATAAATCCATTATCTCAAGGGCCTAAAATTAAATGCCTTAATACTCAACATACGCTTGATACTCTTGGGCAGTTAAGCAGGGAACACAGTGCCTCTATTAGCCATGTTCTTGTCAACAGGCATTAGGCCAGGGACAACCAGCAGTTACTTATAAGCAAGGTTCAAGCAAGGCCAGCCACCAACTGCGAAAGGACTTGTCTTCAACATGTGTCATACCCTGTCCTCCTCTGCTCAGTCTGGTGTGGCGTTTGGGGCTGGGAGTGGGGTCACTGAGGAAAGTGGTGGGGAGGAGTCTGTGTTGGTTCAGAAGCAGAACCTTAGAGCTGTGTTGTAACCATGTGCGTAAAGAAAGGTTAAGACATGCCAGACATCCAAAGCAGGAAGTAGGCAATGGAAGCAATGTGGTCTTCTTTCTGCAAGGGATTCCCCTCTTGGGTTAAGCAGAAGGTCAAAAAAGATAAAGCCCCTTTGCCAAAGCCCAAAATTCCAGGAAGCATAGGGGTCTATAATATGTAACAGAGGTGTGCACAACATCCTTTATGTAAAGCCCCGTTTTGGAAGAGGAAAAGCTACGTCTCAAGGCCAATGGCACTGGTACCTGTTATTTAATAGACTCCACAGGGCTGGCAAGATAGCTCTGCGGGCTAAGCACCTGCTTAGGCAAGTGCACGTACCAGGGTTTGATCCCTGGCACCACATGCAGTGCCAATGTGCTGAGCCCACCACTGAGTCTGGGCGTGGTAGCGAATGCCTGTAATCCCCGTGCTGGGGAGGCTGAAAACAGGAGGATCACTATGAGTCCAATCTGTGTAGTGAGACCCTGTAGATCCTGTACTAGATACATTTAAAAAAAAAAAAAAGAAAAAAAGAAAATGGGTCATGGTAGAGAATGGCCATAGTAATCAAAAAATTAAAAATATTTTACTTATCTCGCACCTTACATAACTACTTTTTCTTTGTGTTCTATGTCTTACAACAGCAGTTTAACATATATTGTTTTATTTAAACATAATTAAGATTCTTCTCATGATGGTTTAAAAAATTTTTCAAACTCTTAAATATGTCAAATAAACATGCCCTCCTGCTCTATTTTTCTTTTTTTAAATGAAACTAGCCTGAAGAAATAAGCAATTCAAAGTCTACCAGGAATGGTTCTCCATGCAGCAGATACCAAATGCTCCTATTTATTACCTCTAAATAACTCTGTTTAAAAATCTTTTTAAATCTCTTATTTATTTATTTATTTATTTATTTATTTATTTATTTATTTGGTACAGGGTCTTGTTATGCAGTTTGGGCTTGTAGTCATCCTCCTGTTTCCGCCTCCCTAGTTCTGGGATTACAGGCATGCACTACCACACCTGGTTTGGGGGCCTGCTTGGCAAGCCCAAAGTTCCAGGGCCAGCACGGCATGTGGTACAGAGGATGGAACCCAGGTCCTTGTGCTTGCCAGGCAGGCACTCCCCAGTCCTCCAAATAATTTTTTTTTTTTTTTTTTTTTTTTTTTTTTTTTTTTTGCGGTACTGGGGACTGAACTCAGGACCTTGCTCTTGCCAAGCAAGCACTTATTCTACTGAGCCATCTCCCCGGCCCTCCAAATAACTCTTATTTGCTTTCATTTCCTTGAATAATTGAACAAGGAAAAAAAGGAAAGACCCAAAGAGCTGCAGCTGCTCTTCTACTGCATAGGTCCTACTGCAGAAATCACCAGTCACTTCAGTCTTCTGTTTTTGGACACTTTCCTTCTAAAGTCCTGACTGCTCAAGTTTCATCATTCTAGAGAATTCTCTTTCATCACTTAAAACAATGTTCCCTCATTTATTTAATTCACATCTCCTGCACCCTACCTCTTCTTCATGGACTCAGACACTATTTAGCTGGGTTAAAAATTCTTATCTTTCTGTAAACATCAATTCTATACTCTTCAATTGTCCTTGTGGTTTCTCAAAGGTGCTCTTTCTTTGAAGAAGCATTCTGTGCTGTTCCCCGTCTCAGACCGACATGAGAAAAGCGACGGCTGGGGTGGTAAAGCACTTGGGTGGCTTGAGGGCAGCCCTGGGTCAGACTCCAGCACAGCCTTCTCCCTCGCCAGGCACTCCACCACCCCACAGTCACTGACACCAGCGCCACTCTGCTCCTCCATAGCACTCCCTGTCTGTGTCCCATCTTTACTTGGTGGCATTGTCTTGAGCCTCTTGAAGCTTTTTTCTACCTTCCTGTCCTTGTCTTTAAAGGCTGGAATTATTTTAATTGAAAGCTATCTTTTTATACTGTTTAGCACTGAAGAACACTGAGACTGTGCTTAGTAGTAGGTTAGTAGTAGGTTCTGGGGGAAAAACCTTAGGAATAAAAAACAAATCACTTCTTAGCTTGGCTGTTAACAAATAACTGAATCCCAGCTTTTAAAAAGTGTTAACTGCTGCTATTTGGTTCTGCCTTAAGACAGCTAAAAGCAAATTTGGGCTTTACCACGCCCACAGACATTTGTACAGGACAGCCTGTTCAGTCCCTTGGTGGAGAGCCAGCCACTATTACTACTCAAGGCTATTAACAGCTTTCTGTATCAATAAGAGCGTGCTGTTTATCATGTGACTGGTGAAAACCAGTCTTCTGGGCAAGGCACAGGCCAGTGGCCTAAACAGAAACCTCACGCGGTGGAGCGTGCTACATCCTCCCCCGACTACCACAGCAGCACATACCTCTTCATAATTTTTTGCCTCTACTCCATGTTTCATGTCTAGGATCACGAGCTGGTCAGGTATCCGCCCTGTGCCTGAGAAAGAAATCAAAAGATTCATTGTGTAGGATATTTAAAATTCCGGGAAATCATCCACCCACCCTTCCTTTCACTAACTCTATCTTCTCCATAGAGGGAACCAGCCACAACTCCTCCCTCTACTCAGCTGCAGAAAATTCCTGGCTCTGGCTCAAATCGTAAGTATTTGAGACAAAGCCTCTATCTGTGTAGGATGCTGGAAAGCAGGGAGAACACGCTGCTGCCAAATATCTAAGCAGGCAGGATGTAGGACACTGCAACCAACTACAGAGCAAAACACTAGAGGAGGAAACACACAGGCCCACTGGACAGGAACTAAAATTCCAAGGTCCCAACCGTGTGAAGGGCAGCGCCACACCGATCGGCAGGGAACAGGAGCCTGCTTAGGCTGAAGATGCACACTTCCACATCGGAAGACTGAGAGGCCATGCTCGAAAGGATTACTGGGCAGATGCTAAACATGTCTTTACTTATCATAGACCTTTGTGTCACAAAAATATAGCTTTTAACAACTATTCCACTTTATTATTATTTTATTTTTTAAAAATGGTGGGACCAGGGATTGAACTCAGAACTTTGTGCTTGCCAGGGAAGCGCTTATTTTACTGAGCCATCTCCCTGGCCCAACTATTCCACTTTTTTAATTCAATTAATTTTTTAATTCAATTATTTTGATCAATGTAAGGCCTATTTCAAAGGCCAATAAAATGTTATAGGGCTATTCCCATAAATTAAAAAAGCTTAAGGAAAAAAATTTTATAGTGATAACATAATTCACATGAATGCTTTTTTTTTTTTTTTTTTTTTTGGCAGAACCGGGGATTGAACTCAGGCCTTTGTGCTTGCCAGGCAAGCGCTTATTCTACTGAGCCATCTCCCTGGCCCTATTTTATTTCATTTGAGTTAGGGTGTTTTTGTTTTTTTTTTTTTTTTGGTGGCTGGTTCAGCCCACCCTGGGGGCAGGGCTGGTGCAGCATGTGGTGCTGGGGATCAAACTGTTGTCCCTGCTCTTTGCCTAAGCTGGTGCTTTAGACCACTGAGCTATCTCACTGGCCTGAGATATGGTCTTACTATGCAGTTCTGGGTGGCCTTGAACTCACTGAGGCAGGAAACCTGTAAGTTCATGGCTAGCCTAGGCAACTTAGGGGTGACTGTCTCTCTCTCTCTCTCTCTCTCTCTCTCTCTCTCTCTCTCTCTCTCTCTCTCTCTCTCAATCCGTCCATCCATCCATCCGTCAATAAATATATTCAGCTTTTTTTATACAAAGAGGTATTGGAGATGTAGTGCAACAGCAGAACACTTGTTTAGCAAGCATGAGGCTCCGGGTTCAATTTCTAGCACATAATGAGCCAAACTACTACTCCTGCTCCTTGTTGAAAACGCACCAGAAAGCAGTACTGAAGGTCCTTTCTGTTGGGCAAGTGAGCTATATACCTCAACCCTTTTTTATGTTTTATCTTGGGAGAGGGTCTATCAGATTGCCCCGGGGCAACTTGTCTTACAGTACTCTTGCCTCAGCCTCCCAAGCACTTGGGATTACAGGGACATGCCTCCATGCCCAGCAAAAGCACTGTAAAATTTTAAGCCAAAATAACTGGTTCGGTCAATCCCAGCTATGGAGCAAAGAAGAGGAAAGAGATGAGTTATGAACTGATTTCACGAAGGAGGGAGGGAACACCTGGTTCAAAGTAGGACTTGAACAAAATACTTTAGACAGACGACAAAGCATCGGCAAAGGCTTCACTATTAGAAGACAGCCAACCTGGATACAGGGTGAGACCCTACTTCAAAGGACCAAAACCCAAAACAACAGTGAAGAACTTCTGGGTGGGCTGCAAAGGTAAATTTCTTTTTCTTTTCTTTCTTTCGTTTTTTCTTTTCTGAGACAGGATCTCTCTATATGGTTCAGGCTGGTCTAAACGCACTGTGTAGCCCAGGCTGGCCTGGAACTTGCTGTGAGCATCTGGCTTAGCCTCCCACTGAGACTGCAGGTGTTTTCCACTGTCCCTAGCTAGAAAGGTTTGTTTGTTTATGTCTTTTTGAGACAGGGTCTCACTATGCACTTCACACTGGGCCTGAGCTCACTTTGTAGCCCAGTCTGCTCGCAAACTTGTAATGAGCTTCCTGCCTCAGCCTCACAAGTGTTGGATTACAGGCACTTACCACCATGCTAAACAAAAGCCAATTTTAAAGCAAAAGAATTAAGACTATATATGTAAGATTAGGAACAGACTAAAATTAAGTCACAGATGCCTTCTGAACATTAAACAAGTCTCGGAAACAAACAAAACCATGGTAAGCCAAACCAAACATGGCACCTAGAACAATCTCCTCTAAAGCCAAAGTGTAATCCAGATTATGACATTATCCAGAGATGAAATGCAAGCTTTGCGTTTTTTCTTCCTCATTTACAAAATTGTGGAATCTGAGTAGCCCCCAGCCTACTTGATCCAAACAATCAGTACTCCCTGCCTCACAACAGTCTTCTGGTCATCAGTCTCTCTGTTGGAACACACTACCAACAAAAAACCCAGCTGAAACCACATAACCACAAACAGACCTCTGATTGGTCTGGGGCCAGACTACATAGGCAGCATATCCCCTTAGCTCACTGACATCAAGGCCTTGACAGACTTCCTCTGTAAAAAGACCCTTCCAGTAATGCTGTAGCTGCTTTTGCATATGCCTGGTAAATAGATAATTTAAAAAACAAAAACAAAAATAGATTTGGGCTGGATGTGGTGGCACACATCTGTAATGCCCGCACTCAGGAGGCTGCGGTAGAAGAACCGCGGCAAGTCCGAGATCAGCCTGGGCTACAGAGTGACCTCAAGGCCAACGGGAACTGCACAGCAAGACCCTGTCTCAAAAAAGATTTAACTGTTAGAGCAGTTTCAGGTTATCAGCAAAATGGAAAGGTGGGTACAGAGGTGTCCTAGTTCTTCGTACCCCACGTGCACACATGGCTTCTGACATGTCAACATCTCCTACCAGAGTGGCGCTGGACTATAAATGATACAACTACACTGACCCAACATTATTCCTCAGCTCCCACTGCATACATTAGGTGTACATTCCAAGTGTGATGTTGGGGTAGATGCATAGTGATGAGCAGCCACCACTGCAATATCACACAGACTATTTTCATTGTACTAACCCTAGAAATCCTCTCCTCCCCACCCCAGGAATTGAACTTGGGACCTTGTGCTTGTCAGACAAGCACTTATGCCACTGAGCTATCTCCCTGGCCCTCACTTGGTCAATCTTTTTTTCTTTTTTTTAAGGCTTGTGTATTTGTGTGTGTGTGTGTGGTTTTTGGTCAATCTTTTACCCTACCTCAATAATCCTTTAAAAGATGCTCCAAAGGCTGTAAGGCATCAGGATTCCATGATAGAATAAACAAAATGAAATTAAGTGCAAACTATAGTGCAGGACATTACAGAGCTGGAGAAGAGAGGCTTAATCTAGAGGAGACATTTGAGCTAGTGCTTACCTTTGCTCTCAAAACATACTTCAAACATGTCGTAATCTTCAGTGGTAAAGGCAAACTTCCCCTTGGATGCATCCTCCTTAGAGTATAGAATGTGGCCGGCAGAATCTGTGATCTAAAATAAAAAAGTGAGAACTAGGAGCAAAGAGCATATAACATTTAACCTGAATCCTAAAGAATCAAGTTTATCTGCAGGAAGAATGGGGTAAAGATATTTGGGGTAGAAGAGACAGTAAATATGAGGGCCTCAGGTGGAATGCACGGAAGCCAGGGAAACTAAAATGATTTTTGGATTTTTTGCATCATTTTGGAAATGAGAACTGAAGAATGCTTCCAAGTAGAACACAGCACTGCTCAGTCTGCATTCTCCACCACAGAGCCAGCAGCGGGCACTCACCCGCTGATAGACAGAGACCCTAAGTCAGCAATAGCTAAACAATTTTCAAGGCAAAATTTAGTCCTGAACATTCATAAAGGACTCCTGATCACTGGCTATTTTTTTTTTCTAAATAATCAAGAGAGGGGCTGGTGAGATGGCTCAGTGGTCTAAAGCACCTACTTAGAACAAGCTTAGCAAAGCACAGGGACCGCAGTTCAATCCTCCAGCACCACATGCCAGCCAGCCCCGCCCCCTGGTGGGCTGAGCTGAGCTGGCCACACACACACACACACACACACACACACACAAATAAAATTTAAAAAAATAAATAAATAAATAATCAAGAGAAACAGCATACAAAAGGACTATTTGAGAACCTTAGTTACACACATACAGGAGAGGGAAAGTCTAGGAACTAGTCAAATCCCAAAGCAATGTGCTCTGCCACTCCTTTCCTTGGCATAATCATTTCTCCCACCCTGATACTCACTTCCCTATCCTGCAGCCTCCAGCAAGCATACTGGCAACTCTTAAGTGAAGAGGGAGTTCAAAAAGCTATACACTGCAGAAATAACAGACTTTCACCTTTCAAGCTGATGTGAAAAACTAAACTGGAATTTGATGTTTATGAATAAAAGTTGAAGACAACACAGAATTTTTCAAAACCAAAAACTTAACCCAAGGGCTGGCCAGAAAGCTCAATGGACTAAAGTGCCTGTTTAGGCAGAGCACAGTGGCTGGGGTATGATCCACAGCATGCTATGCTGGCCCTGCCCCCGTGGTGCACTGAGAAGGCAATTGAGACTGGGCATGGTGGTGCACCCTGTAATCCCAGCTCTTGGGAGGCTGAACACAGGCTGATCACCATGAGTCCAATCTACATAGTGAGACCCTGTAGACCCTGCACTGGGAAAAAAAAAAAAAAAAAAATTCTGGGGAAGACCCAACCCAAAGAAATAGGATTTCTCCATGGTGAATTTGGGTAGAACAGGTTTTTACATTTGCTCACTTCAGTTTAATTCTTTAGGTGGGGCTTGCTGGCTCATGCCTACAGTCCCAGCACTCAGAAGGTTGAGGCAGGAATATCACTGTGAGATTAAGGCCAACCTGGGCTACACAGTGAGTTCAAGACCAGCCTGCACTGAATAGCAAGACCCTGTCTCAAAAGTTGAATTCTTAAGGAAGAAGGTGAAAGTTATAGTTTGGTAGAAATACTGAAGTATAAGTGAAGTGAGTCAGTTGGAGACAGCAGGAACAGGTACCACTTTAGTGCAAAGTAATCACCATACATATCCTCTCCTCTCTCAGGAAAGAGACCAGGCCACCAGCCCAGGCCAATTAATTCAATTTAACAGGGTGTTCAAGATTTGGTACACATTTGTCTAACCACCTTATTTCCTAGAAAAAGATTATGATCTTTTTATTTTCTCCCAAGATATTAAAAAAGTCCTTCAAAAACTGCTTTTAACTTAAGAAACAGTCTGAGATCATAAAATGGCCTAAATCCAGGTCATATAACTTTTTTTTTTTCCATATAACTCTTATTAAAGCACTGATTTAAAAAAAATTCTTCATGGAGTGCTTTTCAAAATGAGTTACAAAGTACACCATGATTTTTTGGAAAAAAAAAAAATCCATAACAATCCATACCTCCAAAATATACTCAGGAGTAAAACTGTTTACATTTCCTCTACCATGTAGTACTAAAGAACTACTACAGTCACAGAAAAACCATTTCCTTTGTTCTTTGACATCTACAAAGTTATTAGATTTATTCTAAGGCAAAGATAATTGTGTTTTTACAGGCTGAAGGCAAGGGACTCACCACTAGCCTTTTGTTTTTTATTTTTATTTTTAGGTGGAACCAGAGATTGAACTCAAGCCCGTGTGTTGTGCTTATTTTACTGAGCTATCTCTCCAGCCCCAACCACTAGTCTTTTGTCAATATGAAATTTACCTCCTAGAACTAGTTTGTGATGGTCCTAAATTATACAGGCTGTGGGATGTTCTAACATATCCTAAGATTTTTCTAAAATGAGTAGGTTTCTTATCTAGTTCATGTTAACTTTTCAGTTATTTAGGAACAAAGTCATTATTGGTCTCTCTTTTTTTGGTCTTTTTTTTTGTTTTGCTTTGTTTTTTAATGTATTCGGTACAGGGTCTCACTGTGTAGCTTGTACTCAGTGATCCTCCTGTTTTCAGCCTCCCCAGCGCTGGGATTACAGGTGTGTGCCACCGTGCCTGGACTGGGTTGCTGGCTCAGCACGCCTGGGGGCAGGGCTGGTGCAGCATTTGGTGCTGGGGATCAAACCTGGTCCCTGTAATTGCCCAAGCAGGAGGTTAGTCCGCTGAGCTATCTTGCTGGCCTTGACATTATTAGTTTTTTTTTTTTTTTTTTTTTTCCCATAACCGGGGATTGAACTCAGGCCCTTGCACTTGCCAGGGAAGCACTTGTTCCACTGAGCCATCTCCCCGGCCCCAACATTATTAGTCTTATAAAATTTAAAAAAAAAAAAAAAAAAAAAAAATCACATCCCCTAACCTCAGTACCATTACATAAACCATGGGGTAACTAAAATTAGGGTATAGGAAACTGGGACAAACTCAGTGACTAACTAGAGCTGGCAAACTCTAATATACTGAAATGATGGTTTTTAATTTCCTTTAATTAAAATGTTCTGATTACAGATTACCTTGAAAGATCATCTGGCTTCTCAAGAATTGAGAGATTTCACTTTTTCTTCTTAAATTCTCATAGAGTGCTACCCTGGTAATAGACTGAAAAACTGCTGCTTTCACCAACATTAACAGCAAGCCCTAAAAGATCATTTTAACAATAAAAATACTTGGATCATAAAGTTGACCACAGGTAATATCAACCTATAAAATTTCCCCATCTGACATCAAAGAATGGGAAGTAATAAAAAATTTGTTTCTAGGTAACACCTTTTGGAGGAAAAAAATCAAATCAAAGTTCACAGCTTAAAAGAAGGGAGAAAAGTGTTAATTGTAATGCAGAGTAGCTTATGCCAAAAGTATGTAAACACACTGAAATTGTCAAGTAAGTGAGAAGACAGGTTCCTAAGAAAGTAAACCATTCAGAACTAGACTTTTCCTGAGCCACTCTTCGCAGCGGTTGCATACAAGCTCTTCAGCAGGTCCAGCTCCTGCAGCCAGCCCAATTCCTTTGCCAAAGAGCCAAGATAATACTCTCTCTTCCTACTTCAAAGAGATCTTTAAGTAGCTAGGATCAATAAAGTAGGAATAAAACAGAATAGCATTCACCTAGAGGAAGAAATAACTATGTGTTTCAAGAACTTGAAGTGAGCAAGTGATACCTGCACAATAAATCTGGTTTAAGTTTTCCAGAAGCCAAGATTAAAAGACTAACAACAATAACAACAAAAACTTAGTTACACTTATTTGTTTTCTAATGAAAGAGTACAGATTTATCTTGAGGCCAATTTTCCTGGAACTAAATTTGAATGATTTCTCAGGAAAGTCCTCATCATTTTCAACCACAATCTTTATTATACATACAAAAATAATTCAATGGCCGGGCATGGTGATACAGGCCTATAATCCCAGCACTGAGGAGGCTGGTCCCACTGAGGGTTCAAGACCAGCCTCAGCTGCAAAGTAAGCTCAAGGCCAGCCTGAACGACCTAACAAGACCCTGTCACAAAAAGGCAGTAAATAAATAGGCAAGCACATGTGTGTGTGTGTGTCACACACACACACACACACACACACACACACTGTTCAAATGGTGTTTTCAGTGGCCCTCTGTAAGGATCACTGGTCTGATCCACGCAGAGTTGGGACCTGTGCAGCAGCTGGGCTTTCTACCCCACCCCTCTGTACTACCATGCTCCTTCCATTCTTGCTCATCTATGTCACTTACAGAATTCAAACTTTAAGAAGGTTGCAAGAACAGGACAACTTTTGGCCACTTATTGCTACAGCTGTGTGTGTGTCTGTCTGTGTGTCTGTGTGTATTTGTGTGAAGGAAATAATGTCTTCATTATACGCTCTACCTGGATCTAGGCTTCTAATACTGTCTTACAATAAAAGGAAACAGGGATCCTTGCGGAAATGGTAGATTTCTGCTAAGACTAAGGCAAGAAATATACAATATGAGCACGGAGCATCTTGAGTCAGAGGAAGAGTGCTCAAAAACAGTAAGAATGCCCAGGGAATGCAGGAGGCAACCAAAGGATCTCCCAATATCCGAAACGGAAACAATCTGAGCAACAAAAGCAAACAGTAATGAATTCTCCAAATCATACAATAGATACCCATGAGTTCCCACTGGTATAGATGGCTGCACAGTGACATAGCAAAGAAGACACAAGTCTGAGCCGGCGGTAGTGAGTGGCAAATGCCTGTACTCTCAACACCCAGGAGGGAGGCTGAGGCAGGAGGACTGCCACGAGTTCGAGGCCAGCCTGGGCTACATAGTGAGTTCGAGGTCAGCCTAAACTACATAGCAAAGGGCAGGGGATATAGCTCAGCAGCATATCCCCTGGCAAGCATGAGGCTTTGAGTCTGACTCCCAGTACACTCCCCCCCCCAAAAAAAAAAAGCCAAAACAGAAGGTAGGAGACATGAGAGGGTCTCTGTCATATCTGCTTAACTACATAGTAAGACAAAGAGAGACAGCGAGCGAGCGAGAGAGAGATATCTCATGCAGAGGACTCTCAATTTATATAAATGCTACACCTTCAACAGGGTGAAGCACATCTCCCCACTCTGTGTGGGCTGCACAAAATGACTTCCTTCCAAAGAACGCAGTATAAAAAGAACACGACAGTGGAGAAACCTGGCAAACACAATTCAGCCAGATAAAGTTCAACGTAAACAGTGATGAATCATGTTGATAAGATGTGATTAAATATTTGACCTCTGTGGTCTTATTCTTGAAAATTACAACCTGCCTATCATGAGAAAAACACTGCGCAAGACAGCCACCCTAGGGCTAAGCAACTGCTTAGGCAAGTGTGGGTACGAGAGTTCAGTCCCCAGTATCACATGATGCGCTGGCCCTGCCCCTGGGCACACTCAGCCGGCCACTGAGATTAGGCAAGGTAGCCCATGCCTGTAATTCCAGCAATGGGGAGGCTAAAAATAGGAGGATCACTACGAGTCAGCTGCATAGTGACACCCTGAACCAAATACGTTGGGGGGTGGGGGGAAAGAACAAAGCACCCACAATATATTCTACCATTACCCCTCAAACCAACCAAGTCACCAGACACAAGGAAAATCTGAGAAATTCATAAAAAGGAAAAAACAAAACAAAAAAAAAAAGAGCCCAGGGAAATATGACTAAATGTATCCAAGATGGAATCTTTAAGCAAAAACACAGGTTAAAAAATATGCAGAAATCCAAATCAAGCACAAACTTTAATTACTAATTATGTATCAAAACTAACTGTGACAGATAAACCACATAACACACATAGCACAGTATTAACAACAATGGATACTGGGCACGGGACGTGTGGAGAGACTATCTTTGTTGTTTTCTTAAATCTTGAGCCTCAAAAGTCAAGGCTGAGTGTGGTGGTGCATGTCTGTAATCTTGGCACTAGGAAGGCTGAGGCAGACGATCACCATAAATTCAAAGCCAGTTTGGGCTATAGTCTGAGTTTAAGCCCAATTTGAACTATACAGCAGAGCCTATCTCACAACAAACAAGCAAACAAAAAAACCAAACCAACCAAACCAACCAACCAACCAACCAACCGACAAATAAACAGTATGATCCCCAGCACCACATGCAGTGCGGGCCTGCCCTCAGGTGTGCTGATGTACACCTGTAATCCCAGCGTTGGGGGAGGCTGAAAACAGGAGGATCATGCTGCATAGTGAGATCCTGGACAAAATACAAAAAAACAAAAACACCTCATTGGTGTGGTAGCAGATGCTTGTAATCCCAGCTACACAGCAGGCCAGGGGAGGTAAGACCATTGCAAATTCAAAGTCAGCCTGGGCAACTTAGTAGCTCTCTCTCTCAAACTGAACAGTGTAGATGGGCTGCAGTAGGGGCTAACACACCCCCAGATTCAACCCCCAGTATCACAAAGAAAAGGGGCGTGGAGACTAAAAATAATAACAGGGCTGGAAAGATAGCTCGGTAGAATAAGTGCTTGCCTGGCAAGCCCAAATTCAATCCCTGGTTCTGGGAAAAAAAAAAACAAAACCCCAAAAAAACCTCGCCAGACAGATGAAGTCAAACACAAACACATACTTCTAGATTCTCAAGTTTAATCTACTCAGAGTCAAGCAAGGAAACACGCATCTTCACTTTTTATGGGGTACGTGTGCGTACCTGCTCACGTGGAACAACTTCCGAGCTGTATGTGGCATGCCTGTGTCTTACGGCATGGGTCACACACAACTCTCACCTACAGAGCCAGCTTCATGCCCCACCAGTCCAAGGACACGCATGTTTCCCTTGGTTCACTTTTTTCTTTTTTTTTTTGGCACCAGGGATTGAACTCAGGACCCTGTGCTTGCCAGGCAGGCCCTTATTCTACTGAGCCATCTCCCCAGCCCTTCGATTCATTCTTAACAAGTAGGAAACACAAAGTTTTGCTGGGAAGAGCAAACTGGTTAGCTGGTAGCTGCGGTACTGTCAGTACAGATGTGAGCATGCAATCCCTTTAAGTAGCTGCTCTCCGCACTTGTGCTCTGCAGGTCTGCAGCAGTCTGAGAGTACAAGCAGTTATAGAACCTGAGAGCCACCATGTGTCCACTAACAGACGTGTGGATGAAGAAAATGCGGCCTTCACACACAGGAGCGCTGCTCCGCCACAAGGAAGGACAAACCTGAATCCTTGCAGGGAAATGACACGTTCTGAGACCATGACATGCGTGAAGTACATCAAACACACATTCTTACATGCTGCATTGTTTCTCTTGTGTGAGAAACCCATCGTATAAATAAAGAATAAAATAAAAGACAAGACAGGAAGTAAAGACAGCTTTCAAGAGGAAGGAGGTCAAGGGGTAGGAGGGCAGGACAGAGGTGTAGGCAAAGGCGTGAGGGGGTATTATGTACTGCGCAGGCACAAATTCCACACAAAGGATATAAATATTTTTTTTTAAATGATTCGTTTTTTATTTTTTATTTTTTTTAAATTTATTTATTTATTAACATTTATTTTGGGGGGGGGTGTGTGTGTGGCCAGCTCAGCCCACCAGGGGGCGCAGCTGGCTGGCATGTGGTGCTGGGGGAATCGAACCGCGGTCTCTGTGCTTTATCAAGCTTGTTCCAAGTAGGTGCCTTAGACCACTGAGCCATCTCTCCAGCCCCACAAAGGATATAAATATTATGTACTACAAATATGTACTAATAAAAAAAGAACGACTGCCAATCTTGTAGTTCCTGAGTAGCCAGAAGTTCTAACATGGAATAGAAATTAAACAGAAACACCTACTTTGCTTTCTCTGAGAAAGGGCAGGCAGTGTAAAGACAGAGGTTCTAGAGTCTGGCTCTATGATCTGTACACAATGAGTTTGTTCCTTAACCTCCCTGTACTTCTTTTTCAAAGTAATGACTCGTTTATACTTCAAGGCTACTGTGAAGGCTAAATGCTAATGTTCTTGGAACACTGTGTCACATAACAAGCACTAAGTAAAATACTACCATTATAGTTAACTGCTGGCAGTACTGCTAGTATAACTGTTAATGGTAACTCAGAACGTGGTAAACACGCACACTTGTAATCCCAGCACTCTGGGAGGCTCAGGCAGGAGAACTGAAAGTTTAAATACCGCCTGAGCAACTCAGCAACTTAGTGAGATGCTGTCTCAAATAAAAAATAAAAATGACTGAGCTGTGAATCAGGACAAAGGCCATGGACTTAATGCCTAGTTAAAACACACACACACACACACACACACACACACACACAATGTTTTTTTTAAAGGTGAAATGCTACACATTGTAAGTTTTTAACCTTATTTCTAGCCACACAGTGCAGGCACAGTACGCTGCGCTGACTCAGCCCAGCAATGCTTAGGTCTGCTGCGGTCACTGCATGGAAGCCGGGTGAAAAGCACGCCAGGTAATGCAAAGCAGTCGCAGCAAGGTTTAGAAACTGAAGGAACACAAACTGAAGCACCTATAGAGCAAGTATCCAGTCCCTTTATCTGACAAGAAGAGACCGTAGGGAGTCCAAAAATGACTCAGCTTTTAATGTGATACAGAAGGACCCAGCATGAGGTATTGTGCGTCCCTTGTCCTTCACTGTGAAGAGTTTGCGAGCCCCGGTCCAACGGGCCTATTATCTGAAAACACACAAACACAGAACAAGTACCACTACTGTAAAGATGCTGTAGCTTCAGACTGGGAAAATAAAAGAAATGCTTTCAAAAGGCTACCACAGGGTGAAGGGCATTGGGGTAGAACCGGTACTGGAGAGAAAAGAAAATACGGCAGCTCTGATGGCCTAGCAACAACATTTAACAGACATATAATAAATTTACCCGATCTTTCCATCAAAATCAAGTTCAAAGTCTATCAACTGAAATCCTGAAATTGGAGGATGCCATCTAGAACAAATGCAAACTCAGGCTACCAGAAGTATTTAACACTAAATTCTTGCAAATTTCCAATATAACTCAGGGATGTAGCACACAGAAGTATTACTTAAAATATGAGCAAGGAGGCTGGAAAGCTTTTTTGCAAAAGTATGGAGAATCAGGGCAAAAATTTCCAGGCACTGGTAGGATAATGGGTAAATGCTCTCTTCCTGCTCCCACCAGCACTTGCTCCATGAACTCAGCACAGGCAATGCGTCACGCCTGCCGGGAGGGCGCTGGCGGGCAGAAAAGCGGAGAGAGGGCAGCAGCGCAAAGACCAGTCCTGCCCTAACAATACCACTGCGGGGGTGAGGCCAGATCAAATGTTTTTTTTCATACTGTTCCAAAGTTATTTACGGTAAAAACCTGCAGCATGACCCTTTTAGATACAAACAAAGCCTTGTTCCTTCCTAACAGCCAGTTCCTTGATTTCCCACACGTTACTCTGAACAATGAGGCTGGGGGCACGGGATAAAGCAGATGACATCAACCTCCCTCGAGTCAGAGGCTTGTTTGGGAGCCCGAGCTTTGGTGTGTGGCCAGCTGGCTGGTTTCACAGAGGGCTCCACTGTCCAGGCTGCCAGGCTGATGTGAGTATGGGACAGCGGCTTAGGGCCCACACTGTCAGCAGCGCGCATAAGAAACAGCAGAGCAGCCACTGCACCCCCCCCCCCCGCCATCTATAAATTTGTTCCTCTTCCTAGAAACTAGTTCAGTCTTTGGAAGTTACCGTTAAGATGTAGAACAGCAATTTCAAACTCTGAACAGTCCTCTAGATCAGTTCAAAGCAGGGAAAGCTATAGACAGCCATTCACTGAATAAGCTCTAAATGAGGTAATGTATTCTTTAGCTTTTATGGAGAAGAAAATATAAGATCAGGTTTTGGTTAAAAACTATATTGAAAATAATAAAAAATAAAGGCTAGACTGTATTTAATACAAAAACATTTTAATATAATTACATGTTAATGGACCAATAGATCTTTTGTACTCAGCCATCTTTTCACTGATTTTTTTTTTTTTTCTAATTGGGACAATAATCATACTAAACATAAATTTAAGAGGGTTGTATTTTCTCCAACAGAAAAAGATCAGGGGCTGGGGAGATGGCTCAGTGGAGTAAGCGCCTCCCTGGCAAGCACAAGGGTCTGAGTTCAATCCCCGGTTCCGGAAAAAAAAAAAAAAAAGAAAAAGAAAAAGATCAGCCTGAGTAAGGGTCCAAATGGTAGTTAGTGATAAAAGGTGGGCTATTTTTGAGAAGTGAACAAAAGTATCCTATTTTTTCTCCTTTATACAGACACTAGTAGCAATAAGCTGAGATGGGTACTGTTGTCCCCAACCCCAAATCTGAAAACTACTACGTACGTATTAGCTCTCATGTAATTTTTCCTTCTTTCTTTTTTTTTTGAGACCAGGTCTCACTATATAGTTTACGCTGGCCTTGAACTCAGGGTGGAAATCTTTCTGCCTCAGCTAGTTTTTTTTTGTCCTTTTGAGACAGGGTCTTGCTATATAGTTCAGGCTGGACTTGAGCTCACTTTTACCCCAGGCTAGTCTCTAACTTACAATGACCCTCTTGCCTCTGGCTTCCAAGAGCTGGGATTACAGTTGTGTAACCATGGCTTCTCAATCACTAACCTGCTTCTTCATCATTTTTAGGCTTAGACTGTGGTAGGTTCATGACTCAAGGCTGAACTCCTAAGTGATCTGTTTTTCTTTCTTACCTTTAAGTTAGTTGGGAAGAACTGTGGCAATAAATGGATATAATATCCAAATTTTAAAAATTATACTTAATGAGTGAATTAATATTAGCACTTTTGCTGTAAAAACCTGCAGCACGACCCTTTTAGATACAAATCCTTGTTCCTTCCTATTGCCTTGTTCCTTCCTTTTGAAAAACAGCAATAAAAACAATTTAGACCTATCAGAATATTTGAAAGAATGAGAAAGTGTTTATAAATAAATTATCATCAGGCTTTTCTTTCCTTTCTGGTGATGAAACAATTATTTGTTTCCAAAGCATAAACCACTCTTAGACTATAACATTTTCAGGTCTTAAAAACAATTCATCTCCAATTTTCACTATTAATAAGCATTCTAAATAACAAATAATAGAGGATCCTATTAAACTATTACAGAATCAGATCTTAATGAAAATGTGGTTTTCAATTCGAAGTCAAGAAAGCTGTCAAGAGAACTAAGACTCTGAGTTCTTACAACCGGCTTTTATTATGAACTTGAAACAACAGGTTAGCTTCTCTAATAAGTACTAATGAGTTGATTCTTTCTGCTTCAATTCTGTGCAGGAAAATAGCTGATACTACTGAGTCTGACTCAGTCTTCGTTGTCATGAAAAAGTTAGAGGGGATAGGTTTGATTCAGCTGGAAATCTCAACACAAAACCTCCATGTTGGCTGGAAGCAGCAGAGTCCCCCACCATCTCCACTAGCTTCTCTGTTCTGAGGCCCTCCCTGACTACTCAAATAACACATCCCACCGATCTCTCCTCGACCACCCCATCAATCTCTGCCAAGTTAGATTTTTAACTTCCTTTTTTGTCTTTGTTCCTCATTACAACTAAAGGATCATGTCCTCTATTCATTTTTAATACACAACCAGGTCTGCCTGGCACATAGTAAGTATTAAACAAATGCTTGATCAGTGGAAGAATCACACACACACACACACACACACACACACACACAATACTTAAAATTTTTCTCTTTAAAATATTCCATATTCTGAAGCCAGGTGTGGTGCCACACACTTGTAATACCAGCATCTGGTAAGCTGAGACAGGAGGATGGATTACTTTTTGAGTTCAAGGTCAGTTGAACTATATAGTGAGACAGTCTCAAGGAAAAAAAATCTATACCTAGCCACCTTAATGACATAAAGACTTTGAAAATCAGGTGAGTAATTCAATTTTCATTCAATACCTAGCTAAACAAGGACTGTCAATATTTTTGGAGGACCTTAATAGGCCCTGCATAATAAAAACCCACTCTGAAATCTCCAAGATGATCATCACATCACAAAATTACAGTTGCCTTGTGCTGAACACACAGTATCAAATTGGTCTCACCTAGAGAAGTTAAGGTTGCATCAAAGGGAAGAATGAGCCTGGCAACTGAGAACTCCACCTTGAGAGGAAAAGCTGTGTCTCCTCTAGCTTCTGAGGCCCCAGCGAGGGTCTGGCAGCCCCACCACACCCCGGCACCATGTACCAGTGCCTTCTGCACCTGTCGTCTAGAGCCCGCTGGCACTGATGGAAAACCAGTCCTTTATGATGGAACGGCTCTCCCCTTCCCTTAAGCCCAGGGAGCTGGATGCCATTTGATTTTTCAACAATTTCCTGCACTGCATTGCACCATTCTTCCCTGCCTCCAGGTGGGGAGGGAGCGTTCCCCAGGAATTCTCCATAAATTCTGAAAGAAACCACTTGCCTCAGTCCTAACAATTCTGAGCCCACACCCCCTCCTCCAAGAGATGAAAGGAGAAGGGTTCAGTAATCCTCCAAGACCACACATCATTTCAGTGTGGAGCTGCTGGGGTTTGAACTTAAAAGCTACCAAAGTCCAGATTCTCATGGGCTCTTCCTACCCTCACAAAAGCCACTGGTTTGAACCACTGGTGCTACCTGCATGACTGTACCACTGGGTGACTTGTAGCAATGGATCTGAATACTTTTATTGGTCACTAATAAAAGTAATAAAAAGCCACCCAATAGGACAGTCATGCTTGTACCACTAATGGTACAAGCCACCTGGCAGCAAGACATATGGATTATGCTGCCCTGAATGAGTTAATAAGACTAACTACTGCACACCTGTAATTTCAGTGCTTTTAAGAGATGGAGGCAGAATGAGCACAAGTTGAGCAATTTAGTGACAGCAAAAACATATCTCAAAATAAAAGACTGAAAAAGGAGCTGGGAATATAGCTCAGTGTAAAGGCCCTAGGTTCAACCCTTAGTGCTAAGAAGAAAAAAAAAAAATTAAGGTATTTAACTTAGTCACACAACAAAGAATACATTTAACTGCAGACACAAAGAGGGGTAAGATATTAAGGAATCCACAAAGGAAACATCTCACTGCACAAAAAGCAGTGTCAAACAGGATGCAGTGGAAGCACACAGGAGGCACTGAGTAAAAGTAAAGACTTATCCAGGTTAAGACACCATGTTCAAAGAACTGCAGGATGATGGTCTGGCACCTGCTCTTTTGTTAGACTATTCCTTCTGAAGTCCCACTATGGGCCAGGCTCTATACCAGACTTAAGAATCGTGATGAGACACAGCCTCTGCTTAAGGGACTTACAGTCGTCTGAAGAGATGGGTAAACATAAACTGCAACACAGACACAGTACAGAGGTGCATTCACTGGACATTAAAATACTCCTGGACGAGAAGGTGAAGTAGGTTGCTTCATGCACTTTTAAGAGATCCTTAAAAAGAGATCACCTTGACAGCAACCATTGAAGGACCGTAGCCATGGCCCTACGCTATCCCACAGCTGTGCGCTTCAACAAGGTCCACAAGGTGACTAAGAATGTGGGCAAACTGAGGCATAGCCGCTGTCGCAGACCCCTCACCTAACACACCAAGTTTGTGCAAGACGTGATCTGGGAGTTGTGCGGCTTCGCCCCTACAACTGGCGCCATGGAGCTGCTCAAGGTCTCCAAGGACAAACACACCCTCAAGTTCATCAAGAAAAGGGTGGGGACACACATCCATGCCAAGAGGAAGTGAGGAGCTGAGCAACGTGCTGGCCGCTGTGAGGAAGAGAGCTGCCAAGGACTGAGCCCCAAAAAGAGAGATCACCTTATTCTGAGCAACCAGCAAATACCTCTAGTTGGCCAGCTTTCATACTACAGAAAGTCCTTGTTTCTCCTACCTCAACTTAAACTACTGCTGCTTAACGAGAGCAATCGTCTCCATTTTGGCTGAGCCTGACCCTAATTTCTCGTATTTATGTACAGAACTGGCTAGGACTTTTCCTTATTTCTTCAAGCTTTAAGCAATGCGTTATCATCTAGCCAAGGCGCTGATGGTAGTCTTTGAAGATGGAACATGTACTTCCCCAGTAACCCCTACTTGCTGCTCTTTAATATGAGCTAGGATAAGACAGGATGAAGAGCCAGTGCTCCATGCTGTCGGCTGGAATCAAACCCTCAAGCCTCGAGACAGAGGCTATGATGTCCAGGGGCTTGAAAAATTACACCAGAGCTAAAGCACTGGATCCCAAAACATTATACTAGCTCAACAGCACAATGCAAATTACTTTCTGCATACCCCTTCCTCTGTGTACAGCAGAGGTAACTGCAGGCCGCCCACCTAGCCCAGCCTACGGCACTCACATCTGCCACTCTCAAGTCCCTCATCCCCAAGGCACGCTCTTCTTCACAAATAAGTAAACGCTGGGTTCTGTCTTGAGTAAGGGCCTTTGTTCCAGATAGCTATCATCGTGGCTGGCCTTAGGACCCCTTGACTCCCCATAATTATTAATATACTTTAATGTCTTTATCCTTGCGGTGGGTTGCACTGGAAGTGGCAGATTAGAATTAACTTGACAGGATTCCAATAAATTATCCTGAGGATTACAAATACGAACTTTTCAAACCAAGCCAAGGACCAGGAAGGGCTGTTCATAAGCCACTAGACATGTGACCAGAAAAGGCTACTGACAGGCTGTCCGGAGGCCTGGCAGGCAGCCTGTTATACTGTGCTCAGGTATTACATTTTCGAGCTGAGGACGGGCCCTGAGAGAATCCTTGGGGCAGAGTCTGAGCCTCTGGTGGTCAAAACATAAGAAAATGCAGAACTAAATATAGAAACACTGAAAATGGTTGTAAGTGTGCTAAGGGGCTGATTCTAACCACCTGCACAACATATTACCTTTTTAAAAAATGGGGTCCTACATGTCATTCTTCATACAAAGGAACCAGGACTCATAGGAAGAATAGCTGTCCTGAGATCTGGGAATGGACATATAATCTTGAGCTTGCAATCTTCCTGACTCAGCCTCCCAGACGGCTGGGCTTATAGGCATGTGCCCTACTCACTTCATTCTTTTTAAAGTGCTACTTGGAGTGCCTTAGTAGTATCATACTAGTTGATTTAACCATATGGGGCCAGACAAACATGGTCTAATTCCATCAGTTCCTTGAGAATAATTCTTCTTAGGGGCTGGGAAGATAGCTAAACAGTATAAGCGCCTGCCTGGCAAGCCCAATGCCCCAAGTTTGAGTCCCAGTACCGCAAACAAACAAACAGCCACCCCCCCCAAGAATTCCACTTAGTAAATGTGGAGCTGGGTGTGGTGGTAATGTGTGTAATCCCACCAATCAGGAGGCTGAGGCAGGAAGATCACCATAAATTCAAGACTAGCCTGAATTACACAGTGAGACCTTGTCTCATAAACCAAAACGAGGGGAGGAGTGGAATAACAACTGGAAAATGTTCATTTCGTGACCTTAATGAATAAATTCACACAATAGGTCAAGGACTGATGGCTTCAGGTGGAACATCTGGGCAGGCTGAAAATGACCCTTTCTCTCAAAAAGCCCCCATCCTACTCCTCACAACTTGTGGGTACGTTATTTTATACGGCAAAGGCGCCTGCACAGATGGATTAAGGGCCTTGAGGTGGGGGTTACCCTAAGGGTCTTCTAGGGGAGGATGGGGAAAGGGGACAGAGAGAATCAAAAGATGGAAAGTGGGAAGCAGGGAGAGGAGTGGACGGAAGGGCTTTGAAGATGAAAAGGTCAAAGAGCCAGATGGTCTCTAGAAGCTAAAAAACACAAGGAAAGTGATCCTGCTTCCAAGCCTCCAGAAGGAACACAGCCCCGCTGACACCTCACTTTAGGACTTCTGGCCCCCAGAACTGTTAAGGTGAATGTCTGTGTGCCACTAAGTGCCAGAGTTCACCACTGTAGCAGTAAGGCAGCCATCAACACGGCAACTTACTGATCCATCCGAGCAGCTCTGAGAGGCAGGGAAAGAACTGCAGCAGCATCACATGACGTACACACCGCCAGGGAAGCTCCCTTGCCAAAGAGGTGAATCTCCATCACTTAAATTTTTTTACTGAATTTAGGACAGGGTGTACAGGGTGTACCAGGTGTACAGGGTCTCACTACACAGACCAGACTCGTAGTGACTCTGTTTTCAGTCTCCTAAGAGCTGGGACTACAGGTGCGCACCACCACGCCTAGTCTCAATTGCTCTCTCAGCATGCCCCAGGAGTGGGGTCGGCACGGCGTGGATGGAACCCTGGCTGCTGCGCTCTGCCTAGGCAGGCGCTTTCGTCCACTGAGCTATTTGGCCAGCCCTTCATCACTTAATTCTTATAAAGATAATATGGGGACTGAACTGGTTAAAGGATACACGCAAGGAGAAACAAGTCGAATCCTAAAGGTGTATACTCTGGTTTCTCTTCAGATCGCATAAATCTTTTGCCTTTTACCAAATCCTAAAGGTGGGATATTCTTTGAAGACAATTAACTGACATAACTGAAAACAAAACAAAACAAAAAAAGAAGAAAGGCAATGAGTAGACTATTCTAGATTAAATAGATCGAGAGACTCGGCAAATTAACCTTAACAGGTTTTTTTTCTTTTTGTGGAACTGGGGATTGAACTCAGGCCCTTGCGCTTGCCAGGCCAGCACTTATCCTACTGAGTCGTCTCCCCGGCCCTAAGCAGGTATGTGTGAAACAAGTGCAGAACGTTAATATCTGCACATGCCAGAGGGCTGCAGTGATCATTCAACATCTTTGAGGCTGGTCTTACCTTCTTGCTCAGGCTGCTCTCGGATTTTCAACCTCAGTGTGGTCATGCTGCACCTGCTGGGCCAGCACTACACAACACACATCTTAACACGTGAACTACATCACCGCCCTCAGCTTTTTAAAGAGACGAAGCCTTGCTTTGCTGCCCCGGTTGGGCCTGAATTCTTGGACTCAATTCTCCTGCCCTAGTTTCCCAAGTCGCCAGGCCCAGAAGCCCCACCACCATGCCCCACTTCATTGCTAATGGGAAGCAGGACTACAGCTATGTAACACTGGCTATGTTTATATTTTCAAAGAGAGTCATGCTAAAGTGTGCAGGCCTAAAAATGTGACACTTGGGATTTATGTTAAATCAATGTGACATAAAATTATAAAGAGGGCTGGCCAGATAGCTCAGCGGACTAAAGCGCCTGCTTAGGTAGAGCACAGTGGTTGGGGTTCAATCCCTGACATGCTGTGCCAGTGCACTGAGATGGCGACTGAGACTGGGCGTAGTGGTGCAATCCCAGCACTTGGGCGGCTGAAAACAGGAGAAACACTACGAGTCCGATGTGTAGTGAGACCATGCAGACCTTGTACTAAATATATAAAAAATACAATTATATGGACTGGGGAGATAGCTCAGTAGAATAAGCGCTTGCCTGGCAAGTGCAGGGTTGAGCTCAATCCCTGGTATCGCAAAAAGAAGAAAAAAAAAAAAAAAAAGAAAAAAGAAATGAAAAGAAAAAGAAAGAAAGGAAAGTCAGACATGGTGGCTCATACCTGTAAACCCGGCAATAGCAAGAGGATTTTAGGGCATTCAAAGCCAGCCTAGGGTACAAAGTGAGTTCAAGGCTAGCATAAGCTACTTAGCAAATCTCTAAGAAAAAACAAAGAATCCCAACAAAACACCACACACACACACACACACACACACACACACACAGCAATAAAGGGAAAGAACTGCCACTGAAATAAATACGAGGGGCTGGTGAGATGGCTCAGTGGTCTAAAGCACCTACTTAGAACAAGCTTAGCAAAGCACAGGGACCGAGGTTCAATCCCCCAGCACCACATGCCAGCCAGCCCGCCCCCTGGTGGGCTGAGCTGGCCACACACACTCACACACACACAAATAAAATTAAAAAAATAAATAAATAAATATGAACCCCCAAACTCCTGAATCTAGGTAATGAGCATAATGACAGACTCACTGCACCAGTTTCCATAACACTGAAAACAAAGCCAGTGCTCAAAATAACTGAAGTGGTTGGCGACATTTAAAAACCAACAGCTTGGCTCAGCAGCACAGCTCCTGCCTGGCAAGCATGAAGCCCTGTGTTCAATTCCTGGTACCAAAAAAGGAAAAACTAGACTAAACTAATCTAACCTAACAGCTTTCAAGGCCAGCCTAGCCTACATCAAAAAACAAAACAAGCTGGATGTGGTGGAACACCCCTGTAATCCCAGTACTTGGGAGGCTGAGGCAGAAATACTGTCAGGGGGTAAGGCCAATATGAGCTACACTGTGAGTTCAAGGGCAGCCTGAACTACATATTGAAATCCTGCTTCAAAAACGAACACACAAAAAATATCTAGCCCAATTCACCTCTTTATATTACCTCTTAGTATCTGTGTTTAGGACTATAGTAGCCCAATTCAGCGGTCACACTGGATGCAGAGCGGCTGAGGGAAGGTAAAACACCATTGTAGATGTATACTCCTGCTAGGCCAGGTCTCCGCCTTCACCCAGTTTGATTCCTGGCAGGTTGTACCACAGCTTGTTTTTACCTAGTGTTTACTAAAAGCAAGGTGATATACTTAGCACTCTAGAAATTATGAGCATGAAAATCTTTCCTGCCCTTGGGGTACTAATGTAAGTCTAATACGGAGGAGAGGCATAAACCTAAGAAATTACAAGAATGAAACCAGGCATGGTGGTGCACACCTGTAGCCCCAGCACTCGGGAAGCTGAGGCAGGAGGATCAACTGAGGTCAAGGCCAGCCTGGGCTGCAAAGTAAGACCAGCCTGAACTGCAAAGGGAGACCCTATCTCAAAAGCAGAAGAGGAAGGAGGGAGGGAGGGAGGGAGGGAGAAACAGACAGAGACAGAGACAGAGACAGACAGAGAAACACAGAAGATGAGAGACCCTTTCATTAGTCAAATCCTTTGATCCAATAAATTACAGTGTATGAAGAAACAGAAAACCACCCTCAGCCAGGCATGGTGGCCCATGCTTATAATACCAGAATCTGAGAGGCTGAGGCAGGAGGACTGCTGCAAATTCAAGGCCAGGGTGCGCTACACAGTGAGTTCAAGACCAGCCTAAACTGCATAGTAGAAACCTTGTGTCACAGGGGCCGGGGAAATAGCTCAGTGGAGTAAGTGCTTGCCTGGCAAGTGCAAGGTCCTGAGTTCAATCCCTGGTACCACCAAAAATCAAAAAAGAAACCCTGTGTTAAAACAAACAAAAGTAAAAACCAAAACACCAAGACAGAAGCATGACCCTCAAAACATCTATGTCCCTAAAATTTCACCACCAAGACTTGCATGGGTAGACAGAACTGCCCTACTCAAAGAAAATGATAGAAGTGTGGGTTGGCCAGGCATGGTGGCACATGCTATAATCCCAGTGCTGGGAAGGCTAAGGCAGGGATGATCACTACAAGTTCAAGGCTAGGATGGGTTACATCCTGAGTTCAAAGTTAGCCTGAACTACACAGCAAGATGCGGCTGGGAGGGATGGGGGGAGAAATAAATGGATCAGGGAGATAGCTCAGTGGCATAAGCACCTGCCTGGCAAGCTCAAGGTCTCCAGTTCAATCCTTAGTATCCGGAAAAAAAAAAAAAAAAAGAAGAGAATGCATAGGTCACAAAAACTATAGTGCTTGAAGGTAGTTTCTTAAAAAATAGTAAATCAGACATTTATTCTATCATTACTACTAAATTCTAATACCTTAAACATAAGTTATGGTCTTATTTTTTAAGCTATAATTTTACTGTATCTTAAGTTCTATTTAAAAAGTAAAAATGGGGGGGCTTGCGGGTTAGTTCAGTTGTTTAAGCGCCTACTCTGGCAAAACCACTCAGGGGACCATGGGGGACATGCCTTACCAGATGTGCCCTTAAGGCAGCCTGAGCCAGGAAAAAACCCCTCAAAAAAAAAACATATATGCAAAATTATTACTGAAAAAGATGATCACGCTCATTGTGAAAAAATAAAATTACCTACCTCACAGTCCCACAGAAATCATTCCTAAAATTTATTTGGAACCAGAAAAGACCTAGAATAGCAAACGCAATCCTGGGCAATAAGGACAAAGCAGGAGGCATTACAATTCCTGACTTGAAATTATACTACGAGGCTACTGTGATAAAATCAGCATGGTACTGGCAACGAAATAGACCTGAGGATCAATGGGATAAATTAGAAGATGCTGAAGCCTCTACGAACACACTCAGCCACCTTATCTTTGATAAAGGGGCCAAACATACTCACTGGAAGAAAGATAGCCTCTTTAACAAATAGTGCTGGAAAAACTGGCTCTCTACATGCCGAAAACTAAAACTTGACCCAGGTCTATCACCGTGCACTAAGCTAAAAGTCAAAATGGATTAAAGATCTAAGCATTAAAACAGAAACACTAAATCTCCTGAAAGAGAAAGTAGGAGGAACTCCTGAAGACATAGGGGTAGGCAAAGAGTTCATGAACAAAAATCAATTCACACGGGAAACACTTGAAAGAATTAACAACTGGGACCTCCTCTTATTGAGAAGTTTTTGCACGTCAAAAAAAATTACCAACAAAGTGAAAAGACAACCCACAAATATGGAAAAAATCTTGACAAATAAGTACTCAGACAAAGGTCAGCTCTCTAGAATTTATAAAGAACTAAAAAATACTAGGGCCCCAAAATTTAAAGACCTAATCCAGAAATGAACATCTGAGATGAACACACATTTCTCAGAGGATGAAATTAAAGAAGCGAATAAATATATGAAAAAATACTCCACATCACTAGATATCCATGAAATGCAAATTAAAATAACACTGAGATATCATCTCACCCCAGGAAGAATGGCTATCATAAAGAAATCAAATGTTGGAGAGGCTGTGGGGAAAAAGGAACCCTTCTCCACTGTTGGTGGAAATGTAGACTGGTGCAACCGTTATGGAAATCAGTGCGGAGACTCCTTAGAAAACTAGGACTGGAAATGGCATTTAAACCAGCTATTCCCCTACTGGGAATTTTCCCAGAGGATCTGAAAACATATCATAGGTATATATGTGTGCCTATGTTCATAGTAGCACAATTTGTGATAGCCAAATCTTGGAAACAACCAAGATGCCCATCACCTGAGGAATGGATGAAAAAGATGCAGTATTTTTATACAATGGAGTATTACTCAGCCATAAAGAATGATAAGCTCAAAGTAAGTGGATGCCACTTGAAGATATACTCATAAGTGAAATAAACCAGACACATATGTGTACATATCGTATACTTTACCTAGTATAAGAACTCAAAAGAAATACAAATAGAAAGGCATAATACAATTAAAAGGAAAACAAGAACCTGAGGACTAGACAATGAAGAGAGAGCAAGGAGAAGAGCTAGGAAACATGACAGAGGCAAGCCATACAGTTATATGTACAAGATGGGTAAGGCAATGATCCTGAGAATCTTCAGAAGATTTTCGAATCTAGCAGTTAATTGGAAGGATTCTCACCCTGCCTAACTATATATACTGACACTTGTGAACTAAGCAACTGCACTGAAGATGGCAATTTGTAATAGTAGGTTCATGTTTGGAGTGCCTGTCATTCTGGTCTTCTGAATATGTGCGGCTTGTCATGACATGCCCGTTGCTGCCGTGCTGTCTCTTGGGTAGATGATTGTTTAAAAAGGAAGGGAGTGGTGAATGAAGGCAGGAGACAGGAAAAGGAGTGTTGTGGGGACTGTCCCGCAACAATGGTGTACATGGTTAGATTTCTGGACTTATGTGTAAACATATATAATTATTCCTATTTTTAAAATATATGTTAATTTTTTAAGTTTCTTTTGTCATATTCTGTAGGGACTTAAAGTTTAACATATCAATACTTGATGAAATGGGCTGGCGAGATGGCTCAGTGGTCTGAAGCACCTACTTGGAACAAGCTTGGCAAAGCACAGGGACTGCAGTTCGATCCCCCAGCACCACATGCCAGCCAGCCCCGACCCCTGGTGGGCTGAGCTGGCCACACACACACACACACACACACACAATAAATAAATATTTAAAAAAAAAATACTTGATGAAAAATACCTGTTCCATGTTATGCCTAAGATGTTTTTTTAAAAATTTTATTTATTTATTTGTGTGTGTGTGTGTGGCCAGCTCAGCCCACCAGGGGGCGGGGCTGGCTGGCATGTGGTGCTGGGGGATTGAACCGGGGTCCCTGTGCTTTTGCTAAGCTTGTTCTAAGTAGGTGCTTTCGACCACTGAGCCATCTCACCAGCCCCCTATAATATTTAAATGACAGAACTAAACAAAAAAAAAAGGGGGATACAGATGAATGAACATTTTGTATCTGTGTATTCAAAATGGTTAGGATAGATTAGAGCTACAATCTCTTAAGTCAATGAATAGAGGAATTTGTTCTAATAGTGTTTGTAAATAGGATATCATGTCTGCATCTTGTACAAGCACTAGGAAGACAATATGCATTGTGTTAATTATTGAAACTGTCCTACCAATTTGATTTGAAACTGTCTCATTGCTATTTGTTTCTCAATAAAATTATAAAAAAAAAAAAGAATAAAATTACCTAAAACACAACCAAGACTTGATGTCAAATTAACATTCAAAACCAGGTTAGGCTAAGGTCACTGCAAAATGGGACCATATGGCATTATGGTTATTCTCTATAACCGAAAGTACGGCAGAGATTTAAGCAAGTTCTGACTGTGTCATACCAAAAGGAAGAACTAGAGGTTAAGACTATTTTGTGGCCAATAATGGGCTTTAATCGAGTCCAAGAATTCCAAATTAAAGTGAAGGAGAATATTACTGCAGCCTGATTTTCCTCAACATGCGTAACTACCAAATTAGTAATCGATTTCGTCCATTAAGCCCGTGTGTCCTTCCCAGCCTGTTCGCTCACTTGTAAAATGGAGCTGACAGTACTAGCTATTTCCTGGGCAGTGAAGAACCAAACGTTCGCGTGTGCAAGCGGCGGGCCGGAAGTGACGTCGGCCCCACGAACACGTCCCACTGAGCGAGCGCAGGGGCCTCTCCCGCTTTCGCTGCTCTCCCGCACGTGTCTCGGTGCTGTACGCGGTCAACCCCACACCCCCTCGGCACCCAAACTGTGCAAAACGCTAAGACACAGCCCAACGCGGCGGCGCGGCGGCGCGGGCGGGGCAGGGGCCAGGCGAGGTCCACAGCTCGTCTGCATCTTGGATATCGCGCCGAGGTCCCCGCGCCCAGCCCCGCCGCGCCCCGGCCCCAGCCCCCCGCTCTCCCCGGCCCGCGCCGCCCAGCCCGCACCTTGAGGTGGGTCCGCAGGCCGCCAGCGCCCCCAGACTGGTCGGTGATCTCGTACGCGCCCGTCACGAGCAGGTCCTTGTGGATCTCCTCGCGGAGACATTTGCGAGAATTAATGGGCAGGTGGAAGGAGATGCCGAGGACCCAGCTGGGACCGAGCAGCAACAGAACGAGCAGCGCCAGCGGGCCAGGGCCAGGCCGCGCGTGTCGGCCAGAAGAAGCAGTCATGGTGCCGGAGACTCACCGCTCCGGGCCTCCGCCGCGCCGGAACCGGGGGCGTCACGTGACTGACCTCTGACCTCGCGACGCTGCCGGCGCCGTTTTGGAGACTGGCAGCGGCGCAGTGTGCGCTACAACACTTTAAAAGGGGGGGAAGTCATGGTATCGTATGCTAATCGCCAGTTTGAGTGGTTAAAAAACATACCTTAGCGCTTTAGCACAGAAGTCTTACGGCTGTTGAGGTTAGCGACTACCGAGCCGGCCATGTCAGGTACGGGCAGCCCTGGAAGTAATTCTCTTTTAGCCCCGGAAGCTGCACCGGAGAGTTGTTCAGGGCGGTGACACCATAGCAACGGAGCCCCAATGGGGAACGGCCACAAAGCCCTTCCTTGTGCCCGCCCCCCGGCCGCGCGGGCGACAGCCCGCAGCCAGCCTCCTGCTGCTCTGGTGACCGCGGAAAGGCTGAGGCACTTGGGAGAAGAGTGTCGAGGAAAGATTTTGATACGGCTGTGAGTGAGTGTGAGCCAGTATCTCAGAAAAGATGTAGCTGCCCCGAGATGAGTGTGATCAGGTGGATGTCCAGTTAGTGCCCTTGAGTGGGCTGCAAGGAGAGCTTAGCTTCCGCAAAGTGCAGCTTACTTATTTGGCAAACATTGAGTGTACAGTACTATCTTCAAAGTAAAGCTTAATGCTTTACTTACATGAAATAATATTTTGGTACAGTTTGAGAGATGGGCATAAAATACGATTTAGCAGATTAATGTTGCACAGGGAGGTAAGAATTCGTTTCAGGGCCGGGGAGATAGCTCAGCGGTGTAAGCGCCTGCCTGGCCAGCGCAAGGACGTGGGTTCTCTCCCCTGTGCCGCCTCTCGCTGTGTGGGCCACTGAAACGAGTGTCAGTCATTCCATCAGCTGGGGAGGCTGAGACAGGAGGATCCTCTAGGAGTCTGAGCTGTGTAGTGAGACCCTGTACCAAATCAATCAATGAATCTTAAAAGATAAAAAAGAATTTGCTTCAAATGCAAGAGTTAAGGTCAAGTAGACTAGTCTGGATCAAGTAGACTCACCTGGTAAACATGCGTGCATTCATTACACAGCCACTTCATGAGTACCTACTGCGTGCCAGACACTATACCACTCTAGTACGAGAACATGTTTATTGGTCTAACAAACCAATGCAATTAGAAGCTGAAGGAACAGAGATAAGCAAGAACAACACTGGAGCAGCAGCAAGTGCCTTTGGTCCCAGCTCTTTGGAGGACACAGCAAAAAAAAATGCTTGAGTGTGGCAGTTGCTGGTTAGCCTAAGAAACACAGCAGGGGTCCACCTCTTAAACACACAAAACAGGCGGAGCCTTGGGACGCTGAGGCAGGAGAGTCCCTGAGATTGTGGCCAGCCTGGGCTGCACATTTGAGTTCAAGTCCAGCCTGACAAAAATGAAACCCAAAGAGCGTATAGTAGTTTATTTAGTCATTATCCACTTAATTAATGCTTACTGAGCATGCAAGTACTCCAGAAGATGAATTTAGTGATTTAATTTTTTTTAAATAACTTTTAAGTCCACCTAGTTCTTTTCCTGGAACTAAAGACCCATAAACAAAAGAAGAACAAATGTAAAGAAGCTATTAAACACTTTAAAATTTGATAAATGCCATGTAATAACTATTTTATGAGGTGTCCACTTCAGAACATTTAGTTTGTTTTACTCCCGGTCTAAGATAAGCTTGCTCCTCTGCTGTATGCATCCTGATAATTTGTGTTGGCCTTTTCCCTGCCAATGTGGGCGTCAGTACGAACAGTTATCTTATTCATTGTTTGAAGTCTTAAGGCTCTGCTGACCATTTGCAGGAGATTTGCAGCCCACAAAATACCTGTGTACATGTTTTCATAGTAGGTGATACATTTTAAAATGTTTTACTGTGGTGGCTCACATCTGCAATCCCAGCACTGGGGAAGCTGAGGCAAAAGGATTGACACAAGTTTGAGGCCAACCGAACTGCATGGCAAGATTCTATTTCAAAAAGAAAAAAAAAAAAAAAAAATTGAAACATCAGGGCGTGCACCTGGTAGATCTTTGTGGTGGAGTGTATCTTTGCGAACAGCTTGGACCCCACACTGTTGCTCAGTGACGTGATTCTCCAGCTCAGTGGGTGGCCCAGCTGCCTGCCTTGGGCTGTGGTGTGGGCAATGGAGTACAGTGCCTGGCCATAGGCTGGGGCCGCCGGGGCCGGGGCGTGAACTGCCTGACCCCAGGCCTCCTACGTGAGCTCAGTGTGACTGTAGCCCGGAGCGGAGCGCCTGGTCTGCAATGGGCTGGTCCAAGGCATCTGTCCCTTCATCCACGGCGACTGTGGCTCTGCATGCTTTCCAGACGCCTTTGCCCCCGTGGTGGGGTTCGTAGAATGGATCAACTCCATCATGCACTGTGGCTGGCTCAGCCCCTGAACCCGCCCCAGAGTTCCCAGGAGCAGGACTCACTAGGAACAGGCCACCTTCGCCTCTTCACCTCGACTGTCTGTGATAGCACTCCTCACATCTAGCACAACAAAAGCCACTCTGTTTTGTACAGAAAAAAAAAAAAATCTTACTAGACATGGTGGTGCACTTGGGAGGCTGCAGGAGGACTGCTGCAAGTTCGAGGCCAACCTGGGCTATGCAGTGAGACCCTGCCTCCAACCAACCAACAAGCCACTGTATTCTCTCTTGCATGGTAGCCCATCCTTGCACTGTAGGGCGTGCTTCTTTTCTTGCTTTTACTTGGCCCAAACTCATTCTTTGGAACCTGTTTCTTTTCCGACTTTTAGTCAAACTTGGGGGCCTGCCTGTTAGCTTAGTTGTTTAAGAGCCCGCTTATGCAAACGCAGTCATAAGCGCAGGATACTGCAGTTGGAGTCCCAGCTCCACGTACCTTCCGGACCCGCCCTTAAGGCAGCCTGAGCCAGCCCCCCCCCCCAAACAAAACAAAACTTAGTCAAACTTTGCTAGCATTAAAAAATATTTTCATATATTTACAGACCATCTCATTTGTTTTTCCTTTTTTAAAAAATGTATTTGATGCAGGGTCTCTCTGCACAGCTGGGACTTGTAGTGACCCTCCTGTAGCAGCTACCCTCTTGCTTCACCCTCCAACAGATACATGTTACTGCCCCAGGCTAGTAGTCCTTATTTACACATGAGGACATTGACTTTCTGAGAACTCAAAGAAGGTTTGTGCTGTCTGTGAAAAATTATTCATGACACTTCTTAGAGAACTTCAAAGCAGACACTATGTAAGGGGATTGTTGAGGTTCCTGTTCTGTCAGTGCGACAACCATGATGGGGCCTTGTAGCAGAAGAGGGCACTCAATGTCAACTCCAAGTGCAGGAAAAAATAGGAATTTATAGACAAGGATCAGGGTGGGATTCAGTGGTGGAAAATTACTAAGAGGAAATAGCAAGGATGAATGAAAGATTCTGGCTAAAGAGTTCTCGCTAAAATCAGAACGGTGCAGCGCCAGGGACATAGCTCAGCGGCACTAGCACCAGTCTGGCAAGTGCAAGGTCCTGAGTTTGATTCCCAGTACCAAAAAATAAAGTCAGCCAGTGCACAGCCACGGAGGCCCACACGCCAAAGCCTAGCTGAAAAGGAAGTTCAGAATAGCCTGCGTAAAGTTTGGGTGAAGAGAGTCTCAGCACCCCAAATCCCATAGTTTAGCAATGACAAAGGGCCGACCTTCAGGAAGGTGCTGTTATTTATTCCATAGATGAAGAAATGGGTTCAGAAAAGTGCCCTTCCTGTGGCACTGGTCGGAAGACCTTTCTTATTCAGTGAACCCTGGAGTTACAACCGGCTTGACATACAAACAACTGGGGTTATGACCAGAACTTTAGTTTTAGCTTAGGGCTAAAGTCTTGAGTTATAACCCGAATTGGCCGCTTGTATTTCCAGATGGCCACAGATAGAGACTGAACCCTTAAAGAGTTCTGGAAGGAACATCGCAACATTCTGTCCTGTGTGACGTTCGTTGAGAAATCCTGGGCCTATGTTCCCAAGGACCCTGAGGCCCGCCTGTGATAGCGAGAGACTTTGAAGGCTGTGTAGGAGCCTGAGCCTTCAGTTGGTGACATCAGTTACAGCCAGCCCTCGGGGATGACTTGAGCCCTAAGCCTGGGGTCCACCCTTCACACTTATCCTGGCTCCTGATACTTCCCATCTCCACCTTTGTTGCTCCCCCCTGCTCTCACTGTTGTCTCACATAGCATTCATTTTACTTTTTTTTTTTTTTTATTTTATTTTGAAGGGGCTGGTGAGATGGCTCAGTGGCCTAAAGCACCTACTTAGAACAAGCTAAGCCAAGCAAAGCACAGGGACCACGGTTCAATCCCCCAGCACCACATGCCAGCCAGCCCCGCCCCCTGGTGGGCTGAACTGGCCACACACACACAAAATAAATAAATAAATAAATAAATAAACAAAAATAAAAAATTTTTTAAAAAAATAAATAAATTTTATTTTGAAGAGTAAAAACAAGAGCAAAGACAGAAACAAGGTAACATATAACAATACATACATTACAGATTTTCAAAACAGTATATGATTAACAGTGATTGATATACAGGGTTCTGAGTTCAATCCCCCATACCGCAAAGAAAAAAAGAAAAAAACCCTACTTGTACTTTTTTTTTTTCTGTTTGAGACAGGGTCTCACTATGTAGCTCAGGCTAGCTTTAAACTCACTTTGTAGGGCAGGGAGATGGCTCAGTAGAATAAGCGCTTGCCTGACAAGCACAAGGGCCTGAGTTCAATCCCTGGTTCTGCAAAAAAAAGCCAACCAACCAACCAACCAAACAAACAAAAAAAGAAAAAAAACCTCACTTTGTAGCTCAGGCTGGCCTTGAACTCTCAATGATCCTCCTGCCTCTGTGTCTCAAATATGGGAATGACACGCTTGTGCCACTACACCCAGCTCACCTTACTCATTGTGTTTGCCAGTCTGTCTAACTCAGATGTCTACTTTGTGCAGGCAAGGTAGTCACTGATTTATCTTCCTAACCTAAAATAATGCGGGGTACTTAGGCAGGATAAATAGCAATTCTGTGAAAGTGAGGCTAATTCTCCGGCTCCTGTGAGAAGGCCTAACAGCAAATTCCTTCTGTTATTCCTTTGCAATTTTTAACAAATGTATTTAATCTGTAAAGCCTCAAAAGTGTGGAGGGTTCAGTTTTGCCGTGCTGTGGAGCTGGCGGGCAGCCCCTCGAGAGCTCTGCACCAGAGTTGACGCAGGAACCACTTTACATCTGGGAGGGAGGAAGGCCCCCTTTGGGGCTGGAGAGCAAACGGAAAAGGCCCACAGCCGTCAGCAGCACTCCCTCCTGGCCAGCAGCCCTCTGCTACCTGCTTGCTCCAGAACTCCCCCAGCAGACCTGCCTGAGATTTCTGAGCCAGAGAAGGCTCGGAGGCAAGGGAACCCAGGGGCACAGCCCGCCCAGTCCAGCCCTAAGCCACAGGCTTCTTGACTTTTCTTTTCAAAAAGAGGGAGCATGTTTGAAACACACCTCACCCACACAGTGAATCGGAAGCTTTTACTATAAATCAGTGTTTGTGAGGACTGGGGAGGGAGGAGAGGGGAAAGATAAAGAATTAAGATGTTAAAAAAAAAAAAAGTGTCATATGCACAGACCATCAGGATGAATGTGGTCATTATGTACCTCAAACATGTACTAATAAAAATGTTTTAAGTTGGCATTTGAAGGGAGCTTGTTGGTGACTCTGGCTGGGAGTCTTTAGAATGGCTCCAGTCTCCTCCTGCTGTCTCCTTTCAACAGTGTAGTCCTCCAGGTGGCTCCAGGTGGCTTAGGCTCGGAGTCAGTGCTTGAGCGGCAAGAATCTCCGACTCTAGGGCTCCTGGTCATCATGTGTGCACTCCCCCCCCCCCAGGGTGTATTTACACAGCCAAGACAAGATGGGTTCTGTGAAGATACAAAGACCCCTTGGAAAGCGGCTTGGCTGTGTTTGTTATGTGTCATACTCTGATCTCGTTTATGATTCCAAGAATTCTTCAATAGATCCTCTAAGTGTTGGAGTCCCTCAGGACCTGGTCTTGGGATGTGTTTGTGCTCTGGGTGGTGTCATCCGATTGCAAACTGTAGACACATCCACAGGCCGACCCCAAACTCCTGCGTCGGTGTGGAGTTCCTGATGCAGCAGCTCCACTTCAGTGACTCACAGGCAACTCATCCCTAACACACTGTTGACTTCCCTTCTCTCCCCACTCTCAAATCTGTGTTCTTCTCATCTCAGTAAACAGCATCACCTTCAACCAAGTCCCTGAGACCATTTTCCTTACTCCTTTTTATCCTGCCCCATGTACAGCTAGTGCGTCAGTAAGTCCCATCAGCTCTGTGTTCTAAATCCACGTTGAGTTTTTCTTCCCTAAGCTAGAGTCCCACAAACTGTTGCTTGGCCAGACAAACCAAGCCTGGAATGCAACCTCCCATTTTTGTACTGCCCAAGAGCTACAAAAGTTCTTTTACATTTTTAGAGGATTATTTAAAAGGAAGAAGAGCAGAGCACAAGAACATGTGACAGAGAGCCTCTGTGGCCCTCAAAACCTGGAATATTTCCTATCTGACCTTTCACAGAAAAACTGCTTCTCTAACCTAGGTCTCCTTACTGTTATCTGTTTCCCTTGCCTGATTATAATCTTGACTAGACCCACAGTAATTTTAAAAAATAATTGTAAATCAGATCAAGAAGGATGAAGTCCAAGCACTACTGCAGCCCCCGAAGCCACTGTGGTGTGGCTCCTCCCTGCGTCGCTATCTCCTGGGTAACTTCCTCCCTGTAGAGGCCTGGCCCCCCAAGGAGTCTGAGGCCCTGCTCGCAGCCCTGCCTTCACGCCTACGCCTCCCTGGAATGCTCATCCTCAGACCCTGTCCCGTGGACTCCTCTGGCTGCTCCTCTGTCAGTAGGCCCCAGCTCCCGTGGCACCTTGGAAACTCACCCTATACAACTAACCCTCCCCAGGTCCCTTCATACATTAGCTGGTGCTATTATGTGCATAGCACTTGTCACTGTCTTGTATATTCCTTTTCTTTTTTATTATCACGCCAACCCGCTGGAATTTAAATCAAGGGCTTTGCTTTAGCCTTGACAACCCTGAGACCAAGCGCAGCATCTTGCGCGTTGTGAATAGTCAGGAACGCATGACTGACTGAATGAAACGCAGCCACATAGTACAAAGCAGCCAGCACAGGGGGACACAGAGCAGCCGCGCCGTGAACGCCAGCTCCTCTAATGTGTCTTTTTGTTTTCAGTATTGAGGATTGAGCCCAGAAACCAGCTTGTGCTAGGCGAGCTCTCTACCACGGAGCTACATTCCCTGCTCTTTTTATTCATGAAACAGTCTACTGAAGTGACCAGGCTGGCCTTGAACTTGCTATCTTCTTACTTCGGCAGCCCGGTAGCCAGGATTGCAGGCATGTGCCACTACACTAAGCTCTGGTAGGAGATGTTTGGTTTTTGTTTTTCTCTGAGACAGGGTCTTGCTATGCAGTCCAGGCTGGCCTTGAGCTCACTGTGGAGCCCAGGTGGCCTCAAACTCACAATGATCCTCCTGCCTCAGCCTCCTGAGTGCTGGGATTGCAGGCCTGTGCCACCACACCTGGCTTGCTTTCTTCTTCCTCCTCCTCGTCCTCCTTCTCTCCCTCTTTCTCCTCCGCCTCCTTTTTCTTAGCCCACAAGTAGTTTTGTTTTTGTTTTTGTTTCTTTGAAGCAAGGGTTTTGCCATGTAGGTCAGGCTGGCCTTGAGCCATCATGTGGTCAGTCATGGTACTCACCGCCTTTGGGAACAAGAGTTGAAAGGGTAGACTGGATGCACGCCTGTAATCCCAGCACTCAGGAGGCTGAGGCAGGAGGGTCAGGAGGGTCACACAAGCTCAAGGCCAACCAGGGCTACATAGTAATTTCAAAGCCAGTCTGAACAATATAGCGAGACTCTGTCTCGAAAGAAAGAAAGAAAGAAAGAAAGAAAGAAAGAAAGAAAGAAAGAAAGAAAGAAAGATTAGAAAGCAGACATCTCTAATTTATAAGTACTGTTTATTTAGGAAGAACAATGGTCCCAAAACCTGGTACAGAGAGATAAAAACCTGAAGGCCAGGAAGGCAGAATTCCAAAATAATAATAGCAACATCAAAAACCCTACTGGACCAGTAGGAGCAGAAGAACTTCCTGGCCGTGCACTTGTGAGGCTGAGGCAGGAGTATTGTTTTGAGTCCCAAGCCAGCCTAGACTACATAGTGAGATCCTGTTTAACAACAACAAAATAAAAAGTAGAGGAACTAAGGGTCAAAAAGGAGGATAGAATTTTAAAGGAGGTCTTGGGGAGAAGGAAGAAGGGTCAGCGAAGCAAGACGTCAGCAACAGCGACTCCTGCTCACCTTGATATGCCTGTACCTCCTTATGCAACAAGGAAGGAAAAGA
This sequence comes from Octodon degus, assembly GCF_000260255.1. NCBI lineage: Eukaryota > Metazoa > Chordata > Mammalia > Rodentia > Octodontidae > Octodon > Octodon degus. Next base: position 33,898,561 of record NW_004524583.1, read on the forward strand.
AACATTAAGAGAGACAGAGAGAGAGAGACAGAGACAGAGACAGAGAGACAGAGACAGAGACACAGAGACAGACACAGAGACAGATAGACAAAAAGAAAAGAAGGGGGGCTGGTGAGATGGCTCAGTGGTCTAAAGCACCTACTTGGAACAAGCTTAGCAAAGCATCAGGGACCGCGGTTCGATCCCCCAGCACCACATGCCAGCCAGCCGCGCCCCCTGGTGGGCTGAGCTGGACACACACACACACACACACACACACACATACACACACACACAATAAATGTTTTAAAAAAAAAGAAAAGAAGGGTAAAATCACTCAGACTTGTGAAGCAGGCCAAAGTTCAGGCTTTCCAAATGAGGGTTAACAGACAAAAGGCTGGGCATGGTGACTCACACCTACAATCCCAGCACTTGGGAGGCTGAGGCAGGAGTACCCATGTGAATTTGAGACCAATCTGGACTACCCAGTGAGGTCAGCCTGAACTATACAACAAGATGCTGGGTGTTAAAAAAAAAAAAGGTGTGTACCCCAATATCAGCTATGTTCTGCCCCAGACACACATGTAGGTCCTTTGAGGGCTTGAGGTACTTCTCAGAGCTCTGGCACCTTGAAGCTGGATAACCTACAGTGAGCACAGGCCTTCCCTCCTGGTTCTGAGAGAGACGTGAGAGACCCTTGCTGTGTATTTTTCTTGGCAGGCTGTTAGTAGTCAGTAGGATGTTTGCTGTGCACAGCTACCTTGAAATCTGCTAAAACTCATTTTCCTTCAAGGAAAGCTCCATATGAGTAGTGCCAGCACTTGGGAGGCAGAGGCGGGAGGAAATCTTTTGAGTTCAAGGCCAGCCTGAACTGGCCCTGTGAGACCCTGTTTCAAAATAAAAAAATAAGAAGAGGGCAGGGGGCGTAGCTCAGTGTCAAAGCCCTGGATCCAAGCTCCAGTACTGGAAAAGAAGGGGTGGGGGGCTATGACCCAACCCAGAGGAACGAGAACACAGTATCCGTACGGCACTTGGGAACAGCATATTCCAGTAGTTCTCTCTGTTGCACCTTGGAATCATCTGGAGATTTATTTTCTTTCTTTCTTTCTTTCTTTCTTTCTTTCTTTCTTTCTTTCTTTCTTTCTTTCTTTCTTTCTTTCTTTCTTTCTTTCTTTTTTGGCAGAACCAGGGATTGAACTCAGGCCCTTGCACTTACCAGGCAAGGACTTATTCTACTGAGCTATCTCCCCAGCCCCAAGATTTTCTTTTACAATATTGTGGGCCTGGTTTCCTCTTCCAGACATTCTGATCTAATTGGTATGGAGTACAACTTGAGCATCAGGATTTTTCAAACTCCCCTGTGGTCCAAGGTGCATCCACAGCTGAAAACAAGTGCCCATTCCTGTCACCTAACTCTCCTGGCCCCTCGGGCAGCACACCCATCTTACCTATCTCTCCGCTTGACATCTCTCCCTGTTTCTCCTGCTCAAGCACTACCACCCTTTCACCTAACGCACAGCACAAAATCTGTCCTCTGGCAACGCTGCTTGAGGACAATGTTCATTCCTCTGCAGGCCACATGTTCCCAGCTCAAGAGTTAGGAAGGACGGAGGAACGGGAAGTGTGGCTTTGGGGCCTCAGGAAGCTCTCCTCACAGGTGCAGAAGGGAGCCTTTTCTTTCTCCTGCAGAGTCATGTGCATGCGGATGAAGGAAGCATTAATAGCCTTCCAAAAGACATGCTTCTCCAACATTTGGTGTTTCACAAACCACAACCAATGATGTCTGTTCTACAGATGGCCAACTTCTGCATTTTGCATGACAGTTTCTGAAGATAGCTCAACTTGCATCCTTAAACCAGACAAAACACCCAACTATGGGGAAGGCAACCATCCAAGTCTCTAAGCCAGAGGCCAAAAGCCACTACTCACAGGTTGGTCAAGTATAAGAAGAACAGCCACCAAGCCCAGTCGCTGGAGGCTACTGGTTTTGCAGCAAGGTTAAAGTAACATTTCAGCGTTGTCACAAGCCTGTCCTGCACACACATCATGGACTGGGCTGGACTGTGCGTGCTATGAGGGGTCCTGGCTCTGCCTGCTCCTCATTTAGGGGTTGACCCTGGGCTGATATTTATGCTTCTAGGGATTGATTTTCCCCTTGGCAAAATGTGAAACCAAGGACTGAGGACAGAGGCTTTCTTTGATTTCATAAACCTGCATCCAGAGAGAGCTGGAGAAATGGCAAGTCACAGCGGCAGGCACGCTGTCACCAGCAGCTGTGCTTCGCCACCTCCCTCAGGAGCTGGGGTCTTGACTTCTACAGCTGTCTTATTTCAAAGACTCCCCTCAACCCTCTCAGGGTGGCCTGAAGGATCAGGATAAAAGCTTTGACATTCATTCCCTAGGGCTGCCACAGCAAGGGGCCACAAAGGGCTCTGGGGGCCAGCAGCGAGGCAAGGTGTTGTTGGCTGGTGCGAACCCTGTCTCTGGGTAGTCCTCCCACCGCTCTCACCTCTGGGTACTGCAGGCAGTTCCTGGCTTGTCGCTGCAGGACTTTCATCTCTGCTTCTGTCTCCACTCGGTTTTTTCTCTGCGTGTCTCTTCTCTGGGTAGCAAGGGCACTTTTCATTGGATTTAGGACCTAGCTAGGCAGCCCAGAATTATCTCAAGATTTTAGTTTAATCACATTCCCAAAGGAACCCCCCCCCCCAAAAAAAAAAAGGACCATCTTCATAGGTTACAAGAAGTAGACTTTTTTGGTCTAATTCAAACCTATACAATCTCCAAGTGGAGAAAGGTACGTGGCTATGCAAAATCCTCTCTACCCTCAAAGGCCCGGTCAAATGCAACCTGGTCCAGAAAGCCTCTTCACTTCTCACACAGATTCAGCCTCTTTCACCAGACCATCTGGCTACTCCTGTCCTGCTCGCGTATTCTCCTCATCTCTAGGCGTCGGCATTCCCCAAGGAGCTGTTAAGACATGAGAAATACTAGTTTCTGTCTTGTCTGTCCTGGCCACCATATCAAGGGGCCTAGTGAATCAGGCTTAATGGGTCTGCACTTTAAGTCATCTTCCTGGGTGACTCCAGTGCATCAGAACTGTGAGCTCCCCTCAACGTGCTGTGGCCTCCAGAGCTGGCTCCTGCTGTTTATTTACACTGGTAAGAGCCAGAATTTAAGCGAATGGCTGGAGAGTCGGAATGCCCGGGTTCTGCTGCGAACCAAGTCCCAGCTCTGCCACCGACAGCTGTGAGACTTCAGGCTGGGAACCTGAGCTGTTATAAAGGAGGGTGACTAGAGTCCCTCTTCCTAAGGCTGTGGTGAGAATGAGGTGAAGTAAAGCATGCAAAAGGCTCAGAACAGCGTCTGGCACACAGCACACGTCTGGTAAATTTCAGCTGGCACGGAGCAGCGCGGCTTGGTAGTGCCCTGTTTGCTCGCTGCGCGCCTAGAGTCCTTCCTCCCGTCACCATCGATGCTTGCTAATGTTGAGGCGATCTTCTCTTCTACACTTGCAGATTCAAATAACTCTTTCTTTCTTTCTTTCTTTCTTTCTTTCTTTCTTTCTTTCTTTCTTTCTTTCTTTCTTTTTATTTTTGAGACAGGGCCTCATTATGCAACTCAGGCTGGCTTGAACTCACTGTGTGTCCCAGGCTGGCCTTGAACGTGCGGTGATCCTTGTGCCTCAGTCCCCGCGCCCGGATTGTAGGCCTGTGCCACCATGCCTGGCGAGGTTCAACCAACTCAGGATGGAAAAAATTACCTCTGTACTGAGAACATGCAAATTTTTTCCTATTATTATTCCCTAAATAATGTGGTATAACAATTACCATGTGGTATTTATGTTCTATTATAATTTATAGATGCTGAAGATGTATGTAGGTTATACACAAATATTTATTTTTCAGTACTGCGAATTAAACTTAGAATGTTCACACTATGCTATATACATAAGCCTATTTACTTATTGTCTTTTTGAGATAAGGTCTCACTATGCAGTTCAGGCTGGCCTTGAGCTCACTTTGTAGCCCTGGCTGTCTCCGGCTCACAGCAATCCCCCTGCCTTAGTCTCCTGAGTGCTGGGATTACAGGTGTGTGTCACCGGGGCCTGGCTATTTATTTATTGAGACAAGATCTCCCTAAATGGCTAACTTGCCTGGGCTTGGCTTCAGTTGGTGATACTCCTGCCTCAGCCTCCCAGCTGCTGAGATTAGAGGTGTATCCGCCACACCCAATTTACACCACCTTCATAAAGGATTTGAATGAACATCCTTGAATTTTGTCATCTGAAAAGGGGTCCCTGGAGCCAAATCCCCACAGACATCTAGCAATGAGTGTTTGTGCTTTGTCTTGCTTTGCCTTTAAGCAATGGTGTGAGCCACAGGCCTGTGCTATTAGTAACTCCCCTGTGCGGGTAGGGGCCTGCTTGCAGTCCTGCAGCCGCTGGGCAGTGAGTATGGGTGCACCCGCTGGGCCCCACGTCCACTGCTCCCCTGCACTTCTTGTCACCCAGAGCTGTCCCTGCACCCTTGGCAGACACAGCCACCTCTGAGCCAGTTCCTAAACTCCTTCATTAGTGTCCTGGTGTCTGGGTCCATCTTCCTGATCCCTTCCATCTATGCTTTCCCATTGCCTTATTGGCCTGGAGCCTCTGAGAACATGTCCTCTTTGCTGAGGGTTGAATCGACACCACTCCATCTTCCTGTGGAGCTCCTCGAAGCCTCCCGAGCCCACACCCTGCCTGCTGGCCCTGTCTAAAGGCTACCCTCACACACATGGGCCTCGGGTCTGCTGAGGTGCTGCCTCCCTGTGACTTGCCCTCCTCTGGGACTCCTGGGAGAGCAATCCGAAGGCTGAGGCCGTGGGCCAGCAGTCAGGCGGCCTGCCAGCCTCACTGCCCAAGGCTGCCCCTGGCCCCGGGTCTCTGCCCCTCTGCTGCCCACCTCCCACTGCTGGCCCGGCACAGGGCATGTGTGTGGCATTACCGTGCTAACATTTCTTCCTTCCCTGGTACTGGTTTTCACCCAACTGGTAATCAGAGTAAACTTCCTCTGACAACTTGCTGAGCAAACATCCCCTGGGCAGTTGGCCTCGGCAGGGCTCTGCGCACGGGGCCCCAGCCCTGGTCTCCACCTCAGGGGCCTCGGCCTGGTGGATGGAAGCAGGAAAACAGCTCCCCAAGATGGGAGCTGGCCCAGCACACCTGCCCTCCAGCTCTTGCTGCTCTTTGCCCTCCCACCTGCAGCCAGTCACTGCCCTTTCTGACCTTGAAGTGCCTTAGTTACGGAGTTGTTGTCTGTGTTTCTAGGGAACAAAGATGCATAAAGGGCGTGTCACGGCACCTGAGACAGGGACCTGGCTGCAGGAGCCAGGAACAGAGGTGGTGCCGCCTTTCAGCGCTCAGAAGAAAGCTGCGTGGCAAGCCCTGACCTGACAATGGCTGGCACGTGACCACGGTCCAGTTACTTTTCCTCTTTGACCCTCAGTCCCTTGCTCTCTCAGTGGGAATACAAGCAATTGTTTCATAGAGCTTTTGTGCAGACTGTAAGTTTCATAGCATAGAGCCTGCCAGAATGCGGGTGATCACTTCCTTTCCTCCTTCTCACGGTTCTAGGAATGCCCCAGAAACCTAAGCTGACTATATGTAGTGTCTGGCTTCCTCCTCCACTCACTCTCAGTTAAATTAGAATGAAACCGTTTATGCTGAAGTCCCTAAGGTTCTAGGGGGTAGGGTGGGGGAAGGCAGGGCCAGCCTCCTGGGTACTTGTCGTGTTACAGCTGTGTGCCACCCTGCCAGCAGTCTTAGTCCTCGGGAGGCCAAGGTAGGAGGTTGGCCCTAGGTCCGAGGCCAGCCTGGGCTGCACAGTGAGTTTAAAGCCAGCCTACACTACAGCCTCTCACAAAGACAACAAACACAACAAAAACAAAACCAACCAGAACCCTGTTATAGGAAGCCCATAGGGAAGCAGAGGAAGGGAGGCCCAGAAGCCTGGCTGCTCCCCCAGCTCCTCCCAGACACCCCAGATCCAGTTGCCTTGCTCCCTTTTGCCAAGACTTGCCTTGGTGAAGCAGGTGGAGAGGCAAGTTCAGCGCAAGAGAAAGGGGAGCTGGCACAGGAAGGTGCCAGAGACTGAGCTCGGCCAACTTGGAAAGGAACAGGTAGAGACAGCATGTTGGAGGTGGTGGGCCTGGAAGTTCCACCCGACACCAGGCTTGTCTGTTCTTGGCTCACATAAAATATCCTGGGAGGTTTGCAGAAAAACCATGAACCTGGCCTCTATCGATGGGAAGCTGAATCTGCTGGTCTGTAGTGGCTGTGGATGGTTTGAATTTTGTTGAGTCCCCAGTGACCACATTGGGCAGCTCAGGAGGGAAATTAGGGTTCCCAAAGTTGGCGACTCTAGGAGTGTCGTGGCTGGAGTGTGCTCTGAGGCTCATGGTAGAGACTTCATCCCAGTGCAAAAGTGTTGAGAATTTAGACCTTTACAACTTAGAGGAGAAGGCCGGGGAGATAGCTTAGTGGTCTAAGCACCTGCTTGACAAAGGCAAGGACCTGAGTTTGGTCCCCGGCACCGCATGCATTGCAGCCCAGCTATGCCACGCCTGAAATTGTGAGACCTTGTATCCAATCAATCAACCAGTCAATCAATAAATAAATTTAGAGGCGACTCGGTCATGAAAGCTCTGATTTTATGCATGGGTTCAAGCTGTTATTGTTGGAGTGGGTTGAATCTCTGGGGGTTAGGGAGGTGGCTCAGTGGTGTAAGTGCCTGCCTGGCAAGTGCAAGGGCCCAGGTTCGATCCCCAGTACCACATGTGGCCCTGGCCCCGCGCTATACTGGCTGCTAAAACTGAGCATGATTGCACGGGCTTGTAATCCCAGTGCTGGGGAGGCTGAGACAGGAGGATTGCTACGAGTCTGAGCTGTGCAGCGAGATCCTATACTGAATCAATCAATCAATCAGTCAATCAATCTTTAAAAAAAAAGAATCTCTGTTCACTATGAATTACCCAGCCTGATGAGTTCTGTGATGGTGGCACAAGACAGACAAGAAGGAGGCCTGCACTGGCCGTGTGCGCACACGCTGCAAGCAAGCCTCTGCTCCTGCCTTGGCTTATTGAAGCCCGTTCTTCAAAGGGCATCGGTTGCATCCCAGTTCTCTCCGCTTCAGCATCCCTAGTGGGTCTTCCTCGTGGGCGTGCTGTGTGACGGGCCCTTCCTCTACCTCCCCTTGCTCGCACCCCTCCTCCTGTGAAGACCTTTCTGCCACACACACGCACGCATGCACGCACGCACACACGCACACCTACACACACACCCCGCATTCGCAGAGCCCTCTACCTGTGTGCTCTCCCTCCGTGGGGCCTTTGCACCTCATCAGAGTCGCTTTCAGAGTCGCTTCCTCTCACCGGCCTGGTCCTGCAGCCCACGCTGTCCTCCAGCTCCTCATCTCCAGAAATGCTCCGGACCTGCAGAGTAGGTTCCATAAGAACAGGGAATGTGGATTGCCCCTGCCTGGCACCCGGGATTCCCAATAACTATCTGGTGAACAAAGGCATGAATAAGTACATAAAATGAGTTTGTGTATTAAGATTAGATGTGTTCAGGCCTTCTTTCTGGAACTTTAAACCTAATTTTCAGCTGAAGAAATATATATTTTCTGAAGAAAAACATACTTTTTAATGTTTTTTTTCCAGTACTGGGGATTGAACTCAGGACCCTGCACTTGCCAGGCAAGTGCTTATTCTACTGAGCTATCTCCCCAACCCCCCTTTTTTTTCAAATTTTTTTTCATACTTTTAAAAAATAGGTTCAAAACTCAGTTTGTACCTAGGTTTTCTGTTATCTTAGTTTCTGACAACCATTTCTAAATGACAGAATGCCTTTTCTTCTTTTTAGATGCCAGAACTAATCCTTAATGAAATCAGATAAAAATGTATCGGGCCATCTAACTAACATGGGACCTTGAGGGCTCACAGAGGGGAGTTAGACATCCGCCCTGCCCGTGAAATGCAAGCGCCTGGTGCTGGCTCGCAGGAGGAGATCGTCAGAGGCGCAGAGCTTCCCTGTGGCAGGGCCACTGAGCGCGGCATCAACAGAATGTGGAGGATCCATGAGGCAGGAAGACACTCCATTATGTAGATAGACAGTGGGAGCTGTAGCAGTTAGGGCTCTGAGTTCAGGAGACAGGGACCAATTCTGGGTCCTAAAAGAAGAAGAGGCAATCTGTCGGGAGAATATTGGGAAGTTACAGAATGAAGGAAGAACTGACCAGGCACAGGGGATCTCCAGGGGAACATATGATTCAACGCAAACTCCCCTTTCTAAGTCCCTGCTCAAAATTCATATTCCCTGGAGAAAGTCTGAGGTGGCTTAGTCATGTGAGCCCCTTAGAGGACCTGGGCCTGACTGTCTACCAGAAGTTTGCAGAACAGGAAAAGGGAGACTTTTCTTTCTTTTCTTTTTTTTTTTTTTTTTGGCAGAACCAGGGATTGAACTCAGGCCGTCACACTTGCCAGGGAAGCACTTATTCCACTGAGCTATCTCCCTGGCCCTTCTTTCTTTCTTTCTAAATGTATTTGGTACAGGGTCTCATTACACAGCCCAGATTTACAGTGATCCTCCTGTTTCAGCCTCCCCAGCACTGGGATTACTGTGTGTGCACTGCCATACTAGATCTTGGCGGCTGGCTCAGCATGCTCGGGACAGGGGCAGGGCAGCCTGTGGTACAGGGGATCAAACCTGGGTCCTTGTGCTTGCCCAGGCAGGCACTCAGACCACTGAGCTATCTATACAACCTGGGAGACTGTTTATAAAAGGATAAATGCTGGACAGACAGACAGACAGACAGATAGTGTTCTGGTGTAGTAGCTGCTGAACTAGAGACAGAGGGAAACGGAGAGAGAGACAGAGATAAGGAGGATTAGGTAGCTGGTACAATCAACCGTTATGGAGAGAACTGTGCTGGCTGATGGGTTACAAAAAGACACATTCCCTAGGAACTACAGGGAGTTGGAAGTACACGGAGTTGAAAGTACATGGAGTTGGAAGTGCCGTAGTTTGTAAACTCAACTGAGCATTAAGATCCCTAGTGCCGGGTATGGTGGTGCACACCTGCAATCCCAGCACTCCCAGCACTCGGGAGGCTGAGGCAAGAGGATCATTGTGAGTTCAAGATCAGCCTGGGCTACAAAGTAAGCTCAAGGCCAGCCTGAACTGCATGGAGAGACCCTCTCTCAAGAAGAAAGAGAGAGATAGAATAACTGGTATAGTTTTAAAATTATATTTTGACCCCAGGACTCCAACTTTAAACTGAAACAAAATTCGCTCTGGGTGGTGACTGAGAATATTTCACTGTGCTGATTGATTTAGATGGGGTTTCACTGTATTGCCCAGGCTGGTCGTGCACTCCTCGGCTCAAATGACCCTCTTGTTTCAGCCTCTGAGCGAGGGCACTGTGGCCTCTTAACCCTGGTCCTGGCTCATAACTTGTAATTGTTTTTTTTTGAAACAGGGTATCCTTATGGCCTTGAACTCACTTTGTAGCCCAGGCTGGTCTCAAACTTGCAAAGATCCTTCTGCTGGGAAGGCTAGGATTGCAGGCATGCACCACCACGCCTGGATCTGTCTTGTTTTTTTGAGACAGGGTTTTGCTATGTAACTCAGGCTGGCCTTGAAATCCTCCTGCCACATCCTGCAGGTGGTGGCATTACAGGCATGCACCACCATGCTGGCTCAGAATTTGTAATTTTAGAACATGCCACCATCCCTCACAGAGGCGACTGTTCTATAGCTGGCGGGGCACTGGACTGCAAACTGACCTTCGGAGACTCCTGACCTACGAGAGCCTTTTGTCTCAATGTCCTCTAGTCCAGTTCCTCATCTTGTCTCTTTGCTGCTGCAGTTAAGTGTTATCAAGGCATGGCTTTTGCGTATTTGCCATTTGTCCTCATGACATTTAGAGCCATCTATCTGTAGGATCTTTTCTGAGGTCTTCAGGATGAAAACAAGGACAGAGAGCTGTGGTGGCTCCAAGCTGTCCCCTTACTTTGCTAATGTGTCTGGGGCTAGGTCTGGGGAGGTGATTTTGCTAGCTTTTCCTCTAAGGCTAAGCAGCCCAGGCTATAACCTCACTTTCATGATAGCCAAGTCTCCACGACAAACACACCCAAGTCTGGTGTTTCTGAACTGAGGGCCATGTGCTGAACGCGTCTGCTCCTGGAGCCAGGCTCATTTCCAGGGTTCCTTCCCCCCTTGGCCCTGCTCAGCCAGCCCTGGCACGTCACCCGCCCCATGTGCTCTGGGTGTGCTCTCTAGGATAGTGCAGTACCACTGCGTTTTAGTGGTAGCTGGGGTTGTAGAAGTGGTGATCCTTGGCAGTGGAGGTCTGGGATAAGGGGAGAACAGGACACAGACCCAACTTGCCCTCCCCATCCCTGCAGTGAGGCAGCTCGAGGGTTACAACTGGTGATCCGGAAAGAGCTCCCCAAACTCCAGCCATCTGATTACCATCCTCATGGTTTTTGCCAAACTTGTATACCCCCGTTATTCATTTCATATTTTCATTAAATTAATAAGCATATTTTGCTGTAGCAACAATGACCCACTCCTACCTTGCTATAAACACTGTTCATGAAATCACAGATTCATAAAATCCATCAGATATGCTACTTATAATTTCATCCTAGTATACAGCAAAGTAAATACATGTTTGTTGAAATTGTGTACATACTCTCCTGTTTACACAATTTGTAAAACAAAGATTTTGCATATAAGGAAGGGAAGAAGGGCTGAAGGGAGGGCGGGGAATGGGAAAGAAAGAAGCAAGAGTCCCCATGATGAGCGCGGTCATTATGTGCATCACAAATGGACTAGTGCAGCCAAACACACACACGTAAGCACGCACGCACACACGACCCTCCCATGTGCCACCAGAGGTAAATGCATCACACTCCAGGAACTGCTTTTTGTACCAGGAATTAAACTCGGGACCTTGCACTTGCCAGGCAGTTGCTGTGCACTGAGCTATGCATCCAGCTGGGAACTTGTTTTTAAAGTTCTCACTAAGTAGTTTAGGCTGTACTTGAACTTACCACATAGCCTAGCCTGGTCTCAAGCTCATAGAAATCTTCCTGCCTCAGCTTCCTGAGAGCTTGGGTTACAGATGTGCACCACTATACCTGGCCTAGGAACATTACTTGTCCTATAAAAACTCATGAGGGGGCCGGGGAGATGGCTCAGTGGAATAAGCACTTCCCTGGCAAGCACAAGGGCCTGAGTTCAGTCCCCAGTTCTACAAAAACAAAACAAAACAAAGCAAAACAAAAAAACCCCTCATGAGCGGGTAAGATTTCTTTTTTGCAGCACCAGGGATGGAACTTGGGACCTTGCGCTTTCCAGGCAAGCACTTAGGCCACTAACCTAGCTCCCGGCCCCAAGAATATGTTTTGGGCATCTGTTTCTAGAAGAACTATCTTATTATATTCTCTTGCCATAGAACCTAAGTTGACACTTCTCAGAATATTTTAAGCAAGAAGGAATTGATAATTTTAAAATTAGCCAGAGGGCTGGGAAGTGATTTCCCTCTTCGATGAATGCTAGAGCACCCAAGAACTGACATCTGGCACAGCACTTCTCCATAACCAGGACTCTACTGACGAGGCCGCTCAGTCCAGGAATTCACTGCCAAGGCTGGGTACGGCAGCACACACCTGTGACCCCAGCGCTTTGGGAGGCTGAGGCAGAAGGGCCACCACTTTAAACCCAGCCTGAGCAATTTAGTGCTACAACAAATCCCTGTCTAGAAATATGAAAATTTAAAAAAAAAAGGATTGAGATCTAGCTCAGTGTAAAGGTCCTGGATTGGGCCAGGGAGATGGTTCAGGGGAATACGCGCTTCCCTGGCAAGTGCAAGGGTCTGAGTTTAACCTCCGGTTCTGCCAATAAATAAATAAATAAGATAAATAAAGGTTCTGGGTTTAATTTTCAGTACCATAAAGTGAATGAGAGAGTGAGAGAGTGAGAGAGCGAGAGAGAGAATAACTCAGTGCCGAGCTCTAATCCAGGGTCGCTGACCCTCTCCTTTGGCACCAGCAGCTCCCCCCAGGGCACCTGCAGTCTGGACCTTTCCCACTGAATCACTGTCCCTACAGTCGCTGGCCAGCATCCCTGAGCCGACATCAGGCAGGGAGCTCTGCTTGGGCAGCACTGGCCTGAACCCAAGGTCTTCACGCTGAGCTGCGTCCACAGTCTTTCTGGAAAGCTTTAATTTTGAGACAGGGTCTTGTTAAGTCACCATGTCGCCCAGGCGCGGTTTAAACTTAAGATCACCTGCCTTAGCCTCGTGGGGCGCTGGGGCTCCTGGCAGGCATCTAGCTTTACAGCTTCTTCTTTTTTAAACCTGTATTTATCTATTTATGTGATGCAGGGTCTCACTACGCGGGTCAGTCTCCTTGCCACCACACTGCCGCTCTTTGTGAATTGGAAGCGTATGTTTGCAGCTGGATTTTCTGTAATCTGAAGGAGTGTGCTTGCAAACATAGACTGAGTCAATACAAGCGACCTTGGTGATACAAAGTGACACGCCAGGCGAAACCTCAACAGCTCCCCACAGCCGGTGGAAGCAATACGCTCCCTTCTCCGCCTGCTGAGAGTGCCTGGTACCCACCCCCAACACATGGCACGGCCGTGAGAGCGCAGACTCTAGCGACTGAACCAGACAGTGTGCTCACTGTCCCTCCCACCGTCCACGGGGCTGTCTGGAAAACTCTGCCGCGCCCTCCCACTAATTCTAAATCTTAATCCTCCTTGGAGGCCCAGTTCTGTGCACACTCCCACTTCCTACGGTGGCCTTGCTCTCCTCGCTTGCTGCTTGCTGCTGTGCTAGCCAAGAGCCTCTTCTCCCTGTTGCACCTGGCCTCTGCCCTCCTAGTGACTCTCGGAGTCTTCTTGCCCGGGCTATACTTTGAATAGGGAGATTCCCTTGCCTGGCTGCCCTATGCCTCACCATGTCCATCCAGAGCCAGGGAAGCCTCACTGGGCTGGTGGGGCAAGCCTGTGGTTCCAGCACTGAGGCAGGAGGACCCCCGTGAGTTCCAGGCCAGCCTGAACTGCATAGCCAGACCCTATCTCCAAAACAAAATGCAGGCCAGCCGTGGTGTCACATGTGTGTAATCCCAGCACTCAGGAGGCTGAGATAGGAAGATCACTGGGAGTTCGAGACCAGCTGGGCTACAAAGGGAGCACAAGAGCCTGAACTGTGGGGGAGACTCTGTCTCAAAAAGACAAAGAACAAACAAAGAAACAATAATAATCAGAGCCAGTGAAACCAGAAGAACAAACACCCTCCCCTACCTCCCCACAAGACCAAGGTTTAGCAGAAGCTTGATTTAAGCATTTAATCTGGTAGATCCTTACCTGCGGCAACAGCACATTTAGCCAAATTGGGTGTGGATGGAGGAAGATAAGTCTACTCTAAAAGTGGGGAGTAAAGGGAACTTGAGAGATGTGAGGGGAAGAGGGTCAGAATGATGGGGGGCCTTCAGGGACGCTCTGAAGGGGGGTGCGTGGTGTCAGAGGGAGGAGCTGGGCTGCATGTCCCAAGACTTTAGTCAGGCCTGCTGCCACTCCCACCAAAACCACGGGGGATTTTATGCCAAATCTAGAAGGGGACAGAACTCCAGATCTGGGCTATGGTAGAACATGTGTTCCTCCCAGTACTGGCATGAAGCACAGGACACCCACAACTTAAGGGCAGGTAGATTTTTTTTTTTTTTTAATGTATTTTGTGTAGGATCTTACCACATACCTCGGACTTGTAGTGATCCTCCTGTTTTCAGCCTCCCCAGGGCTGTGATTACAGGTGTGTGCCACCCCCGCCTGGCCTGGGTAGCAGCTCACTACACCCGGGGCCAGCTGGCGGGGCATGTGGTTCTGGGGACCAAACCCTGGCCCCTGCACTTGCCTAAGCAGGCGCTGAGTCCGCTGAGCTATTTATTTTGACTCTTGATTTCAGAAATTTAGTTCAGGGGAGGTTGGCTCTGAGACAGAGCCACCGTGGCAGACGAGTGTGCTAGAGGCAGGCTTCTAAAGTCATGGCGGTCAGGAAGTAGAGCAAGTTGGAAAGGGCCCAAGGGGTGGTCAGTGAGGTTGGCGCCTTCAGTAACCACTCAGGAGTCTTGCAGTCCAGGTAAGCATGCAACCAAGATTAACTAGCACAGGATGTAGCAGGGACCCTTCATCGAGGCAGAGAGATTCACAAACTGATCTCATTTCAGAGAAGGGGCTCCAGAAATAACTCTGATCACCGTAGTCTCCCCGGAGATCACAGAAGTTCTGGGGCAGGCATGGGAACTTTTCTAAGTGTTTGTAATCAGGCAGCGAAGGCCGCCTCCCAGGAGGTCATTGGAATGCTGGTTCTGCTCCCCCCTCACGTAAATTTCCTCCGGGACTTTGACTTTGATCAAGGCCTGCTAGTTAGGATTCCAAACTTCCATCTTGATTTTTAGCTCCTGTAGCAGACAGAATTTCTAAAATCCAAAGATATTCTAATCCCAGAGCCCAGGAATATGATGAGGCTTCACTCCTGTGATTGTGATGTGCTCCGTGGCACAGCTGACTGCAAGGGGAACTGTTTGGGGGTCTAATCCCATCACACCGGCCCTGCCAGCAGAGTTTCTCCAGCTGCCATCAGGAGCCAGCGAGTCAGATCACAAGGAAGGCTCAAGGTAATGCTGCTTTCTTTGTTCCGCTTTTGAGACAGTCTCCCTATGCAGCTCACGTTGGTCTTGAACTCTCTACATAGCCCAGGCTGGCACCCATCTCCTGATCCTCCTGCCTCGGGTTCCTACACTGGGCTTAGGGCACCACCACGCCTGGCTGCTGTTACTCACGCTGAAGATGAAAGGGGCCGCCTGAGCAGGTCGCAGCACTTACTGTTGACATGGATTCCGGATGACAGCCAGCAGGAAAACGAGAACCCTAGCCACAAACCTGAACCACAAGTACGCTGTTCCTTAGAGCCCCAGAGAAGAGCCCAGCCCGGTCAGTATACTGACTTTTAGCTTGAGAACTAAGCAAACAGCCCAAATGAACCAGCCAGACTGGTTCACAGAACTGTGAGCTTAAAAGTGGGTGTTGTTTTAAACCATGAAGTTTGTTAGGGAGCGATAGAAACTACCTTGGCTCCCATAACCTGACCAGCACTGACCTCCTGGCTCTGTGGGACTCAGGTACCCCTTTATTATGGAGTGATTTTTCTGGGATCCATTTGCTTAGGCCCTCAATATCTGACACACACTGTTGACATAGATGAACACGAGCCTGGCTTCTTGTATCGGTCAGCTTGCCGTCACTGCGACAAAACACCTGAGATAAACTTCTCTTTTTGTTGTTGTTGTCTTTTTGAGGCAGGGCCTCACTATGCAGTTCAGGCTGGCCTTGAGCTCACTTTGTCACCCAGGCTGGTCTTGAACTCATGACAGTCCTCTTGCCTCAGCCTTCCAAGTTCTGGGCTTACAGGTGAGTGCCACCACAGCTGGCTGAGACAAATTTCTTATAAGGAGGAAATGTTTATTTTGATGTAGTTTCAGAGAATTCAATTCCTGATTAATTGGCTCCATGTTAATTGTTTCTGGGCATGTGGCAAGGCATGCTGAGAGTGAGAGGCAGAGGAAACTGCTTAGCTTATGACCATTATCGTGCAGAGAGAGAGAGAGAGAAGGTTGGGGCCCCAATATCCCCTTCAAGGTCACACCCAATGACCTAACTTTCTTCCATAAGGCCCTATATTTTAAAAGTTCCTCTACTATAGTGCCACAGGCTGGGGACCAAGCTTTTGACAGATGGTACTTCAGAGGGCATTTGATGTCTAATCTGTAAAGTGGGCACAGCGGAACATGGCCGTGATCCTAGCTACCTAGGAGCCTGAGGCAGAAGGTTCACAAGTTCATGGCCAGCCTAAGCAAATTGGTGAAATCTTGTCTTAAAATAAAAAAATAGGGGGCCTGCCCCTTAGCTCAGTTCTTTAAGTGGCAGCTTCAACAAAGCAGTCAGGCTCAGGTTGCTGTGGTTCGATCCCTACAACTCAAGCCAGCCAAACCTGCCCTGAAGGCATTCGGAGCAAAAATAAAAAATAAAAATAAAAATAAAATAAAATAGGGCTGAAGATGTGGCTCATTGGGAGAGCACATGTCTAGCACACACAAGGCCTTGGGGTTAATCCCCAGTACAAAAAAGCAAAAAAACAAACTACAGCATTCTGCCCCCTGGCTCCTAAAAGCTTAAGGACATTTCATAATGTAAATTCTTTAAAAAAACTAAAACTAGAAATTCCATTTGACCCTCCTATTCCCCTTCTGTTAGGCTGTTCAGTAGCACAGCAGAGAAGCAGAAGTAAAAGAAAGAGGGGGAAAGGCCTTTATGTCCCCTGAGGAGGACACAGAGAGGGCCAGTGGCTGGGAGATGGGGAATCCTAAGGAGGACACAGAGAGGACCAGTGGCTGGGAGGTGGGGAACCCTCTGACCTGATACAGGAAGGCCGAGATTTTGTGGACACTTGCTAGGGGCGGAGCTTGAGGGGCGGGCTCAGTGATGCCCCAGGACCTGCTTGGAGGCTTGCTTGTGTCCTTGGGAAAGGCATCTGGGACTGGGGTGGGGAGGCAGGGCAAGCAGTCACGGGGAAGAGAAGCTGTGGTTTTTGGGATTCAGCCATACTGAATCAGGGTCTTGAAAATGCAGCAGTTTGTACTCAGGCTAGAACCTATCACCCTCTAGTTACTTTCCCAAAAGAGTTAAAGACACCGTATTGTAGACATACATTCACAATTCATAAAAGCCAAATATTGGAAGTAGCCTCTATGTCCATCAGCAGATACACGGATAAAGAAAATGTAGAGTACTAGTTGCCGTAAAGAGAGACAAACCTGAGTCACTGGTAGGAAAATGGGTGCATCTTGAGAGAATGTAAAATAAATCAGGTATGCAAGCATAGGTACCGTGTGGTTTCTCTTACGTGTGAAACCCAGTCATAAACAAAGAACAAAATAAAAGCTAGCAGGTAGTAGGGAGACAGATGTTCCTCAGATAGAAAGCGGATCAAAAGCAGTGCTTAAGGGGCCGGGGAGATGGCTCAGTAAGGGTCTGAGTTCAACCCCCGGTTTCGCTAAAAAAAAAAAAAGGAACCAAGGTATGTCACAGACATGTACCAACCCCCTAAAAGGAATGCAGACATGTACTGCTAACATGTACTAGAAAAAAGACTATTTTAAGAAAAGTATTTAGCATATCCCCAAGCACCTATTCAAGTATTGCTAAAGTCCAGGTGCACAGGCTTCAGGCTCGCTTAGCTGTGAGCTCTTTTGAAGCTCAAATGAAGAAGGTCCATGCTTCTAGGCGTGGCAAATGCTCCTACTCCCAAGGGGAATAAGGAGAGACGAACCAGAGCAAGTGTGCAAGCCAGCAGGCATCAGGGCACGGCGCACGCTCCCGAGGCCTTGGCACTGCCCTGGATCACGTCCCCGGGCCCGAGCCACGCCTGTGGCAAGGCATCTACCACACCACGCATCACCACCGCCCTCTGATGGCCTGGTGAATTGCAATGTTGCAGAGGCCTAGACTGAAGTCCTGTACCAGATGGCAGCGCTTATTGCTCACATCTACAAGACAGCATGGTGTCCAGTGCGTAGTCAGTGCTCGGTCATATGCTGTGATAGCTTTGGTGAATTCAGAGAGAAGGAGATCCTAGACCCTCTCCCCAGACATTCCCAGTGTGGGGCGTTGGATGCTGTGGCTGTGCTAAATCTGGGCAGCTCTCAGGGAGACAGTGACCTCCCCGCGCTCTGGGCCTCCACCCTTCGCATACTGTCCTCCACCTCCTGTCTTCTTCCTCTTTTGACCAGTTAGCTCTTCTTCTTCTTAAGCTCAAATGGGACCTTCTGTAAAAAGCCTTCTCTGGTCTCCTGTTCAAGATTAGTGTCTCCTCTCCTCCAGGCAGAGTGCCATTGTCACACCTGCCACTGCCGTCACTGTGCTGCTCCTCTCTCCTGACCACATGTTCCCTGATGCCAGAGACGCCTCT
>NW_004524583.1:33916763-33926428 GCF_000260255.1 Octodon degus
GGGCTGCGATCCGCCTTTCAAACAGTTCTAGGTGACTTATGTGTTGCTGGCCGATGCGCCACGTTATGAGTGCAAAGGGCGTCGGGCAGGTACTTCCACTGTTAGCTCCTTGTGGCAAAATATAGGAGAAGCTGTACAAGGTTTGGGTACAAATAATGACCACAGGACAACATTTTTCTGGCCAGTGCGAAGTGGCTGAGTCATTTGGAGATCAAGCTAGCAACCTTGGCCTTATTAGCAATGAGCTAACTGCCACAAATGAATAAATAACAGCATTAGGCTAATTTGCATTGCTAAACCGTTTCCTTCCTCTGCTCACACGCTAGTGGAGGTGCTAATGAACCATGAAATGTCTAGAGCATTGGCAGCAGGGAGGAAGAGAGGCTGAGCGCACCGTGCCTGGAGGATAAGGATCTTTAAAAGTCAAGGAGTACCAAATGCAATGCGGTGTCCTGAATTAGCTCATGCCACCAAAAGGGGGGCATTTGGAGAAATCCTGTAGTGCGGTCAATGCTAACGTACCAGCTGGGCGCGTGGTGCATGTCTGTAGGCCCAGCACGTGGGAGGCTGAGGCAGGAGGATTGCCATGAGTTGGAGGCCAGCCTGCACTACACAGTGAGTTCAAGGCCCGCCTACATCACAGTGTGAGACTTTGTTTCTAAACAAACAGATGAATAAAATTACTAAAAACAATCAAGAAATAAACTCCATATTTCTTTACTTTATATGATATGATTCAATCTATATAAAATGAGCTTCTGTAAATATAAAACAATATAAAGTTGGGTGTGTATACATGGGGAGAATTCTCTAACAAAGCTCAGTAGCAATTAAGGCAAGGGTGGAGGGCGGCTGTTGCTGTCCTGATAGTACACTTGATAAGTGGTGCCACTCCACAGGGGCTTTGCCATCTGTCACGAATTCCAAGATAACACGGCTGATGCTGGCTCCCGCTTCTTATCTTCCTTATTGTGCCTGCAAGGAATTTCTTCCATTCTTGGAGGCTTAGGCAGTTACTATAACTGCATAACACAGGCTAATTAATTATAAAGAATGAAGGTTTACGAAGCTCACAGCTTTGGAGATCCAAGGTACAGGGCCCAATTTCTTGCTGGTGGGGACTCTGCCAAGTGCCAAGGGGATATCGGGCGTTACACATCAAGACGAAATGTGCCAGCCTGGGTCTGTTGCTTCATCCAGAGCCACGGTCCCACCAGATTAGTTCTCCACCCTGGTGGCCTTATTTAGCCTTCATTAACTCCCCCAAATTTTACCTCTAAATTCCAAGATCGGATTAAGTTTCCACCCTCTTTATAGTTTACAATCAAGGTTCAATTTCAACCTGAGTTTTGATGGGGACATTCAAACCATAGCACTTGGGAGTCCCTGGATTCTGTATTCAGGGGTTTGACTAGTATCTTCATTTGTGTAACCACATTAATTTTTTTAATGGCTTAAATATGTATTTTTATTCATTTTAAGTGAAAAAGACCCTATTTCCTTTTTTTTTTTTTTTTTTTAATGTATTTAGTACAGGGTCTACAGGCTCCCACTACACAGATTGGACTCCTAGTGATTCTCCTGTTTTTCAGCCTCCCAAGTGCTGGGATTACAGGTGCACCACCATACAGTCTCATCTGCCCTGAGCAAGCCCTGGGGGCGGGGCCGGCACAGCAGGCTAGAGATTGAATCCCGCCCACCGTGTCTGCTTAAGCAGGGGCTTTAATCCGCTGAGCTGCCTGGCCGCCCATCCTGACCGTACTTCCTAACAGGCAAGTCACCAATCAATTTTATAGAGCCTCATTTTTATTTTTCATGATCAATTTGTTCCCTGTTTTGAAAAAGTTTTAAAATGTGATCTGAGAATTCTTTCAGATGGTTTATACTTTTTTTTTTTTTTTGGTGTGGTACTGGGAATTGAACTCAGGACCTTGTGCTTGCCAGGCAAGCACTTATTCTACTGAGCCATCTCCCAGCCCAGTTTATACCTTTTACTTAGCTCACACGTGGAAAATTGTGATGAGCATCTAAAGAAATCCACTGAAAGAGAGTACAAAAAAAAAAAAAAAACAGGGCTGGCGAGATAGTTCAGCAGTCTAAAGTGCCTGCTTAGGCAACCTTAGGCAAGCACTAAGGGATGATGGTTCAATCTCCGGCACCACATGCTGCACCATCTTTGTGCCCAGGTGTAGGAGACACTTCCAGGTCCTCATCTCAGTCCAAGAAGCCAGTATTTGTAATCCCAAAGTTACGTTATTGGAATCCCATCAAATTGATTCCAATCTACCACTTACAATGCAACCCACGGTGAAAATAAAGACACTAAATTATATCTTCAATCATCAGGGAGTCAAGGGGCTCTAAGTCCAGCCATGAAGATGGCTTTCTGGAACCAAGAGAGCGACCCAGGGCCTCACCCGGTTTTATTCAGTGGGGGAGTGGCTTGAGGATTGACTGAGAACTGTGGGAAACAGACTACTATGAGCTGAGCTAGGTGGGTGGCCTACATTTACCTCTGCGATATGCAGAGAGAGTAATCTGCGTTATATAGTATCTAATGTTTTGGTAAGTCTGGTGCTTCAGCTGTGGTGTAGCCTTTCAAGCCCCGGGAAGTCCTAGCCTCTATCTCGAGGCTCGATCCCAGCTGCCGCGGAGCATTAGCTCTACAGTCCTGTCTCAACCCGGCTGTCATTAAAGAGCAGCAGGTATAGGTTACCAGGGAAACGCGCACGCCACCTTCAAAGACTACCACCAGCACCTCAGCTAGACCAATACGCACTGCTTAAGGCCTATTGAAGGATAAACAGAAGTCCTAGCCAGCTCTGTACTGAACAATACAAGGAAGTAGGGTCAGGCTCAGCCAAAATGGAGACCATCGCTCTTCCTTCAAGGAGAGCTGCTCAGGTGGTCCTCCACACCCAGGGCAGGCTGTGCTGGACACACACACACACACACACACACACACACAGTATTTTAGAGGTCATTCTTTCTCAATATAAATAGTGCTAAGTTTACTAAATATACATTTTTATGTAGAGATATAATTTCCTACTTATCTTTCTGAAAGATAGCAGATAGGAAATTATTAACATTAGGTTTAATGAGATTTATAGATCATGTATTATAAATATTTATTTATTTTTGAGACAGGGTCTTGTTATGCAGTTCATGCTGGCCTTGAACTCACTATATAGCCCAAGCTGGCCTCAAACTTGTGATCTTCCTGCCTCAGCCTCCTAAGTGCTGGGATCATAGGCATGTACCAGAGACCTTATTTTAACTGCAAGAACATTTCAGCCACATCCATGGCAAAAATAAACTTACTAAGAATACAACTTCATTCCTTCTAAAGGCCAGAAGCGAGAGTGCCGATTATTTTCCTTGTCAGTGAGGTACAATGCCAAAACACTACGGCAGTCATTTGATAGCAACGAATACTTCAAAAAATGCTGGTAAATCTGTGGAGAAGTGTACTTCGCTTGCTTTACAGAATTCCCCCTTCGGTAAGGCTGAGGCCCTGGAAGTCTCCGGCCCTTCTCTGTGTGCACGCTCCTGCGAACAGCTGCCTTGGCGCTGCGCTTGGCCTGCGGTGTTCTTTCTGGGCTGCGCCCTGAGGCCAGCGTGCAGTCCGTCGGGCCTGACTCCACAGGGCGCGTCACAGGAGCTCTGCTGGACGGAGGAGTAAGCGAGAGGCTTCAGCACTGGAAGTATATTTTTGTCCTGAAAAGCATGAATTTTTTGATGATACTTTATTGTACAAACAACATTCTTTTGCTGGAACTTTCCTCTCAGACTTTATAAAAACAAATTATCAACAGGCCTTACCCAATTCCGTGAATTCTCAGAAAATCGTGAGGGTGGTTTGCTGCCTGTTGGGAAAGGTGATTCTGAGGTTCTCAGAATGGCAGGGCCACAGCTGACGGAGCCTGGATGTTGTGTTTTGCTGTGGTTTCACGGAGGTCTGTCCCCTGTGAAAGGCAGATGGAGCCAGGTGTGGCGGTGCGTACCCGTAATCCCAGCACTCAGGCAGCTGAGGCCAGCGGACTGCTGTGAGCTCAAAGCCACCACAAACACACACCTAGATCCTGTCTCAAAACAGCAACAAAATATTATAGGTGTGGGGTATGCCTATGAATGTCCATTTTGTATCTGTGTATTCAAAGTGGTTGGGATAGATATATAGTTGCATTCTCTTAATGAATAGAATGATTTGTTCTAATGGTGTTTGTAAATAGGATCACAAGTCCGCATCTTGTATAGCAATTAATCACTAAGAAGAATATATGCAGTGTGTTATTTGTTGAAACTGTACTTCCGATTTGATTTGAGACTGTCTCATTGCTATCTGTTTATCAATAAAACTTTGAAAAAAAAAAAACCAGCAACAAAAGACCAAAACCAAAGCAGACAAATGTGACAGTAAATAAATAATTCAAGCTTAGATACTTTGTTTTAGCAAACTATAGGAAGAAAGATGGCCTAAGAAATCCTCACTCTAGGAAAACTCACACTTCACTGCTATGTGAGTAATGGACTTGCTTTAGGTAACGCTGACGAAATGTTGGATTTTTGTTTCTTAGAGTGTCTTGCATTAATCTGTCAACACATTTCTGAGGACTGTAGCCAGACCGAGTTAACAACTTTGCTAAGCAGGAGAGGCACAAGCAGAGCGCGAAGTTCTTGAGAGAGGCTGTGAGCAGACGGGAAGAGCTGACTGTGCGCTCAGGTCTGCGACTTGAAAGTGGAAATGCGAGAAGGCAAAAGGACCGCTGGTCAGGTAGGGCCTGAGAGAAGCGGGGAGTAGCGAATAAGAGCAGGGGTACATGCAAAGTGGGTGTCTGTCACTGGAGGTTTGGGGGATTTTTTTTTTTTTTTAAAGTCAGGGTCCCATTATGTAGTCTAGGCTGGCCTCAAACTCATGTCGATCCTCCTGCCTCAGCCTACTAAGTGTTGGAATTACAGGATGTGCCCCCACGCCTGGCTTGTGGTTTGGTTTTTGAGTCTGCCAGCAGCATAGAACATGGGGAGTCTTCCTATTTGAGGGGCAGGGGCTGGAAGGCAGGAAGCACAGTAACCCGGAAGAATGATGCCAGGCATCAGGCCAGGAGGATGAGTTGAATTCACAAACAGGAAATCAGTGGTGACGTCAGAGGCTCAGGAACACGTTGGGATGAGGGGAGGAAACAGGCCACGGCAAGCGGTTCGGAACTAATGACTGAGGTAGAAGCCTCGGTCTCTGCAGTGTCTTGGGGATGGGCCTGCAGGGAAAGGGCAGGAAGGCAGCCAGCCAGGTGGGAGGTGGCATCCGGGGAGCTGCTTGCTGCCCAGCTCCTGCTGACTGCTGCTCGTGGGTACGCAGCCTCCAAGTTTTAGCTCTTCTGTTTTTTTCAAGAAAAGCAGGAAATTCAGATTTTTATGTGAAATATCCTGGACTTTAAATGCTGGCAATGAATTCAGACTTTCAAAATGATACCCCATAGGCCAAAAAAAAAAAACGCACTCATAGGCTGAACTGGCACATAAACTGTCAGCTTGTAGCCTCTAGCTTAAAGGGAATGAACAAAACTAGAAGCATGTAAAAAATAAGAACCAAAGCCCACGAAAATCGCAGATCGTTCAGTTTCACCTTGGTTCCAAGCACAAGCTACTACTGGAAGATGAGCTTCGCAACAACTGCTAACCAAAGCGCGAAGCGTTTGACCCTCCCCAGAGCTGAGGCTCCCTGCGGGGGGCTGTAGCGCAACTCTGTGCAAGGCCCTGGGTGCAGTCCCAAGCACTGCAGGCTCTAGAAGTTGCCAGAGAGACTTAGAGCTCCCCAAATCACAGGCGCTTTCACCAAAGCTAGATGGAGCTAATTTTCTTTAATCTTTCTACCAAGTGTGTGAGTTTTGAAGTTTACTTTCTTTTCTGAAAGGCCAGCAGCTCTGGCTTGACAGCTGAATTTCCAGTATAAGCCGTTGCTTTGGCGAAGAGAAACAGTATTTGAACCAAACATGACCTTAACTAACTATATAATAGGAAATGCTTCCAAGCCAAAAACCTCAAAAGTGATCAAAGGTTTTCAAAGATTGGATTGAACTCGCTCAGTTTATTAACATCAGCCTGTGTTGGGCTCAAGTCATGCCCAGAGTACATGGCAAACACGAATCAGCTCTGCCTAAAGTGTCATCTCTTAGGGGCCATGTAGCAACATCACTGGCTGCTGAACTATTCATTTGGGTGTTCCAATTTGGTATCAAGACGAAGGCTTTCTACATCCCACTGTCCTGTGCATCCAGGACCAAGAGCTTTTCTGAGATGTGGGCTCTTGGTGCTAAAATCGGGGTGGTTCTGGGCACAGTGGCATGATTAGCTGCCCTACATCACTGTGTCATTTTCTCAGTGTGACGCTCTGAAGCTTTGACACTGTGTGTGTGCGTGTGTGTGAGAGTGCATGTAAGTACATGTGTGCTCTGGGATGAGACCCAGGACTTTGTGGTATGGGGTTATTTTTTTTGTTTGGAGGGTTTTTTTGAGACATGTTCTCACTATGTAGTCTAGGCTACTCTCGACTCACCGTGTAGCCAGGTTGACTTGAAATCAAGGTGATCCTTCCGCCTCGGCCTCTCAGAGTGCTGCACTGCCACGCCCAGGTAGGATTTTGAACACTGTAAACAGGGCTTCTACCCCTGAACTGCACCTTTATCCTTCTAGTTGTTCTTATTTATCTCTGCTTTCTCTTCTGCCTCCTCTGCCTCCACTCTGATTTGGTGTGTGGTGGTGGACGCAGTTTTATATGGGAGATGTCCACAGTCACTCCCTGAGCTCCTGTTCTCACCTGAGAGCCACCTTTCAGCTCCAACAAGTCCCAGAACATTTGTCACTGGGATAGCCTGTCACCTGACTCTGTGAAGCACTGTCATACAGACTGACCAGCTGCCACTGACTCACTCAATGTGCTCTTCCGTTAGAGGACATCGTCTTTCCAAGCCTTCAGTCTCCAAACCCCAGGCAAGTCTCAGGCTAGGACCCGCCTGGGTGCATCCGTGTGCTACCTTGCAGTGGGACATGTCGGAAGGATGCAGTAAATGCTTACTCGTCAAATCAGATCTCAAGAAAGGAGTCAAAGGAAGATGACGTGTCACAGTGTGCTACCACAGATGTGGTATATCCAAATAAATGCCCAGGATTTTCAAAGAAAAGCACAACAAATATCTGGCAAATGATATCACTGCTGACATAGTTAATTCAAATTTTCATTGACAAGAATACACCACTGCCATCAGAGCACCTGCAGGTGTCTCTCAATCTAGTCAAGCTGACAACCAGCAATACCAGTCTCAAGTCTACTCTTTGTTTTTGTTTTATTGAGACAAGAATCCTCTGTGTAGGCTAGATTGGTCGTGAACTCAGTAGCTAGTCCAGGCAGTCCTCAGGTAAGCTTCCTGCTTCAGCCTTCCAAGTTCAGGGATTACAGGCATGTGCCATTGTGCAGCCTACCTCTTGTTAACTTGATACCCAAACACATTTTCTTGAACTATACCTAATCTCTAAACATAGACTGATGAAGTAGAAAGTCTTTCTAACACGATATAATTATTCCACTCACAACTGAAAATGTACTGACTCTTTCCCCAGATTAGAGGAAAATGTTTTGAGTGATGCTAGAACAGGGAAGACTTTGGGGATCCGTGGAGAAGACTTCACATGTGGGAGAAACGTGAGCCTTTGGGCGCGGGGTAGATGTGATAGTTTGGGTCTTGAGTGTCCCCCCAAGCTCACATGCTTAATCTCCAGCCTGCAGCACTATTAGGAGGTGGTGGAACCTTCAGGAAGTGAGGCCTCAAAGAAGGAAGTAAGGCCACAGGGGCGTGGCCTGCAAGGAGATACAAAGTCATTAGGACCCCAGCCTCTTTCTCTTCTTCTCTTTGCTTCCTGGCTGTCATGAGGTAAACAGCTATTCCTCATTTATTATTATATTATTAATTTTATTTGTTTATTTGATGCAGGATCTTAGTATGCAGCTCAGACTTGTACTGATCCACCTGTCTCAGCCTCCCCAGTGCTGGAATTACACGTGTGAGCCACCACGCCGCACTTTGGTGGCCAACATGGTGTGTCTGGGTTCCGATGCTGGCACAGCATATGGTACTGGGGATTGAACCCAGGTTCTTGTGCTCGCCAGGCAGGTGCTTAGACTGCCAGGCTGTCTCCCCAGCCCATACTCCTTATTTACTCTTCATAAAGCCTATAGGCTGCTGGGCTGGGTCTGTAGCTTGACTCTCTGTGTGCAAGGCTCTGGGTTCAATTCCCAGCACTGCAGCAAAGGCTTAGCCGCTCTAGGAGTTGCCAGAGACCATCTCAGAAGTCCTGCCATGCTGCATGTTGCTAGCACAGGCCTCAGCACGAGAGAGCCGGTGACCGTGGACTGAAGCCTCTGAGCTATAATCCTAAGGAAGCTTTTCTTTCTTTCATTTGTTTTTTTTCTTATGCATTTTGTCATAGTGACCAAAAACTAACACATGTTCTATGTGTAGTTAAATTAAATTAAAATTTTATTTTACTTTATACACTTAACCTTCTCCTGCAAATTGAAAATAAAGATTTTTTTTCACTTGAATTGAACATACATAGGTCTTTTCTTGTCATTATTCCCTAAATAATAGAGTAGAAAACCATTCACAATGTATTTACATTGTACTAGATATAACAAGTAATAAATAGATAATTTAACGTAGTTAGGAGGCTGGGCATGGTGGTGCATGCCTGCAATCACAGCACTTGGTAGGCTGAGGCAAGAGGATCGCTGTGATTTCAAGGCCAGCCTGGACTACATAGTGAGTTCAAGATCAGTCTGAACTGCACAGCAAGGTTCTATCTCAAGAAAAAGAAATATTCTGGGAGCTGTCTCCCACATTATTCGCATGAACCTGATCATAGGGTCCTGCAGCTATACCCAGGCCAGGGGTGAGGCTGCACTCCCGGCAGGGCTGAAGGCTGGCCTCCACAGCCCTTCAGTCAGGTCCGGGAGGCCAGCTGCCCTCCTTTGGAGGCAGGGGGCTGGGACAAGGGCACACAGACAGGGCAGGGCACTGGCATCAGGCACTTTCAGCACGAGCAGGGAAACCTGAGTCAGCAGAGCTGTGCTGGGCATGGGGATTTCCATGGGGAACCGCGTGGACAGAATTCCCCCTGGATGATGGTCCAGACAGGCTCATCCTTCCCTCCACTCACCAGGGGCTTCTGCTTCCCCTTTGGAAGGGGAAACACTCTGGCTGTTTATTTTGGGGATGGGGATCTGTGGAGACTGGGCCCAGGATGGGCAGCAGGCCCTCATCCCTGGGGGATATCAGAGGAAGCAACCCAGTGCGCAGGGGCCGATGGGTATTAGAGCAACTAGGAAACACAGGAGATGGAGTTCACTGAGTGAGAAGATGCAATTTCAAAGCAGATTACATTTATTAACATTCTTTTAAAATTCCACTTATTAAAAATACATAAATAAGACTGGGCATGGTGATGCATGCCTGTAATCCCAGGGCTTGGGAGGTTGAAAATAGGAGGATCACTAAGAGTCTGAGCTGTGTAGTGAGACCCTGCAGACTCTGTACTAAACACACTTAAAAAAAAACAACCAACTTAACCATAAATTTTTGACGTAGCTGGGCATGGTGGCACATGCCTAT
>NW_004524583.1:33926528-33939197 GCF_000260255.1 Octodon degus
TATGTTTTTTTCTTGTTTTGGGGACAGGGTCTCACTATGCAGTTCAAGCTGGGCTTGAACTCTCTTTGTAGATCTGGCTATCATCCAATTCACAATCCTGCTTCAGCCTCCCAAGTGCTGTGTTTACAGATGTGTGCCACCACACCTGGCCAGCTAACCAACTTTTTGATGGTAGGAATGTGCGGGGATTCTGTGTGCTGGGAACTGAACCCAGAGCCTTGCGTACCAAGCAAACACTCTAACACAGCTTCTACCCCATCCATGCACCACAATTCTTTTTTTTTTTTTTTGGAACCGGGGATTGAACTCAGGCCTTGCTCTTGCCAGGCAAGCGCTTATTCCACTGAGCCATCTCCCCGCCCCCACAGTTCTTCAAGCAGGAATCTGTACTGAAACCCTCTAGTTGTCACATCCATGCCATCGTAAACTGTACTGCATCACACGCCCGTCTTTATGCTTTCTCTACTTGCATGCTCAGAAACGTCTCCGTTTCCTTTTCCCACCGTCTCCCTCTTTCCTGTACGTTCTTCTACTGAAAACAAACGCGGACAGCTGGGAGGGTAGCTTTCTGTCCCTTTCTCTGCCCTTGGAATCCGGGGTGCAGTCGCTGTCCACACAAAGGCCACTCATTGGGGGCACCTGCAGCTGCTGCGCACTCCTGGCAACGTGCTTTTCTCCACTGGCCCAGGCGTGGGCACAAGGGGAAGGACAGAGGGATTCTTTTTGTCTCCGTGTTTTCCACCCTTACTCAGAGGCTTGGGGTCAAAGCCACAATCTCCTCGGACTTTTTGTTTCCACTGAGACCAAAACACTGTGGCCCATCTACTTTATAGACGCCATCACACATGTGCGCATGCGCACACACAAGCCGATTACACACTCTGAGCCAAACTCTCAGGTGAGTGCATACATTTACACGGGGGAGATAGCTCAGTGGAATAAGTGCTTGCCTGGAATTGCTGTGAGTTCAAGAACCAGTGTGGGATACATAGCAAGAACTTGTCTCACAAAACAAAACAATAAAACCCCAACAACTTTCTCCCTGTTATCCCCAACTGTCAGCAGACACAGGAATCCCTTATCTGCCTGTCTGCAACCCCCGCTCTGCCTTGCCCTGTGTCCTTGCTGACGCCTTCTCCTGTGCAGAACGCTCCCACCTGCTTGGCAAAGCCAAGTCTCAGCCACCCCTGAAGTCTCAGGAATTCTGCTTCCTGCCTGTCACCACCTTCGTTGCCTCCAGCTGGGACTTACTTCAGTGTCCGAGGGACATTTGGCTCTACGCTGCTCCTTCACTTCCTTCCCTCGTTCCACTTTTCTTTTTTATTATCTGAGTTTGCAGATGTGGTGGCTCATGCTGTAATCCTAGTACTCAGGAGGCAGAGGCAGGAGGATAACTAGGAGTTCGAGGCCAACCTAAGCTACATAGCAAGACCTTGTCACAGAAACCAAAAATCTAAATTAATCTGAACACAAGAAGAGTACCGTACATGTCTGCTATTCCTTTTTTAAAAATTTTATTTATGTATGTGTGTGTGTGTGTGTGTGTGGCCAGCTCAGCCCACCAGGGGGCGGGGCTGGCTGGCATGTGGTGCTGGGGGATGGAACCGCGGTCCCTGTGCTTTGCTAAGCTTGTTCTAAGTAGGTGCTTTAGACCACTGAGCCATCTCACCAGCCCCCATGTCTGCTATTCCTGCGGGTTCTATGATGCCTTCAAATATTTGATGAACGATAAAGTGACAATAAAGTGAACACACCATGCACCCTC
Organism: Octodon degus; assembly: GCF_000260255.1. NCBI lineage: Eukaryota > Metazoa > Chordata > Mammalia > Rodentia > Octodontidae > Octodon > Octodon degus. Next base: position 33,928,294 of record NW_004524583.1, read on the forward strand.
CCCACGGTCCTCGCCCCCACTGAGGAGGCTTCGGGCTCCCTGCGGCTGAGCACCTCAGAGAAAGGTACAGTTCTTGAGGGCGGGGTGACTTGCTGGTTGAGCACTTGCCTAGCAGCTATGAGGCCCTGCAGTGGAGCCGCAGTATTGAAAGATGTTCTTAAAAGCTGTATTTTGTCTTCTCTGGGAGAAATGCATTGCAGAAAATACAGAAAAACACAAAGATAAAAATCACAGCGGGAGGGGCTGGGGGAGATGGCTCAGTAGAATAAGCGCTTGCCTGGCAAGGGCAAGGGCCTGAGTTCAATCCCTGGTTCTGAAATCAATCAATCAATCAATCAATCAATCAATCAATCAAAGCTGGAATCAGGCATGGTGGATGCACTCCTGTAATCCTGGCATTTGAGAGGCTAAAGAAGGAGGATCCTTGTGAGTTCAAGACCAGCCTGGGCTACAAAGTGAGCCCAAGTCCAGTCTGAACTGCATAGAGAAAGAGACCCTGTCTCAAAAAGCAAAAAAAAAAAAAAAAAAAGGCCAAAATCACATCTGGGTGAGGTGGTACACACCTCTAAACCTATTATTCTGGAAGGCTGGGGCAGGAGGATTGCAGATTTGAACCCCAGTCTGGTCAACTTAACAAGACCCTGTCTCAAAAAATAAAAGGGCTGGGGGTATAGCTCAGAAGGCTGCATTCCCAAAATTAAAATAAAAATTTAAGTGCGCCTTGTTGTGGTGGCAAATGCCTGTAATCTCAACATATAGGAGGCTGAGCAGGAGGATCACTATGTTTGAAGCCAGCCTGGCTACACATTGAGTTCAAGGGCAGTCTGAATTGCATAATGAGAACTTGTCTTTTAAAAAAGTAAAAAGTTTAAATTAAAAAATTACCTATTGGTTTGCCATTCAGAGACAACTACCTTTAAATACTCCCACCCCCCACCCTGTGGTACAGGGGATTACAGTCCTTTATTTATTTATTTATTTATTTATTTATTTATTTATTTTAATGTATTTGGTTGTTACAGGGTCTCACTATGCAGCTAGGACTCCTGGTAATCCTCCTGCTTTCAGCCTCCCCAGCGCTGGGATTACACACATGCGCCACTATGCCTGCACTCTGCCCGCCCAGCCTGCCCTGGGGGCGGGGCTGGTGAGCCATATGGTGCTGGGGATGGAGCCACGGTCCCTGCGCTTGCCCAAGCTTGCCTAAGCAAGGAACTTCAGTCTGCTGAGCTACCTTGCTGGCCCTTACAGCCCTTTAAATTAGAGAGAGAGAGAGAGAGAGAGAGAGAGAGAGAGAGAGAGAGAGAGAGAGAGAGAGAGGAGGAGGGGTTCAAGGAAGGGAGGGGAATGAGAAAATGAACCAAATTATACTATGCGTAGTACAAAATCTCTATAATGAATATGATCATTATATATATATCTAAAATGTACCAATAAAACCTAGTGTAAATGTTTTTTATCCAGATCTGTGATTTTAGAATCTAAATTAATTAATTAAATTAAAAGTGCCAATAAATAGGCCAGGGAGATAGCTCAGTGCCTCAAGGGCCTGCCCAGCAAGCACAAGGTCCTGAGTTTGATCCCTGGTGCTGGAAAAAAAAAAAAAAAAGTACCAATAAAATCTGACTGAACAACAACAACAAAAATTGAGTCAGGGCTTCATTCATTTGCTAAATTGACTGGGCTGGGCTAGAGCTTGTTTGTCCTGCCTCAGCCTCCCAGGTGCTGGGATTATAGGAGTGCTTCCTGTGCTACCAGGCCGTCATCTAAGATTGTGATGTGTGTTTTTAGCTTTTCTGTACGTGTACACATTTATATAATAACACATACATGATTCAAAACTGGCACCGCGCTCTGCGAGGAGTGGGGACGAGGCTGGGTGTCCCCTCAGGGGTCAGGGCAGTCATAGGTGTCCCAGTGCCGCTCAGGTGAGTCCTGACAGATGGGGGCAGGGGGCAGACCTGGAAGGCCTCCCTCCCCAGCTCCGCTCTCCTTTTCACCCCTTCCAGGGAAAGTCCCGGCCCCCAAGAATTTTGGGGCTCACCTCCCAAAGGAACCTTAGACTGAGGCTGCTGTAAACTCAGGCCTTGCGCTGGCCAGTCCCCAGCCCCACTTTCCTGCTCTTTTCTGAAATGACCAAACAGTGAGAGAATGTCCCTACGCACGCACGCACGTGCAGGTGAGCCAGCCTCCCTCGCTGAGATGCTCCGGGAAGCAGGGCCGCCGGCCGGCCGGGTCGGGAGAGGAGCCCCCACTCTGCTCTGGCCCTTCCCACACCTGCTCGCTGGGCTTCGGAGAGCCACGCAGTAGCGCTGGGCCGGTCTACAGAGCAGAGCGCCGCCGACGCCAAAGCATCGCAAATAAAGCGCGCAGCCAGAGCCGGCCCGCTTGGTCTGCGCGCAGCCGCCCTGCAGGTCACCAGCTGGCGCTTCTCGACAGCCTCCTCATCACCCGGTGGCTCCCTGCTTGGCCTCCGGTCCCTTCCCTCACCCCCTCGTCCCTTCCCTCACCTCAGCCCGCCCCTGCTCACCTCTCCTCTCCACCCGTGCACGGTCTCTGCCTTACTCTTCCGACACTTTCTGCTGCGCTCTGCTCCCAGGCCCTGTGGCTGCCCCTTGCAGGCCCTGCGTGGCTTCCTGACAGAACTTCCATGCAGCCTCCAGCCCCTGCTTGGCCTTTGCCTGCGCCCGGGCCCTCGCTCGGCCCTCCCTGCTCCAGTGGCACAGCTTCTTCCTGTGCCCCAGTTGAGGGCTGGCCTTGGGGACACTGCAGCAGCCCTACCCTGCACCAGCCACAGTGAGGGCCTTCTTGCCTTTTGAGACTCAGTTCAGAGGTCACCCTCATAGAGAGGGGTCCTCAGACACCTGGGTGAAGCAGCCCTTAACCAGAGCGACAGGCTTGCTTGAGCGCTCTGCACAGCACTGACCACTCTGGGTGCTTTTTAAAACTTTTCGTCTTTTTGAGACAGGGTCTTGCTATGCAGTTCAAGACATTGAGCTTTGGCATCGAGCTCACTTTGTCACCCAGGCTGGCCTCGAGCTCACAAGAATCCTTCTGCCTCAGCCTCCTGACTGATTATAGGCCTGTGTTCCCACACCTGGCTGATAAGTGTTGAAGGAATTTTGAGTGAATGAACGCCCCCTTTTCTAATTAATTTATCCACTGAACATTTATTACCTCTAAGAATCAGAGGCTAAGCTGAGGATGATTTGGAAAGCAAAACGGCACAAGATCCTTCCATACTCAACGAGATATGATGTTGATCAATCGAGGCAAAAAAGCCGGGAACACAGAGCAAGCTGGGCTGAATACTGGTAGCTGCCGAGCAGCGTATGCAAACTTTACTGCTGAGTAAAGTTTGTTATGACATTCTCTTGACTTTAGTTAGCGAATATTTGAAGATTATCATAATGAAAGGTTTTTATTTTATTTATTTATATATATATATATATATATATATATATATATATATTTTTTTTTTTTTTGGCGGAACTGGGGATTGAACTCAGGACCCTGTGCTTGCCAGGGAAGCGTTTATTCCACTGAGCCATCTCCTCAGCCCGAAAGGTTTTTATTTTATTAAAAAGTCTTAGCCACGGCAAGGTGTCATGGCACATACTTGTAATCCTAGCACTCAGCAGGCTAAGGCAGGAGGATCCTGTGAATTCAATGGAGAACCAGCCTGAGCTACAAAGTGAGCTCAAGGCCAGTCTGAACTGCATTGAAACCCTGTCCCAAAAAGACAAAAAAAAAAAAAAAAAAAAAAAAAAAACAACCCAAAAAACAAAAAACAAGTCTTCACTGGGCACAGTTAATCCCAGCCACTCAACAGACTGAGATAGAAGAATCACAAATTCAAGCGCAGCCCTGGCAATTTAGGGAGACCTTGCCTCAAAATAAAAATGAGAAAAAGCAAAACAAAACAAAAACAAACTGTGATCAAGATGGAGGAAAAAGGGTCTGGTGTGCAGCTCAGCGGCACAAGTACCTACCTGGCAAGTGCAAGGTTCTGAGTTCAATTCCTAATACCCCCCACCCAAAAAAAAGATGGAGGACAAGATAGACAGATAACTGTTCTGTGGAGAATGTAAGGCACACTGATGCAGGGACACTGCGGCTGAGCAAAGGCTGAGCGGTCCTGCCTTGTGTGCACACAGCCATCCAGGACGTGGCACATGGGACCACACAGGCTTGGCCTTCAGGCTGTGCACAGCAAGCCCAGGGCCAGCTGGAGGGAGGTCCTCGTGGTCACGGATCCCTGTGTACAGGGGCTCAGTATCTCGGAGCAGTGGGGCGCCCCAGAACTGGGGTGTGGGCGGGCAGCGCTGCAGGCCAGGAGGAGCTGAGGAACCGCACCACTGCCCTGTGCGTGGATGCCCAGGTTCTGCTCTGCTCTGGGGACACTGCATCTGCCTCAGCTGCGGGAGAAGCCTCGATCTGAGGGTCCTTGGGGACAGGCAGCAGAACGACCCTGACCTAGAATCCAAGGTGTGGAGGAAGGAGTGAGTGCCCGGGGTGAGGAGGAGCCGGGTGGGACAGGGTGTGGAGGGCAGCAGCAGGGTAGGAAGGCCAGAGATGAGCACCAGGCGTGGTGTACTGAGGACTTTACCCCTAGACAGTAGGGTGCCACTGAAGATTGTTTTGTTGTTGTGTTGTTTGGCAGTGCTGGGCATTGAACCCAGGACCTCAGGGTGTTAGGCAAGCTCCACATCACTGGGCTATGCCCAACTTCTTCATTTTTATATTGAGACAGGGTTTCCTTAAATTGCTGAGGCTGCCCATGATATTTGGTCTTCCTGCCTCAACCTCTTGAGTACCTTGAATTTTAGGCATGTAGTCACCGTACCTGGCAATGGAAAAGCTTTTGGTCACTTAGAAACTATGATTGCAGCTGGTGTTTAGGAAGGACATGCTTAGCGGGGAGACCAGGCAACTGGGTACTATCAGGACCCAGGTGTGTTGACGCACGCCTGCAGCCCCAGTGCTCAGGAAGCTGAGGCAGGAGGATCACCCGGAGTTCTAGGCCAGCCTGGGCTACATAGTGAGTTCAAAACCTGTCTGAACTAGATAGTGAGACATAAATAGACACAAATAAATTTACGAGGGTGGGAGGCTTTCTCCAGGCTGCTCCTCACATAAATCTATGTGAGGCAACATGGGTCAGATTTTCCCTTTCATTAATTTGCTGTACACAAACCAAGCATGGTGGCACGCACTTGCAATCCCAGTACTCAGGAGGCTGAGGCAGGCAGATCACCAGGAGTTCAAGGCCAGCTTAAACTAATTACATAAGAAGACCCTGTCTCAAAACAAAGCAAACAATTTTTTTACTGTGCTCAGCCAAGGACTGCACCAAAAGCTAGAAAGGGACAGAGGGAAAAGACCCATCTCTGTCTTACTGCATGGAGTTCACAGACTAAACCTTCAGGCACAATGCAGTGGTGAGTGGGAGATAGCTGCATGGCAGGATGCTAGGAAAAGGGGCTCCAGGGCTCAGCCCATGGGGAGCAGGTGAAGAGAGCCTCTGAATAGGCAGCCTCGTTACTTGAGTTTTTCTTTCATTAATGTTTTTCTGTGATTCTGGGGTGGAACCCAGGCAGGCCAGCCCTGCAGCAGAGATGTACCCTGCCTGGGCTACCACAGAAGCTCTGAGTTTGAGACCAGAGGGGAGGCGGCAGGGGTAGAGGCAGCACCTTGGGCTTTGCCTGTTAGGCTTCTTCACTCCAGGCTGCCGTAGGAGACTCCAGCTCCTTCCCTCTGCCCTGTGGTCCTGGGCAGCCTCTGTGTGCACCTCTGCCTCAGTGACACCTGTTCTTGTAGACTTTCATTCTTCTTGTTGACTTTAGGCCGGAACATGCACGGGGCAGAGCGGTGGAGCGTGTTTACTAAGAGGGGGAGCCCGGCCTGCTCTCCTGAAAAGGCCTGGCCGGGTAGTGGTGCCTGGCGTGGCTTGGATGCAGAGCAGCTGTTCTGGGGCTTGGGGAGCCCCAGCATGCAGGTAGTGGAGTCTGCCGGAAAGTGGGTGAGATCAGGGGGACTGAGGACACAGAATTAGCCTAAGAGGGAGACCAGCTAGGAGCACCCCACTTACTGAGCACAGAACACAGCAGAAGGAGGTGTGTGTTGAGAAATGTGTGCATGCAGGAGTACAGAGGGCAACAAGGCCAGGCAGCAAAGGCAGAGACAAGGGCCAGACATGCTAGGGAAGGTGACTGGACTTTCCTCTGCAGACAGCACGGAGCCACTGAAGATTTCTCGATCAATGGAGAGATAGGATGATCGCTGGCCCTCAGGAAGAATAGGTTTGGTGGGGAAACCAGGCAGGAGAATATTGTTTCCTTGAGGCAGGGTGGATCTGATTTGAACACTCAACAAGTTATTGAGTACATATACTATGTGTCTTGAGTTTGGAGGGGCTACCAGGTGGGAGTGTTCTGGAGACAGCCGTGTGTCCAGACCTGGGGGCAGAAGGGTCTGAACCAGACTGAAGGATCTAGATGGACACCCACAGAATTGATTGGAGTGGAGGACACCCATATAGTGCGTGCAGAGCGACAACGGAAACTGGCCCAGGCTGGTACTGCAACCCAACACTCGGGCAATGGGCTGAGGAAAGGGGCCTATAGGGAAGCTGAGCAGGAGCCCAGCTGAGGGGGAGGGACAGTCAGGGCATTCATAGATGCAGTTGTGAGGTGACAGGCTCGTCCAGGCTGAGACAGGTATGGAAATGCATAGATGTTTCAAAGAGAACTCCTTCCCACAAGCTTGGAACACTAACCAAAAATCCTTTTGCACCCCCGGGGGCTACCAAGTAGCCTGTCCCAACTCCTCACTGTTGTCCAAATGCACCAGGGAAGCCAGCTGGCAGGAAGGAGCCAGGTGGGGCAGACAGCAGCCGTCTTACAGTCAATAGCCGGTGATAAGGGTGGATGTGTGGCAATATCAAATACCCGAGAACTGGCGTCATCCAAAGGCAGCGTGATCACTGTCTTCGGTGGGGAGACAGGAAGTGGTTAGGAGCGGTCAGGCCCTGTGCTGGGTTCTTTGTACCTTATCTCTCTTCTCCTAGTAACTCTGCCCCTTTCCCAGATAAGGGAGCTGAGGCTCCAAGATGGATACTATGCCCATGGGGCTAATGGGTGACCTGGGATTCCAACCTTGGAGACCCTAAAGTTGTGCTATCTGAAAGGAGCTCTTGAAGCTAGTTACGTCTATTCCCTGGTGGCCTGAAGTTACCCATTCCCTAAATCGTGGGCTTGGATCCAAACCTTCCTGTTGACCTTGACCCAAATGGTATCTCAGTGACCAATCTGTGACCCAGCCAGAGGTGCTCTCTTTGAGTGGTTTACTGCTGGCTCTTGCCCCAAACTGGTTTCCTGTTTCATCATTCACATTTACTACCTCCCTCCAGGGTTCTTGCCACACGACTTCCTTGCCACTCCTAGTGGAATGAGCCAGAAACAGCTGATAATAAGGAGCTTGTCGGGCCTGCTGGCTTTGCAGAGACCTCCACGGCTCAACGGGCAGCAGCAACTCTAGAGTGGGCCCACTTCCACCCAGTATCTGAGATCCTAGAAGACCCAATTTGAGCCTGATGACAGGCCAAATTGTGGTACTACTGAAGGTTATTAGGTGGCTTTCTGAGTGGGGAGCCTAGAGCCAGGTGTGTATGCAGTTTACTTTAATCTTTGAAACAAGCCTGTGAACTGGGTTTGACCATTACGTTCATCTTGCATGAAAGAACACACTTAGAGAAGAAAAGGGGTCTACACCAAGTGTGTACTGGGGTTGTGTAAGTCCACAGCATGGAGTACCTGCCAGGCCCAGGGGCCTTGCCTTAGCGTCCCTGGCCTGTGATAAATCTCTTCTCTGAGGCCAAAGGAAAATTTGGCTAGGGCTGAAAATGGCAGCAGAGGAAAGGTGGACCTTCGGCACCCTGTGGGAGGGACCCTTATGGAACCTGTTCCCTTGGTCATTGAATTGGCTGTGAGTGTAGCTCAGTGGTAGAGCACATGCTCAGCTTGTGCAAGGCCCTGGGTTTTGCCAAAAACCTTAGCTCCATTTAAAGTAGTGAGCAAAGGCAGAAGCAGATTTGGGGGTTGCACAATGTTCATTCCACAGACAAAGCTCACTCTCTACCTCCTAGCGTCCAGGTGCTCAGGCCTGGGTTCCCGCGCCCACAGGCAGGCAGCCAGGCACAGTGACACACTCTTGTAATCCTAGCTACTTGGACGCTGAGAAAGAAGGATCCCAGGTTAAGGCCAGCACAGGCATCTCACTGTTAGCGCCTGACCCCAGGGCCTCTGCGTTAGGCTGCGTTCCTAGGCCTCTTTTCATGTTTTATATTATATTGATATTATACTGATTTTTTTTAATTAGTCAGGCTCACAAAATCACTAAGTTTCAGAGACTGAACTCAGACTTTTGATCTTCTTGTCTCAGCTCCTCAGAGTGTGAGGATTATACATACGTGTCACCATGCCCAGCTCAGCCAGAGCAAGTTAGCAAACCCTGTCTCTAAATGAAAAATGGAAAGTGTTGGCAGCTGGGGCTGGCAGCACACGCCTGGAATCCTAGCACTCCAGAGGCTGAGACAGGAGGGTGGCAAGTTCAAATCCTGTCTGAAAATGAAAAATAAATAAAGGGCTGGGGATGCAGCTCAGTGTGAAAGCCCTGAGTCAAACCCCAGGACCACACACACACACACACACACACACACACACACACACACTTACACATTTGCATTCGATCCCCAGTACTGAGGGAGGAAGAGAGACAGAGGAGAAGGAAACAGACAGAAAATGCATTCCAGTAACAGAGGTCTCCTGAATGAATGTCAATAGTAGAATTTCAGAGGTCATGTTACAGTGTGATGGTGGGGGCTGAGAATGTGTGGAACCATGAGTTCAGTCCCCAGTAGAAAAACAAAAGCAGGCTGGGCTCATGGTGCACCCCCGTAGTCCCAGTACTAGGGAGGCTGAGGAGGAGAATCCCTGGGAGTTAGAGGCCATCTGGGGCTACATAGTGAGAATTTTTCTCAAGAAAAAAGAAACAACAACAATAAAAATTAAGAAGTACAAAGCAACAACAGAAGCCTGTCTCATCCCATCTGGGCTACTTCATATTATTTTTCTGCTTTCCAGTTCCTGGAGTCAGCCATGGTCCCTCCTTTGGAATTTATATCATCTATTGCCTGGTGATTGACAGAACTTTTTTTTTTTTTTTGGTCTTTTGAGAGAGGGTCTCACTGTGTAGCTCAGACTGGCCTTGAGCTCACTATGTAGCCTACACTGGCCTTGAACTCCTGGTGATCCTCCTGCCTCAGCCACCTCAGCGCTGGCATTCTGGGTGTGTGCCACCATGCCTGGTGGTGAACTTTTAACTACACGTTTGTGGGGGGTGGGCATCCCTTTGTCCTGCTTTCTCTCGTGAAGGTAAAGTGCACCCAGTTGGACAGCTTGGTGCCTGTGGCCCTCACACCTGTGGCCCTCATACCTGTGAGCAAAATTCAGGCTTCGGACAAGGATGAGGCCCGAAGCTGCACAGCCACGTCTGCTCAGCCTTGCCTCTCCTCCTGGCTTGGCACACCCTTTGCTCTCCAGACTGTGTTTGGTTGGACTGAAATAGACACAGTATGATTGCGCTTTTGTTTGTGTTGCAGAAAGGGGCCAATCTTTTTTTTTTTTTTTAATCTTTTTGAGGCAGTTCAGGCTGTCTTGGACTCACTTTGTAGCCCAGGCTGGCTTTGAACTCGAAAGGATCTTCCTGTCCCAGCCTCCCGAGTGCTGGGACTATAGGCCCAGCCACCAAGCCCCGCTGAAAGGGGCCAATCGTGACCCTGCAGGGGCCAGAGAGCAGTGGTGTGGAAGGCAGCGAAGAGGAAGTGTGAGGTAGACTTATGTGGAACTGACTTCCTCCTGCCGTGCCAACTCCTGGGCCAGTTCCTTGACACATTCTCCTCAGAGCAGGGGCTCCACGGCACACAGGCCCCCCACAGAGTGCAGTCTGGTGACAGATTGGGTCTGCAGACTCTGGCAGCCTGCGTGGCCGGTGGCAGTGGAGCCTGTTCCCGCCGTCTCCCTGGAGCCCTCTGCAGACGCAGGTGCGCGTCAGCCCTGCTCTAATTTTATCCTCGGTTGATGGAGGAGACTAACCAAGCAGCAGGGCGGCTGCTATTTTGGGTCTCTCCGAGGCTCTGGGTTATATAAAGCCTATTGCCGTGACCTGCATTGCTTTGAGGCTGTGCCTCACTCTCTTGCGCGTTCTGTCACAATATGTCATCAGCTGAGGCAGTCACACACACACACACACACACTCAGATCCCATGGGGAGTGGGGAGGGAGGTGTGTGCTGGAGGCAGCGTGCTCCTGCCTGCCACCGCGGGCAGGCCTCCTGGGAGGGGCACTGTGCGGGAAGGAGGTTTATTCTGGAAGGAAACGAAAGCGCCTTCCGAGGGGCAGAGCGGGAGCGTTCGTGCTCTGAGCTTCAGGACCGACTGTTTTGGAGCTGCTGTTGTGGGTCTGCTGTCAGTATGGCCATAAGAGCAACTTGTATTTTAGTAACACTTTTAATTTTAAAGGAACCCAAGGGCTTCATGAATTATACACAAATGGCTCTGCCTTTGAGTGGCGGGAAGTTTTCGTATGAAGTTACTTATAGGGCTAAAGAAGTAAACATGATGGTCTGAATTTGGGGGTGACTGGATAACAGAAGGTGGTATTTCCTACATTATGAGGGACAAATCTCACTGGGAAATATTTTCCATATGGATCAAAATACCCTCATTGTTTTTTTTGGGGAGGGGACAGAATCTCACTATGGCAGGGTGTGGTGGGGCATCCCTGTGGTCCCAGTACTCTGCAGGCTGAAGCAGGAGGATGGTTGTCGCAAAAAAAAAAAAAAAA
>NW_004524583.1:33939297-33987108 GCF_000260255.1 Octodon degus
AAAAACAAAAACAAAACAAAACAAAACAAAACAAAAAAAAAGCAACAGAATCTCCATATTTAGTTCAGGCTGGCCTTGAACTCACTACATATCCAAGGCTGGCCTTGCACTTGCGTTGAGCCTCCTGCCCCAAGCTCCCTGATGCTGGGACTAAAGGCATGCACCATTACACCTGGCAAGACATCTCATGTTGCTGATATTTCAATTAAGGACATGTGCTTACTCGATTTAATCATCTATAGCATCTAACTTATTTTTGTGCCTCCCAGCATTGAATCTTAATATTTTTAGCTGTATGAATTTTGATAGACGAACACACAGAGTCCAAATATAACATAGTTCATTCAATGAATTTGAAAGTAGTAGGTTTCTCAAAAAATATTTCATTCCTGCAGAGTGAGTGGAGCAGCGCGCTGAGCTTATCACACAGGTATGTGTCCTCCCCATTACTGGCAGCAGAAGGGACAGGGCTGATCCTCGCTGAGCTACGTGCTTCCCATAGATACTGTCCAGGGTACATGCTGACCAGCATGACAGAGCCCAGAAGGCTTGGCCCCGAGGAATGACAGCTGGCAAGGCCCACCTTGGCTTGCAGAGCTGTGGGACGTGAGGCCTGAGGCTGCTTATGCTGCTGGTTCATTCAGCATCCCAGTGGTGGGTTCCCTGTAACTGGACACTTGCCCAAAGTGCTACTTCGGGGTTGCTCCCTGCAGGTCACCGATGACCTTTCCTCCCATGGGCCAGAGCACTAAGGGATCTGAAGGAGAAGAATGGGGAGCTTGGGCTGGGGACATAGCTCAGTGGGATAAGCGCTTACCTGGCAAGCGCAGGGTCCTGAGTTCAATCCCTGGTACCGCAAAAAAAAAAAAAAAAAAAAAAAGGGAATGGGAGGTTTGTGTGAAAATGACCCAGAAGGGGCTGAGGAGGAGGGTACCACAGGGTCTACAAAAGGGAGCTGTGAAGGGAAGAGGGAAAGGGGAAGCGAACCCGAGTGGAAGACAGGGTTCCCAGGGGCCGGATGAGGAACTGAGCTGAGGGGAAAGCGCACATGAGCCACTGGGTGCCCTCATTAATAACCGACTGACGGTGGCCCACTCTCCCTGGCCCGTGCCTGGCTGGGGTCGCTGCTCACCCTAGTTCTCCCTGTGGCCTGTTGCTGCCTCCTAATCCTGCTACCCTACTCTCAGCGCCCCACAAGCATGATCCTTACTTGGCAGACACGAGCCTCTGGCAGGGAGAAAAGGCCCTGAGATGTGGGGTCTGCTTATCTCTCTGGCTTGGCTCCCTCTGGGCATCCCCTCTCCAGTACTGCATGGCATCGTGAGCCAAAGGCCTCGTCTGTCCCTCGTGTGTTTGCATGGATTGTTTGTCCCTCCAGAATGCCTTTCCTACCACCCCATGCCCAGCTTCACTGAGGCTCAGCTCAAGCACTGTCTGACAACCTACTGGGCCAGGATCGTGAGCCTCCCCTGGCCTCCTGTGCACCTCCATGAAAAGCGGAAAGGCCCGCTGTCTGTCCTGCCTAGAATGTGGGGTTCCAGAGGACATGGGCTGTGTGATTTCTCAGTGAGCCAACTGCCCAGGCCAAAGGCTGAATTTGGACAGAAGCCACATTTCAGAACTGAAGCTTCCTCCGAGTGTTACAAGAGAGGGTTTGTGGGCAATGTCAGTGAAGCTGAAGAGTAAAGACAAGGCCCAGGGAAATCTGACTATAAATGAAAGTACTAGGGCGACAACCATCGATCTCTAAAGCCAGAACTGAGGGAGCCCGGCACAGACCTGGACTGGCCTGTTCCATTCGCCTGTTACAGAGGTAGCACTGCTGAGGGAAGGCCACAGCAGCACGAGGACAGCGGTCAGGACTCAGCATCTTCCTGGGAAGGGCAGGAAGACCCCGCCCACCAGGCATCCATGGGGGTAGGAAGGAAGTTCTCTGCATGGATCTCAGTGTCCCCCTTGGAGGGTCAGTGGCATCCACCAAGAACTTTCTGTGGTTCCGCCACAGAACTGCCTAGCCAGCCAAGGCGACCACGGCCAGAGCTTCACAGCTGCACCCCACCGGGTTGCTGCTCCCCGCCCTGGGTCCCCACTCTGGCGAATTTGGCCTCAAGGACTCAGGTACAGGAGAGAGGCCAGTATCCGAGCAACTAATACTTGACCGACTTAAATAAGGCCACTTGGGCCATGGAAGCCAGCGCAGCAGTGTCGATCAGAGCCAGTGCTGGTGCTCCGAGGAAGGAGACTTCACACTATAGATCAGTTCCAACTCAGAGTAGGGAGCTACTAAGTTCCTGGTACACACTTCATATAGAAGAAAATTTTAGTCTATGTACTGCCAAAGTGAGCACTGGGAAATAATTGTAATAAGGTGGTTAATCATCCTTAGTTCGTCTGTTTTAATATTTACACTTTCTGTTTTTGTCTTTTTGAGGCAGAATCTCAACGTGCAGTTCAGGCTGGTCTCGAGCTCACAGTGATCCTCCACTCAAGTGCTGGGTCCCTGTGCCACCATGCCCGGCTCAGACATTTACATTTGCATTTTTGGGGGGGGTTGAAGTAGGGCCAATTTTTCTGTGCTTTCATATCATTTCTCCAAATATTCTCATTAAACACTGTTGAAAACTAAATATTGTTCTTCCAAAGACCAAGTGTACATGTAGTACACACGCACGTTTTCCTAAATCTTCTGTCTCTTATCAGAGCTGTTCCCTTTTTTAAAAAAATTAATTTTTTTGGCAGAATTGTGGGTTGAACTCAGACCCTGCGCTTGCCAGGGAAGCATTTATTCTATTGAGCCGTCTCCCAGCCCCAGAGCTGTTCCGATGCAAATGGAACAACAATAATATTTACCTAGGAGTATGCTGGTGAGAGGAGAGGTGGGAACAGAGCTAGTGTTTCCTGGGAAACTTTCAGCATTTTAAGCAGTTCATTTTTCGGCTCATAGATCCTGACAGACACACAGCCTGCTGCGACAGAGAGGCAGCTGAAGAGTCCTGTGGGAGCAGAGCCCTGGCTGGGAGGGAAGATGGCGCATGGCTTTCAGGAAGTTGCTGTGGCCCCGGTACCCCCTGAAGGAGAGGACATCAGGTCACTTAGGGGAAAGGAAAGAAGACATCCTCACTGGTGATGGTGATGAGGAGAAGAGGGATTTGGTGTGCACACAGCACATGGGTATTAAGGGATTACGCGTGTTGGGCCGTGTTACCACCATCCAGGCTTATACTATAACTGTTGGGGGAGAGAGAGAGAGAGAGAGAGAGAGAGAGAGAGAGAGAGAGAGAGAGAGACCCTAATAATGCATTGTAGTATCAACCAGGGATGAGAACAAGTTAAAACAACATATTCTGCGTTTACCATGTATGGTATTTGAAAGTCGCTAGCACACTTGGCTTTATAGGAACTGGTGAGAGAGAAACAGCACAGGATTGAATACTGTCATCTAATAGGACCTCTTTTTAAAAGTCATACTTATTACACTCATAGCATTGAGTGCTCACGACTGCATCCCTCAGCTCGGGCGACTCACACGTCAGCAGGTGAGTGCTTGTGATACTCTATTTTATGGAGGGGCACATGAAGTGAGAGACTACCATGTCCAAGGCCACTCAGCTAGTAAATGTCTGAGTTAGGATCTGCCCTAGGTAACAAGGCCCTGGACTCCAACTTGGGCCTGCCGCTCTATAGCATCTTTGTGGTAGCTGGTATGCCTTTCTTTTTCTTTCTGTGGTGCTGGACAGTGCTGTAACAGTGAGCTACAGCTCTTACCTGTGGTGTGGCATTATATTATATTTTATTTTATGTATTTGTGGTAGTGGAGATTGAACCCAAGGCCTCACGCATGCTACACAATAGCATTCTTCTCCATAAAGATATACCCCTAACCCTTAAAGATCATTTAAAATGTGGAGACAGGCTGTAGCTATGTGCCCAGGAGGGGCTTGAACTTTTGATCCTCTTTCCCGGCCTCCCAAGTAGCTGTGGTTGCAGATCTGCGCTGTCATGTCTGACTTGATAACATCTCTGAAAATGGGCTGTCGGTGGCATGCAAGGTGCGGGCTCTACCTCAAGGGAAGAGACTGAGAGAAGCTATGTGGAAATGATCTGTGGACATCAGCATGATGTCATTATTACTAAGTGCTTCCGAATCAGGTCAGTCATGTCACCTTTGGTGCTTAGCAACATCTCCACACTCAGGGTGAGTTGCACGTCTGCGTGCCCTGCCCTGAAGTATTCAACAAGTGATCCCTTTGTGCATTTATTCAGTGAAGGTTCCTTGAGTACATCCTTTGTGCTGGGCATGCCAGGAACACTGTAGGAGGATCTGGAGCCAACTGCAGTGACCCACAGTCTCCATCCTTAAGGAGCAGGTAATACTGCACACGGACATTTCTCAACCAATGAAAGCTCAACAGTGCTCTAGGATAGATGGCCATCCCATGTCCGTCTGTTCTCTGCAACAGTAGCCCTCTGTGAGGATCACTGCCACTGCTGAGGATACAAGGGGCGGCTCAACTACTGGCTGAATGGGCCTCCATCCCAGACAAGAGCTTGAAGTTCCTACGTGGACCACTGTCCACATCACTATGTGGAGTGTTGTCAGAGATGGTGCTCACTTAAGACAACTGTGGGAAGTGGGTGTGGTGGTGAAGGCCTGCAATCCCTGCATGGGGGTGGGCAGAGGCCAGGCTGAGCTGCACAGTGAGTTTGAGGCCCACCAGCACCACATAGCTAGCCCCAGTGGAGAGCACGTGACACCAATCCACTGTGGCTTAAACACAAACATACATGCGTACTTACAGCTACTAAATATCTAACCACTGGCAGCATAACCCAGTGGCCAAGAATCTGGGATCTGGAGCTAGATGATTTGAATTAGATTAATTTTGCAAATTTATTTTTGAGACAGGGTCTCACTATGTAGTTCAGGCTGGCCTTGAACTCATTCAGCAGCCCAGTATGGCCTTGAACTCTCATGATCTTCCGGCCTCAGCCTCTCCAGTGCTGGTATTACAAATGTTCACTGCCATGCCTGGCAAATTTACGCAATCCATTGGTTTGTTTGTTTGTTTGTTTTTTATGCCATTTATTCTTTCCCCGCAGAACACAACAATCATCACAGGACTTTATGGAGGGCAAATGAAAAAATACACGTAATTAGAATGGTGCCTGGAACACAATAAGCCTTCTATAAACACAGGTGATTTTTTAAACAATACTATTGGTAACCATAGTTGCTTGTTACCTTTGGAAAGTAGTTTGCAGAAAAGAGAAGGATTTTACCTTTTTACTGGCATTATTTATTTATCGGTCATTGGAATTTTAAAAATATGTATTACTTTCAACAAGTAAAGAAACAAAAAGAAAAAGAAACACTAAAAAGCAAACTAGCCACTTCCTTGGGCCCTCTGGAGGCTCCCTGAAATGTGAGAGATTCCTAAAAAGTTCACCCTTAGGGGCTGGCAGTGTAGGTCAGTGGCAGAGCGCCGGCCTGGCGTGTGCAAGGCCCTGGGCCAGCACTACAAGAATAGAATAAAATAAAAGTACATCTAAAGTGTACTCTTGGGGCTGGTGAGATGGCTCAGTGGTCTAAAGCACCTACTTAGAACAAGCTTAGCAAAGCACAGGGACCGCGGTTCAATCCCCCAGCACCACATGCCAGCCAGCCCCGCCCCCTGATGGGCTGAGCTGGCCACACACACACACACACACACACACACACAATACATGTAATAAATAAATAAATAAATAAATAAATAAAGTGTACTCTTCCCCTTTTCTCCCAATTCCTACTATTTCTTAGGGAAACACTGATTTCACATAGAGGACGTAGAAAGGTTCAGAGCTGGTTTCGGGGGGGGGGGGGGGGAGGCTCCTTACAGAACTGAAAGGCAGTACCTGGGAGGCTGAGGCAGGAGAATCAGCAGGAGTTGCAAGCCCAACTGGGCTACATAATGAGTTCAAGACCATTGTGAACTAGTTTTAACAAGGTGCCTGCAGCCTTGGTCTTTGTGTTCCCAAATTCAAGTTTTTTGGAAAAGCACCTACATCCTCCTCTCAGAGATACCTGCGAAGTCTTGTGGGGCCTCACTGGGTGGAGCGGAGTGATGGAATCACCTCCACAGGCCCCATGGGGACCGGGGAGGAGGTGGGCTCCCGGGAGAGGAGAGGAGTCCAGCTACAGAGGAAACTCCCATGAGGGCTAGGCCGCAAAGCAAGAACCCAGCGCAGAGACTAAGGGAAACGGCAGCAGGCGTGGGTGGCAAGATGAGGGCGGTCCGCGACTGTTTTGCTGGTGCAACACCTTCTTGTACATACACCTCACATCCAGAACTGTCCCGGATGGAACAAAGAAATGAAATGTTCTTCACACTTCAGCTAGGGAGGACTGAGCCAATGTGCAGCTAGGGCAGCCAGGCCGCGTGACCTGGAGAGAGACCACGTTGGCACGAGAGGTCAGTGTGGCTGTGTGATGAAGGTCCCAGTTGAGTTGTTAATTATGTCCTACACGTGCAGTTTAAGCAAAGCAAATATTTTATGCTTTTATTTGAAAGAGGTAAATGTTACATTTATGACCAGTAATAAAACTTTAACGAAAAACAGAGGTCACAGGAAGGGCTGGAATATACAGAAGCCCAGACATGAGGTGTCAGGAGCCTGTCCTGTCTCCTTGGGAGGGCCAGCTGCATGTGACATACGGCAGTAATCCCAGCCCTTGGGAAGCTGAGACAGGAAGATCCTTGCAAGTTTTAGGCCAGCCTGCGCTATACAGTAAGACTTTGTCTAAAAAAAGCAAAAATAAAAAAAGAAAGAAAGTGAAAAACAAAGTTAGCAAATAAATAAATCAATAAATAACTGTTGGCAAATTCAGCAAGCCATAATGGTGCATACCTCTAATTCCAGTACTCAGGAGGCTGAAGCAGGAAGATTGCTGTGAGTTCCAGGTCTGGTTACATAGTGGCCTCAAGCCCAGCCTGAAGTACATAGTGAGACCCTGCCTCACAATAAATACATAAGTAAATAAAAAATTTAAAATTCTAAGATAAAATAAAATAAATGTTAGCAAATTTTAAAATAAACAATTGTAGGCCAAAACAATCAAGGGGTCAGGCTCTGCCTACCTGGCTCAGACTCTTCCCCCACTGGGGACATCTGACAGAGTCATAGTGACACAGAACAAATGAAAATCCCCTCTCCTTTTGCACAACATTAAGCTTTCTTTGCTAAACTACACCCGAATGACAAGTGCCCCTTGCCCCCACTGCCCAGGGTTCAGTCCTTTCATCTACACTATCTAACTCAAATCTGAAAAACACCGTGTGGGCCATGGAAGGTGAGGGGAGCACATCACCGTGAGAACCAGAGCTTCACTTCCTGGAGGAGGTGTGGTTAAAGTCACAACTTCGGTGTGACTCTAACGGTTGGAGGGTTTTACATTTGATTTCCTGTTTCCTTTTCTTAATAAAGAAAGGAAAAGTGGGCCCCCATAGCAACTGTGCCCTGAGTTCCACGCACGGGAAGACACCACGGGGCTTCCCACTTGGCCACAGCAAAAACAAAACACAGCCCAAATCTTGGTAAATAGCACGTGCCAACGACAGGGGGCCACTGTTTTGGTCACCTCACATAGTGATTTCCACTCTAATCGCAGGGCACTAGTGTCCGTGTCTTCTGAGTTGCAAGAACTCGTTCCCATGAAGAACTTAGAATAGAACAAAGGGGAGGGTAATTGTGGCAGCTACCCCGGGCCAGGGCCCATGAGGGCTGGCCCCCGTGTCTAACTGTAGTACCAACTCTCTGAGAATTATCATCATTCTGCCAACAGGAGACTGAGAGTTGGAGGCCCTAAGATAACTTGTCCAAGGGATGGAGCTGGAGATTTATTCTTTGCCTTTTTGATTCTTTTTGTCTTTTTGAGACAGGGTTTCACTATGTATGTAATTCAGGCTGTACATGAGTTCACTTTGTAGCCCAGCCTGGCCTCGAATTCACAGTGATCCTCCTGCCTCAGCCTCCTGGAGAGTCATTGTTTCTTTCTTTCCATGAATAGTTATTGGCCATTTGTTCATTGGGTGAGGCACAACAAAAAGGATTCAGAGTTAAAGGCAGCTGAGCTCAAAATGAATCCCACTTGCTGAAGATGACCTCAATGAAGAGGTCACGTTTGGAATATTTACTTTGGGTTTCTTTCATTTGTTCAGACTGACAGAGAACTTACCGCATGCCCACTTCTAAGCTGAGTTGGGTGTGACATGAGGGGGCCGAGGAGCTGGCCTGGACGCCTGAGGGCTTGTGATTTCGTTGGGAGACATAGTTCACACGCAAAAAATTTGGATAATAGTAGAAGATGATGTCTAACGAAGGGCCAAGGTAAATGTTCCAGACCAAAGCTCCAGGGGTCCGTGGGATGTGGCTCAGCGGGAGGGCGCTTGGTTAGGTTGTAGGAGGCCTTGGGTTTGGTTCCATCTACAGCACCAGGGGACAGAATCCTACTCTAGGCTGGAATTGTTGGGACGCTAGACCAGAAGGGGAAGATCCATGGGAGACAGTGGAGCAGAGATGACACCCCAGAGAGGAGCGCAGGAGAGGAGGGACAAGTCACGGTATAAGCCGCAGCACAGAACGAGGCGAGAACACAGCAGTGCAGCACAAGTTGGTGCCTGAACAACCTCAGCGACCACGCAGCCCAGGGCGTAAAGCTGGGCTCAGCACCCTTCTGCCTCTGCGGCCCTGCGCCACCTGCGGAGGCAGGTCGTTGTTCCACCTGAATAGTGGCGAGGGCTGTGTGGCCAGGCTGGCACGTAACGTAAGAGGCTGAGAGAGGACTGGAAATTCTGCAGCATGAACTAAAAGCAGAGAGTATTGGCCCCAGATTAGGTAACATAACCAAACCACAAATGTGACGCTCAGGTTTCAAAGTTCTGCAGCGGGGCAGGACTCACTGAAAGTTACTTGTGTGATGGAATCAAACCACATTTTTTTTTTCTTCTTTTCTCATCAGACTTCACAGGAAATAGACTTCTTTGTTCAGATTTGCGATAAGGCGCTCTTCACCTTGCCCCTCCTTGGGGCACAGCTCACCCATCAAGGGCTCATTTCTATCCCCGGCCCTGTCATCAGCAGCTTATATTTAGGAGGCACGTGGGTTTGTATGCTTCTTACGTTAGAAACTGGAGAGGGGTGACGGCTATTAAGACATGGTTTGTACTCATACTGAGAGGACAATCTAAGAAAAGGAGGTGAGCTCTCCAGGAGGGTCCAGTCTGGGGGAGCAGGGCTTTTTACAGATTACTTACTTTGTCCTCAGTAATCCCCTGCCACAGTGTTGCCCAATGATTATTTTCAGTTTCATGACTTTCAGCTTACCTTCTTTGCCCATCAGAGAGGATCTATACGGAGGCACTGACTCAATTTCTCAGCAGCTGTTACAAATTAATAGCTATGACGGCCTTAGAAAATTGGCTTTGAGGAATGTCCCAAAGATCTCTCAGCTAATTTTTTTTTTTCTTTTCTGTACTGGAGATTAAACCCCAGACTTCACATTTTCAGTACCTTTCCCCACCTTTATTTTTTTTAATTCTGAGAAGAGCCTCACTAAATCAGTAAATTATCCAGGCTAGCTCGAACTTGTGATACTCCTGCTTCAGCCTCCCAGAGTGCTGGAGTTTCAGCTGTGGACCACCCAGGCTCGCTGCTCTCCGTCAGCTGAGGAGACTGCTACCTTATTGTAAGGGAGCCTGTTCCTGGCTCTGTTTGGAAAGGACTAACCTAAAAACTGACAGTAGGAGGGCAGGAGGGGTATGAACCATTATAGCCTATGGGCAGTGGTCAACAATTTTATCTCCATTGCAGCGAAGAGAATGAGGCAAAGATAAAATAAACTGCCTCCTAAATGAGTGTTTGCCACACACATTAGCACGTTGTTCACCTAAGGACACTATAAAGGAAGTACTATTGTTATTCCTGATTTATAGATAAGGCAACTAGGCACAAAAAGATTGAATAATCTGGAATTCAATAGTTCAAGAATGGGGCAGAGCTAGGAGCTGAACCCGGGAAACCTAGCTGGGGGCTACTGATAAACACCTCCATGCCATGCAGACCTTACTGGGGAAGCAGAGGACCAGAGGCACTGGAAGTGAGGAGACTGGAAGTGGAAGGGAGCTTTGCCTGATCTCGTGCCAGGCATGGGACAGAGCCCAAGCCAGAGTGACAAGGACTTTGTCAGACAGATCCCCAGAGATAAGACAGAGTTGTCAGCCTACTACTGTCTATCTCCATGCTTTTGTTTCAGAGACCCAGCCAGGATCCAGTTCTGTTTGTGACTTGTCTTGCGGACCTGGTTAGCCTATGGTGAGCACAGCAGTGCCACTCGGCGACACTGGCTCAGGGTCTTACGGACCCACAGTCCACCCTGGAGCTGTGCCCAGGATCTTTGCCTGGCTCATGTCCTCCCTGATGCAGGAGGCAAAGGCTTGCATTTTGCTTGGATAGTGGAGCAGAGCCCAGGAAGTCACCGTACCGGGTGTAAGCCTCAGTTTTGCCGGTGCTAACTTGGTGACATTAATTTCTCTGTTGCTTGCATTTCTTTATCTGTCAAGGAGAGTGTGATGTGGCTTACCTCACAAGGTGTTTGAAGAGTTAAATCAGCAAAGTACAGAAGGGCTCAATGAGGGCAATGGGTAAACACCAGCCCTTGTCAACTGTTAAGACGAGATTCTTCTTTTTTTTTTCTTTTTTTTTTTAATTTTATTTGTGTGTGTGTGTGTGTGTGTGTGTGTGGCCAGCTCAGCCCACCAGGGGGCGGGGCTGGCTGGCATGTGGTGCTGGGGGATTGAACCATGGTCCCTGTGCTTTGCTAAGCTTGTTCTAAATAGGTGCTTTAGACCACTGAGCCATCTCACCAGCCCCGAGATTCTTCTTTCTAGAGCTCCACAAAGCATCTTCTTACATCTGTGTAGGGAGTGGCCTCCCCTGGAACAAGCTCATGGCCCTTGCCAGGCTGTCTTGGAAAGGAAATGGTTTCATCACCCATTGGCTAGGTCTGTGCCATTTTCTTTGGGGAAGGGCTGTCTGTGGCTGTGCCAGCTCAACACGCTTGGTTACACCCCGCACCCCACCCAGCCCGGCCACCCTGGCATGGGAAGGAGCTCCAAGGGGCATGCACTCACTTGCCAGGGAGAATGCTCACTCATGACAGGTCCCAGATGGCAGTGTACTGGCCTTGCTTTTGTCTGTGGCCCGGATGAAGAGGAAGCTAGGGCCTATCTGAAGATCCTTCGGCTGGGAGATCCTTGCATTCAAGAAAATGCTCTCTCAGAGTTCACAGCAAGAGTGACTCCTATCTAGCAGGGAGATGCAATCCCAAGCTGCTCTGGGAGCCCTGGAAGTGACAGTAGCAACTACAGGGTGGGCACTGGGCAGCTGTGTTCGTGTGTCCTTCCCACATAGCAGCCAAGCCCAGTGCAGAATGGCCTTCCAGGTGTGACAGTGACACCATGGTAAGGGCATGAGTTCTGGAGTGAACTCTGTTCTGTTCGAATGCTACCACCTTGAATAAAAAGAATCCATGCCCTACCAGGCAGGTGGCACATGCCTGTAATCCCGCCACTTGGGAGGCTAAGGCAAGACGATCACCTGAGTTCAAGGCCAGCCTGTACATAATGAGACCCCATCTTAAAGAAAAAAGAATCCCTATCTGGGTATAGGGACATTTCTGCAATCCCACTACTTGGGAAGCCGAGGCGAAGGGCTCACAAGTTGGAGGCCAGCCAAGCTACAAAGAATACACAAGTTCAAAGCTGGCCTGGATCTGATCTCAAAAACAAAAATAAACAAATAAAATCTCTCCTGTGTGCATGCTGTTGCCAAATCCATATTTCAGTGATGGGGACAACAGCCTCCCCAGTATGGCACAAATGTCATACCAAGGCTTTCTGTATCCCTAGGGAGTATAGTCAGGATGGTCCAACCCCCAACAAACTTGGTCACCAGACCCTGCTCCTGACCCAAGGGGAGGGGAGGCTGGTAAGCCTGCCTTTGACCCAAACTTGGATGACTGACGTTGGTGATGCAGGAATAGGTGAAATGCCAGCCACACCCGGCTGGCCCAGCAAAAGGAAACACTGTACCTCCCACACTCACCTCTGCACACCGAGGGCCCCAGGGAAAGGCATCCCCGGTACAAGTGTGAGTACCTGCCTCACTGCCTGGGTGTGGCTGCAGGAGCCACCCAGCACAAACTGGAGTGAACCTGCTGCCCTCTCCCTCCGCACTGCCAAGTCAAACAGAACCTGGGGAACACAAATAGAATCATCACAATAACCGGTTGTTGGAGCCAGACACAGGAGAACCCACTCTCTGGCACTGCCACCCCTCTCACGGGTCCAGACATGATGAGGTGCTCCAAGGGCTGTGGAAGGTGTGTCCCATGGGCATTCCTGCCCAGCAAGAAACCCTCTGGCTTGTCTAGACTCATTGCCACCCACATGGATGGCTCCAGGAACTGCTTGCCAATGTGGCAAGGGAGGAGGGTCCCCCTCCCCTCCCCTCCCCTCCCCGCCCCGCCTGCCCTGGATCACAGGCAAATGCCCTTTCCACCCACTCAACTTGACTAATGCTTGTCAAGGAGGGAACTCTTCAAACGCATTCACATTCCCCAAGACATGCAAGGCTGGAGGAATTCGTGCTGGACGTGCTTTCCCACAGGGTCGGCCAGGTAGGAGAAGGAGGGGCCGTCCCAAGTGACAGCAGCTGATAAATGGACCAAGAACTCTCCAGGTAGCCTGTGAACGCAGATGCAGCCCTCCCTAGCCCGGAGCAGGTCAGAGCCTCCCAGAACCCGCCCAGACTTTTCAGCTTCGTGCACTCTGGGGCTTGTCGCTCAGTCTGCTGCCAACCAGTAAATGTAGGTTAGTCCCAAGAGGCAGAGATGGACCCTTGTTCTTACTGCTCTGTCAGTGGCTTCCAGACATTCCAGCAGACCTCACAGGAGATCTTCAATCTCCCTCGTCTTTTCTTCTTAATCTGTTTGGGAAACGGGACTAGAGTTTTTCTTTGGAAAGGAAAATTTGTGTTTTGGGGTGCACTGCACTGCACTGTGGAGCTATAGGAAGAGCAGAAGGTTAAGCACGGCGCCTGGAGTGGAAGCCCCGCTTTGGCCTGCACCCCGGCGCATCACTGACTACTTGAACCTTGGTGTCTTCTGGTCGTCATCAGAATGAGAAACAGGACCTGGTTGTCAGGCATGACAAGTTAAAGTGCGATAACCCAGGAGAGCACTCTCCTGTTCTGTGACAGGCCAAGCACCAGCCAAATCTCCTTTTCCTTCCCCCAAACTCCCTGTCAGTGCTTTGCTGGGTGCCTGGGGGACTTGAAGAACTGGCATTCTGACCTTGAGAGAGAGAGAATTATACAGTAAACAAAACCACCTTCTAGAAACTTAACTCTAGTTTAAAGTTGGAGGATAAGGGCTGCAGTTCTACTTTTTAAATGGTAAAGTGGGTTCTTTTGGTACCTGGTGGTAAATCACACACACCTCATCTGAAACAAAACACAAGCCACTCATTGCCCTGCCAAAAACTGATACAATCTAATCTACCCTCCAAGGCAGGCTTTCCCCTTAACCTGAATTGAGGTTTCACTTTCCCTGCACTGAGTGCTAGGTGAAGTTTGGGAGGATAGATAGTAGGCAACACTCCGAAAGGCTTCCAACTGGACCACTGTTTTACAGAAAAAGTAGAAAGCATCATTGTATCCCTGAAAATGGCAGACTTGGTACACTGCCGCTTTCTGTAGAGTCCTCTAATGAGAAGAACCTGCATTAAGGTTGGCTATGCGGCATGCACCTTCGCTATTGAAAGGGATTTTCAGAGCTGTGTTTGGCTTTGTTCTAGTCCCTGCGCTCTCCTGTACAAGTCCAAAGCCTCCTCTCTTCTGTTAGGGACCAGATTTGGAAACATTATGGCAGGGATAGGTGGAGGGAGCAAAGGTGGAGGGAGCAAGGATGCAGGGAGCAAAGGTGGCAGAGTGCTGGCCAACTGGGTAGAAACTTGGGGAGCATCTCCAGAGGTGTGTGTGTGTGGGGGGGGGAGACTGTAGGGGAGAGAGAGAGCTGTTTATAGAAGGGTGTGGGGAAGTGAGTAACGGGTCAGTCAGAGGATGTGGCCTGAACGAGGGGCGGGCTTCTGGGGAGTAACAGAACACCGAGCTGTCTGTCAAGATGTAAACCAGGGGGCCAGCCAGATAGCTCAGCGGTCTAAAGCGCCCGCTTAGGCAAGCTTAGGCAGGTGCAGGGGACCTTGCTGGATCCCTGGCAATACTTGCTGTGCCAGCCCCACCCTCAGGGCAGGCTGAGCCAGCCAAAAAAAAAAAGGATGTAAACCAGGTGTGAATGTGTGTTGGTGGGGGAACAGGAGGGAGGGATGCCAGCCCCAAATGCCATTCCTTCTCAAGAGCTCCTTTATGTCTCCATCCTCTGAAGCACATTCTATGGGTACTTGTCCCACTGGCTGTTTTTTTTTAAATCTCTGTAAATAACACCCTGTCCACCCCTAAGACAATTTAAACTCAGATTGTGACTTCTGGAGAAATTCAAAGCTCTGCGCCCTTCAAAGTCTCCCTATTTAAACTTTCTGTTCTGTCCACAGTGATTGCCTTTAAGTGGTCATTTCCGGGGCCGGGAAAATGGCTCAGTAGAATAAGCGCTTCCTGACAAGAGCAAGGGCCTGAGTTCAATCCTCGGTTCCGCAAAAAAGAAAAAAAAAAAAAAAAAAAAAGTGGTCATTTCCACCCGTTAGCCTCAGCACTCGGGCTTTTGTTTACGTTCTGTCATTCCAGTCTCACTGTAACTGCTTCAGAGTGGGGAGTGCCAAAGCCGGCCGGAACGAGGGCTTTCTCACCCTTGGCCGGCTTGTGCAGTCAGGCCGCGTTAAGCAACGTGCAGACCGCTCTTTCGGTTGCTACCGACCTAGGTTTTTCAGGCCTTCCCATTTTTTGAAATCACAATCCTCACGGATTTCTGAGTTTCCCCTTCCTTTGAGAGGCACTGCCCTTGTATGGGGTTATTAGGAACTCCTAAAATGTCTTAAATTCTGCTGCTTTTAAAGAAAAACAGCGCCGGGTGTAGTGGCGCAGCCCTGCAATCCCAGTACTTCAACAGGAGCAGGAGGATCACTTTGAGTTCAAGACCAGTCTGGGCTCCACAATGAGCTCAAGGTCAGCCCGAACTGCATAGTCTCAAAACGGCAAAATGATAAAATAAAATAAGTAAGTAAATAAATAAATGTTTTTTTAAAAAGAAAAAGGCCACCTGTCTTTCTGATTCTCCTGGTCTGCTCTATCAGTGGGAGTTTTCTAAGCTGCGTTTCGTTCCATCCCGTGGGCAAGGTAGTCTGGTCAGCGGTGTCTGGAGGAGCCGAAGTTAGGGAGGTAAATGTCAGCCAGCAATGACTGCCAAGCGAGGGTGGGAAGAGTGCTCTAGGTTCGGCCTTCTGTCTGCCGTCCCGGGCTGCACAGAGAGATCTTGGCTCCGGACCCAAGACGGGGGCGTGCTGGGACAGCCGAGGGGGTGTCCTGCCTTTCCAGGGGCTGGGGAAACCTCTCTGGCTCGGGGGCGGGAGACTCCGTTCCCGGACCGGCTCGGGCTCCACTGCCGCCTCAGCACTTTCTAATTGCAGCTGCAAACAGCAACAGCCCCACTGCAGTCATAGCAACAGACTCCGCCCCATGCCCTGCGTGGGCAGCACGTGACGGCAACGCCGGCGTCGCTCCCTCGGCCGCCGGGCTGGCGCGGGGCGGGGGTGACGTTTACTCTGTCGTCTCCAAGGATCTATGCGGAGACGTCAAAGTCGGCAATGTTTAGGTGCAACGGTCTCCTGTCTCCATGGGAACTGCGGTCAGCCAAACACTGGGCCCCAGCAACAGGCTTCTGATTGGCCCGAGGCCCCTGAAGGCGGGGCTTCGTCTCCGAAGTGTTGCTGTTTTGGTTGTTGTCTCCGGCTTGTTTATTTCTCTAACAGATCTTGGAGGCTAGGTCTGTCGCCAAGGATGGAATCGGGGAGAAAACGTGCTCGACGTGCTTCTTCCGCGTGCAGCTCACCAGATGACATAGTTTACCAGGGCTACTGTGGGAGTCAAAGTTTCATGCCTGGCTTTTGTCACAGCCCAATATTTGGTCTTTTAACCCCGTCCCTATCCCGCATCACTTTAGAAACGCCATTTGTTTACTCTTTTAAGAGCAGTCGGGGCCTCTTGTAAGCTAGTGGCTGGAGTCGGTGCCCCCTCCCTTGCCACCTGATCTTAATTTTGTCGAATGACATCATTTATCCCTCTTCTCACCCGGAAGTGTTCCGGTTTCTTGTGGCCTGAATGCATATAAGTATTGCCGGCAGGGCACCGTGGTGGCCTGTCATCCCTCCGCTCGGGAGGCTGAGGCGGGAGCATCACCACAAGTGCGAGGCCACTTTCGCTACACAGTGACCACAGGCCAGTCTGAACTACACAGGGGGACCCTTTCTCAAAAAGACAAAAACAAACAAAAAACAACTTCTAGTTATTAGCATATTACATCTTATTCTTTTCTCTGCCCCTTTTGATTCAAAAATAAAATTCTGATTTCTCCAAAAACATAGACACAGATAAACAATGTAGTATTGCGTAGCTATATCACAAATTTGTTCCTCTCTCCAGCTGCTGTCCCTCACAGACGTTCACAGAACAGATCCCGTTTTACAGAGGAGATCGGTCTTTTTCCTTCCTCACCTTCCTCCCTTCTTCTCTTCCTTCTTTCTTTCAGAGGGTTTCTGGCCACATTGCCCCAGCTGGCCTCAAACCTGTGACCTTTCTGCCTCCTGCCTCAGCTTTGAGAGCAACTGGGATTACGCTGTGCGCTTCTTAATACTAGCAGACCGATAGAGTGAAACATTCCATGGCACAAACACCGTCTCCAGAAACAATTTTCTACCTGGGTCTGTCTTTTCTCTTGCTGTGCTGGGGACTGAATTTAGGCTCGGCGCGTGTCAGGCAACTGAACACACATCCTCAGCTCCACAGTTTTAACCTTACTTTGGACTCTTGAGCGAAACCATGTAAACATCTGGCAAGAGATAGCGATCAGGCCTCCGGGTTTTCAGTCCAGCTCTGCTTAAAAGAAGGCCTTAACACCTTTAGCTATAGTGTCAAATATGATAAATCTCCACCAGTTCATGCACATACAAGTCTGAAATGTTTCATAAAAGGTTTAGATGACCTGATTACATGTTTTTAAAACTGAGAAAGACACACACACACACACACACACACACACACACACCCCAAGAGACCTTCCATTAAAATCACTATCCTAGATTGGGATTGATAGGAAGGTTAGGTATCTGTTCTCTTTCCCCTTCCTCTGCTCTGACTGAATAGCCTTGCTAAGTCCCCCTGCCATCATCCCTTGGTCCACCTCACAGCCTATAATTTCCTTCAGAAATGTGAATGAAATTAGGAACTTGCTTAATGCAAAGAGAACCAAAGGGCACAATTCTTTATCATAATGAACTTCATTCTGATTAAGTCAGGAACTGCAAGTGCTTCCTATTTACCCAGTCAATATACTAAAGTGCCAGGCAAGACTCCTTCCTGCCTTGACACTGCCAGGGAGTATTTGAAAATTTGATACAAGATCGTTTTTAGACCATGAAAAGTTTCTTTGTAATTCTATCATCTCTTTTTCCATTTGCAGGAATAAAAAATGTCTTGGTCTCTGAGAGCCAACGTATTTAGGTTACATGGAAAAAGGAATCATGAGGTAACATTTACACTGTATTAAAGAGGGCTGAAAAGCTGAAGAGGGGACTAAGGGCATTTTCTCAGTATGAACAAGGAAAGGGAGAGAAGGTGGAAGTGACAGACTCCGTAATCAGCTAGCTGGGACAGAGCAGATTTATTGCCTTATCAACCTCACTGATCATCCTCATGTTGATTGTAAACCCCAGCGTTCTATGTTTCAGTTCCACCTTTTCATTAAACCCAGACAAAGCTGGGCGTGATGGCACATGTCAGTCCAAGTACTCAGAGGCTGAGGCAGGAGAATTGCTGTGAATTTGAGGCAAGCCTGGGCTACATAATCAACTTCAAGGTTGGTCTATACTACATAAGGAGACCCTGTCTCAGAAAAAAAAAATAGTAATGATCTTGCCCTATGGGGTGTGGCTCAGAGAAATGTTCTAGGAAATATCAAATGGATTGTAGTTTAACGGCACCCAAAGGAGCAGTTTGTTTCTTATGTGCGTACACACACACGCACACACACACAGAGTCTCTCTGTCTTGTGTTTTGGCTCAACCACTTTGTTTTGCTGATGAAATTCAACATAAGGACTCAGATATCCTTCCACGACACTGACTTCTTAAACCACAAGATAATCTTTCAAGCCTATTTCTCCATCAGCACGGTGGGTTCTGGAGAATGCATTGATCCTGTATCTGCTTTGACTTAAGAGGACTGTCATGGGACAGTGATTATTCATTGGAAATGCCGCCTGCTGTATAAATATTGATTCCTTTTGGGTTTTTATGAGATAGCTCAAGCTGGCCTTGAACTCAAGGAAAACCTCCTGCCTCAGTCTCCCAGGAGTGCTGAGATCACACGCCGCCACGCCTGGCGTAAACGTTCAGTCCTTACTAATATCCCCCACTTTAGTGCCAGAGCGCAGAGGCCTTGACACAGGCCAGGAGGTAGAAAGAGTGACTGCCTTGCTGTCAAACCCCAGGTTTGCCCCTGCCCCTTCCACATCCCATCCATGGTGAGGGGAAACTCCTAAACTCACGCCCCTCACGGCTGGCTTTCCTCAGATATGAAAGCGGCCGTGTTACTTCCTGCCCTACTGTCAGGATTAGCATGAGAGCCACACTATGTGCACAGCACTTGTGGGAGGCTCTGAGCCCCACGGGGCAGAGGGCATTTGCAAGGTTAAACACTGTTTGCAGGATGAGGAGACCTGGAAATGGGGCAAAGTCGGGGGGACTGGACAAGAGGGATTGAGAGCCAGCCTGGAAGAGACATCCTTCTGCTGACCTGCCCCTCCTTGTCCCTAAAGCCGCCCCTAAAATTCCACTCTCAGCTATAGGAACTTTCGGGAGAAGCATCTGACATTCCCTTCAGGTCTCAGTTTTAAAATAAAAATTCTTGAATAGCGAAACTCTGTCTCTACATAAATAAGTGTTTTCTTGTGATCAGGAAGCCCCTGAAGTTTCATGTAAATTCGGTTACCAGACACGTTCCCCCCGCTTCGGGGAGCAGGCGCCAGCAAGCACAGTGGGCCCTCGGGCAGGCTGGGTGCTGGGACCCTCAGAAGGTTTGCATCTTAAAGCCACTCTTCACAGAAGTGCCTGCTGCTGGGAAAAGACGCACTACACGCTACTGGAAAATAACCAGGGGAGAAGAGCAAGGAGGCGGGTTCCAACCTCCCCCACTCCCCCGGTACCCTGGGACGTACTGGTCAAGGAACCCGAGTGTGGTGGTGCACACCTGTAATCTCAGAGCGGGGAAGGCCGAGGCAGGAGGATCATTATAAGTCTGAGCTGCATAGCGAGACCCTATACCAAATAAATAAATGAATAAAAGATTTTTTAAAATTTAAAAAAAGAAGAGAGGAGTCTCTTTTCTCTCCATTCTTACTCAAAGCCTCCCCAAGCAGACTACACAGTAATCTAGGGTTCTTATGTTGTAAGGACAAGCAATGTGGTTTTTTGTTTTTAAATTTATTTATTTATTTATTAGAGAGAGAGAGAGAGAGAGAGAGAGAGAGAGAGAGAGAGAGAGTGTGTGGTGTGTGTGTGTGGCCAGCTCAGCCCACCAGGGGGCGGGGCTGGCTGGCATGTGGTGCTGGGGGATCGAACCGCGGTCCCTGTGCTTTACCAAGCTTGTTCTAAGTAGGTGCTTTAGACCACTGAGCCATCTCTCCAGCCCCGGTTTTTTGTTTTTATACAATCTGAAGAGAAACCAGAGTATTTTTTTTTAATTGGAGAGTAAATTATTGATTTTAATTTTACTGAACAACAATGACCACTTTGCATTATGAGAAGACATTTTAACACTACAAAAGTCAAAAGGACATCTGAGACTAGAAGATACTCCTTTAAAATTAGGGGCCAGGGAGATAGCTCTGTAGAATAAGCGCTTGCCTGGCAAGTGCAAGAGCCTGAGTTCAATCTCCGGTTCCTCCAAAAAAATAAACTAAAATAAAATAATAAATATATGTAGCCTTATAAAAACTGTTTTTCTGGGCATGGTGCACTTACCTGTAATCCCAGCACCTGGATGGCTGCAGCAGGAGGATCACTGGGAGTTCAAAACCAGCCTGGACTACAAAGTAAGCTCAAGGCCAGCCTAAGCTGCATGGCGAGATCCTGTCTCAAAACCAAACAAAATCCTCTGTTTGGTTTTTATTTTTTCTATCTTCCTTTGATAGCTCTATTTTTTTCTTCAATGTCCACGGCAAGGTGCTGACAGTGGTGAACAGGAGAGGGAGATCAGACAATAAAAGTTTAACTCAAAGACTGTTCAACTTCCCAGCTGGGAATTCTCTTAGAATTACTTCCACTCTTGGGCCAATAGCTTTGTTAGTTGATTGGTCCTCGCTGGGACCTTGTCGCACTGACCTGAACACTTGGGATCCACGTGGGGAGGTGGAACTGTTGATTGCCCCATGGCTGGTTTAGCCAGATCAGATGGGGCCGAATGCGGTGGGGGCACAGTTCCCAGAGAAGGGGCCAAACTTGCATGCCAACCCTTGTCTCTGGCAGGTGCCCACACTTGCAGAGCCAGCTTAACCAGCATCTGGAGCAAGATTCAGCCCATACTTTCTTTCCTGAGTCTAGTTTAGCAGTGGGAGAATTTATTTTACATGTAGGAGCATTTATTTACATGTTCTGGGGTTGCATATAAATCCAATGTGAATATATAAATATTTCCCCCCCCCCGGTCTAATGTAGCTAGAAGCTGAGCCTATAATTTAATTGTGAGCAGCAGAACCAGAACCATAATTAAGGCCCATGAGACTGAGTTTTTCTCTTATCAGTCACTCCTGGTAAGTATCTAAGGAAATAAACTTACGTAGGTCACCAGAGACCATCTGCACTTGGAGACTCTTTGGCCCAATTATCCACTGTGGATAGAAAATGATAAGAGCTCATTTCTTAAAAAATGTATCAAAAAATGTATCAAGCCTATTCAACTAAAATGGCCTAATCCTGTATATCCTCACTGAACTATGATGCATAATAAATAACATTCTCTGTAAAGCACTTAGTATAATTTCTGGGCAGGCACTCAATAAATATTAGCTATTATTATTTGCATCCATTTGAAAAATATTTTTGAGCAGACGTCATGTGCTGATATCGTTAGGGTCTAGAAGGTAAGGGCTGCATGACTGAGGCAGAGTCTGTCTTTCTGGCTTGAAGGAGTAGGCACTAAACAAATTCACTGGACAATGAACAGATGCAAAAAGAAAACAAAACAGGGTAGGGGAGATGGCTCAGTAGACTAAGCGCTTCCCTGGCAAGCGCAAGGGTCTGAGTTCAATCCCTGGTTCCTTCTGCCAAAAACAAACAAACCAATTACCAGCTTCTAGGATCTGGCCTTGCCCTTGCCCGAGTGCTTGGCAAACAATGCAAAGGCTCATATCTTTGTGGGATTTATCTTTTATTTTATTTTTATGCATTTGGTACAGGATCTCACTATGCAGTTCAGACTCACAGCTTGGACTCCTCGACATCCTCCTGTTTTCAGCCTCCCCAGTGATGAGATTACAGGTGTGTGCCACTGTGCCCAGTCTCAGCAGCCCTCTCAGCTCACCCTGGGGCGGGACCCACGCTGTGGTGCTGGGGATGAACTCCCCATCTCTGTGCTTGCCTAAGCAGGCTTAGGCCACTGAACTATCATTTAGATAGGAGCCTAATTGTTTTACAATTGGACACGTATTATTACAATTCCATTAAATGGCAATAATGAAAAGCCTAGCCTGGAGCTAAAGCTTCTGAAGGCCTAGGGGCTTGGAGGAGGCTAAGCGAGGTCCTAAGGATGGGACATGGGAAGTCTGAGATTTGCACAGAGAAGGGCGGGAGCAGAGAGGGCGTTGGGGGCAGAAAGCACACACAAGATCCCAGCAGGTTATTAATTCTGGTCACAATGCCTTTCACAAGTGTGCTTCGGGATCGCCAGAGCTAAGAAGTGATCTGCAGCTGAAGTTTGCAGCTCCAGAGCGCGAGGCAGCACTAGTTTGCCTCTAGTTTGTCCCCATCCATCTGGGGACTGCTGACAGTCGACAGTCACTTCTCTTGGTCTCTGCTGTCTGGAGCAACTCGTACAACTATGCTAGGAATGAGTTCTTCGGGAGCTCACTCAACATGACCTCGTGTCTTTGCTGCAATGAGAGTGACCCTGTGTGCCCTTGGGAAGGGCTCAGCATACGCCTGCTGCTGGATTGGAATGATCAAGCGTGTGCTGCAGA
Organism: Octodon degus; assembly: GCF_000260255.1. NCBI lineage: Eukaryota > Metazoa > Chordata > Mammalia > Rodentia > Octodontidae > Octodon > Octodon degus. Next base: position 33,961,793 of record NW_004524583.1, read on the forward strand.
TTCAGCTGAGGTGGAGCCAGCCTCTTCCAGAGCCCAGTGCGTGCCTTTTAGCCCGCTTTCTTCTTGCTACTAAAATTTTCTCTCAGCTCAGTTTTAGGCTCTTCTTACATCGTTGCACCAGCAACGGGATGTGAATCTCACAGGCTGGTCCATACACCAGCTACTGAGTAGCTCGGATGGTTTACACAGCATAGGCCGCTAGCGACTTGTGGAGTGGCCTTCAGTACAATCCAAATAACAATTTACTGAGTGTGACAGCAAATGTCTGTAATCCCAGTTTCTCAGGAGGCTGAGGCAGGAGGCTCACAAGTTCAAGCCCAGCCTGGGCAATTTATTGACAGCCCGTCTCAACATAGAAATAAAAAATGCTGGGATTGTAGCTCAATGGTAAATTGCCTCTGAGTTTGATCTCCAGTAACACAACAAACAAACAGCAAAACTAAAGAAAGACAACCAAATAATTGAAAAAACAAATGTTTTGCAGTACCTGCCAGGAAAGCACAAGGTCACAAGTTCAAATCTTGATAAACACAAAGAAAGAAAGAAAGAAAGAAAGAAAGAAAGAAAGAAAGAAAGAAAGAAAGAAAGAAAGAGATACAAATGTTTTAAATTCGGTCTTGGTGAAATTCCCAGTGTCCTTGCTTCAACCTTGCATAAGACCCAGCAGAACCCAGGGGAGTGGGCCCTGGATGCGAACCCGTGTTTGTTCAGTAGCCCACTGTTTTACAGCGCAGATTCTCAGCTCCAGTTAGTGTCAGCAGCTCTCCAAAAGACTCAGTCACACAGGGTCACAGATGATAGTTCAGTGGCCTAAGCCTGCTTAGGCAGACGCAGGGACGGGGTTGGGGTTCGATCCCGGGCGCGCAGTGCCGGCCCTCCCCCAGGGCCACTGAGATGGCGATTGAGCCTGGGCATGGTGGTGCGCACCTGTAATCCCAGCACTTGGGAGGCTGAAAACAGCAGGATCACTATGAGTCCAATCTACATAGTGAGACCCTGTAGACCTGTACTAAAAAACAAAAAGTGACGGCTTCTCAGAGTCAGCGGGGTTTGCTGTTTTTGACTCTTGGTTTAATACTGTCCGCCCGGTGAAAGCTCCGGGGGAGCTGTGCTTGCACGAGAACTGACAACGTCCTGTTTGCAGTGTAGAGACAGCAAGGGACGAAACTGAACTGTGAGGAGCTGGGCAATTTCCATATTTGTTAGGGGGTGGGGAGAGAGTTGCAGGTAAGTCAGACTGCAGGGTTGGAGGTGCCCCTTGCTGCACCAAGAGGGCGGGGCGGCGGCGGGCGGCGTTTCTTCATACTTAACCTTCCCCTGGAAGCCCTTCCTCTGCCCAGAACGCTCCGCTCCCTTTTCGTCCAGTCTGCTTCTCTCTTCTCGCTCACTCATTCTCACGGCAAACATCATCTCTTTGTACCCAATCCAAAGCAATGACCCAGGCGCTCGTAACATACCCTTCTGTTTTGATTACGAGACCAGCATTTACTTTGTGTGTGTGTTTGTACTGGGGATCAAACTCAGGACCTTACGCTTGCCAGGCAGGTGCTTATGTCACTGAGCTATCTCCCTGGACCCCAGCACTTACTTTTATCTGACATTTTTTTTTTTAACTAAACTGTAAGGTTCATCTTAGTAAGAAATTATTCTATTTACAATTAATTCCAATAACTTTCACACAGTAGCTGCTCAATAAATGTGTTGAATGCTGAATAAATAACAGGATGCTTGCCAGGTGTGGTATACCAGCACTCTGGGAGGCTGAGGCAGGAGTATTGCAAGATTGAGCCCAGAATGGGGAACTTAGTGACTCAGAAAGACTCTATTTAAATTTTGTTATTTTTGTTGTTGTCTTTAAGTGGTATTTTTTTTTTTTTTTCCGGTACTGGGGATTGAATTCAGAACCCCTACACTTGCCAGGCAGTTGCTTATTCTACTAAGCTATCTCCCAGGCCCCATTGTTGTTGTTGTTTTGAGACAGAGTCTCGCTATGTAGTTCAGGCTGGCCTTGAGCTCAGTTTGTAGCCCAGACTTGTCTGAACTCTGCATAATCCTCCTGCCTCATCCTCCTGAGTGCTGGGATTACAGGAATGTGCCACCATACCTGGTGCTTCAAAATTTTTTGTAAAAGGTCTGGGGATGTAGCTCTATGCAGAAGGCCCTGGGTTCAGTTCACACTACCACATGCATACACATGCAGAAATAGGATATTCAACTCTGTACAATTTGAAATAAGAAAGGGCTACCTTTTTGTTTGTTTGTTTTGTTTTATTTTTGATGGAACTAGGGATTGAACTCAGGCCTTGTGCCTGGCAAGCAAACACTTATTCTACTGAGCCATCTCCCCAGCCCCTAGAAAGGGAAGATGGCTGTAGTAGGTACCTACCGCTATCTAGGTAATTGCCTTTTCTGACTCTTATTTAAGGAAATAATGTTTTGAGGCGTGTGAAACCCCTTTCTGCCCTGGAGGGAATTCTGAAGCCAATGGAAAAATAGAAAGCAGGAGATAAGAACACAATTAAACTAATCTCAAACTAGATCTTTGATATAAAAACACCTCAGGGCTGATCTTACCTAAACATATAATCTAAAACCGCTTCATGGGAAACTCTTGGCTTGCCAGAAGTAGGTTGGAAATGTGTGACCTGCTCGCCGTGGCTTGGCGCTGTCGGTGGGCCCATGAACACAGTGGGCGTGGGGACCACCAAGCCCAGCCCGCTCCCCAGCCTATTGCATAACCTCCTGCTTTTCCCTCTTCTGAGTTCTAAGCTCACACATGCACCAACTGGACAGAGCCCCAGCTTCAAGTGAACTTGACGTGGACCCCAAAGCACTAGTCACAAATGCCCCCTTCCTGAGAGGTTTCGCTCACAGAGAGCAGAGTCCTGGGGAAAACCGATCTTCATCTGCTATGTGCTTTGGGCAGGTGACTGATTACTCCACACTACCTGATGAAGCTGGAGAGGACAATATGGTGGCTATGCTGAGTGATTCCAAGGAAGAGTCCTGGGACCAGGCCACAGCGTCATGTGTCCGGTGTGGACCGGGCAGGAGCCCACAGAGGGCTGCTTATTGTTTGCTCTCTGGACCAGCTCTGCCCAGACAGCGCTGTGGTGAGCCCTGCCACTGCCTCAGGGCAGCCTGGGACGTGGTACTGAGTCCCTCTGGGCTGTGCAAGTCGAACGGTCGACCAGCCCTGACCCAGCACCAGCCACGTGCTCGGTCGTGGCCCCAAAGCTCAACGCTGCTGGCGCGCACCAGAACCGGAGGTGGGCACGTTCAAGAAAGAGGCAGGAGGGGCAAGGATGGCGGCTCAGTGGCCCAGCACCTGCCTGGCAAGCCTGAGGCCCTGAGCTCGTTCCTGGTACCCATAAAAAGAAAAAGGAACAAGAGGGCTGGGTGTGGTATGAAGCTCTGCTCCTCACGCTGGGGAAACAGCAAGTCCTCCTTCCCGTGGGGAACTTTCACAGGGGCACAGTATCAGCACACTTATAGGTGAGGCTTTTTTGTTCATTCGTTTTGTTTGTGTATTACTGGGGATTGAACCCAGGGCCTCACACATGCTAGTTAATTGCTCTATCACTGAAATATGCTCCAGTCCTTTTTCTTGTTTATTTTATACTATTTACACTTTTTTTTTTTTTTTTTTTTTTTGGTACCTGGGATCAAACTCTGGACCTTGTGCTTGCTGGGGAGGCACTTATGCTGCTGAGCTATTGTCCCGGGCATTTCTTGTTTATTTTATTTCATTTATTTTTTGGCAGAACCAGGGATTGAACTCAGGCCCTTGCGCTTGCCAGGGAAGTATTTATTCTACTGAGCCATCTCCCCTGCCCCTATTTTGTTTTATTTTGAGAATTTTTTTAAAAATGTATTTAGTGCAGAGTCTACAAGGTCTCACTACACAGATCAGACTCCTCGTGCTCCTCCTGTTTTCAGCTTCCCAAGCGCTGGGATTACAGGCACATGCTACCATGTCCAGTCTCAGTTGCTGACTCAGGGTACTCTGGGGTGGGGCTGGAGTGGCAAGTGGGACCAGGATGAATGCTGGTCCCTGCATTTGCCAAAGCAGGTGCTTAGTCTGCTGAGCTATCTCATCGGCCCACTGCTTATTCTGAAACATGTTCTTGATTTTTTTTTTTTTAATGTAATTTAGTACAGGGTCTACAGGGTCTTACTACACCAATTGGACTCGCAGTGCTCCTCCTGTTTTCAGCCTCCCAAGTGCTGGGACTACACGGCACGCCGCCGTGCCCAGTCTCAGTCGCCGTTTCAGCGTGTCCTGGGGGCGGGGCCCGCATGGCATCACAGGGATCAAACCTGATCACCCTCCTGCAGTAGCTGGCTTACAAGAGTGTGCCGTCATACCCAGCAGGAAGTGTTTTTAAAAAATAAAAATTTATTCTATATTTGATGTCTTTTTTTACTTTAAATTACTTGGGAGAATACTATAGTTATTTTAGTGTTGGGTTCATAAAAATTTTATTATGCCTCTGTGGACAAAGCTTTAAATCATTGACTAGATTTTTATCCTGGGGTAAAAAAAAATATATATATATATATATATTATATATTATGTATATATAATACATATATTTGGCACAGAGTCTTACTATGCAGCTCAGAATCCTAGTGATCCTCCTGTTTTCAGCCTTCTCAGCGCTGGGATTATAGGCATGTGCCACTATGCCAAGTCTTGGTGGACAGCTCAGTACCCCTGGGGCCTGGGCTGGCACAGCATGTGGTGCTGGGGATTGAACCCAGTTCCTGTGCTTGCCTAAGAGGCACTTAATCCACTGAGCTATCTTGTTGGTCCAAAATATTTTCCTTTTAAAATTTTTTTTTATTTTTTATTTTTTTAGGGAAGGGTCTGCAGGGTGTTCAGTCCTTTGTCCAAAAGGGTAATAGGCACTGCTTTCTAGTCTCACTACTAGATTGGACTCCTAGTGATCTGCCTGTTTACAGCCTCCCAATAGCTGGGGTTGTAGGCACGTGCCACCATGCCTAGTCTCAATTGCTATCTCAGTGCACCTTGGGGGCGGGGCCAGCATGGCAGGCCCAGGGATCGAAACCCTGGTCCCCGTGCCTGCTTGCAGGCACTTTAATCCACTGAGCTATTTGGCCTGCCCTCCAAAATATTTTCGAAAATGTAACTTTTTTTTTGGCCAGCTCAGCCTACCCTGGGAGTGGGCTGGTGCTGGGGATTGAACTGCGGGCCCTGAGATTGCCTCCGCTTACCTAAGCAGGCACTTTAGATCACTGAGCTATCTTGCTGGCCCTAAAATGTAGCTTGTCCCATTAGGTTGAATTCGTGGAAAAGAATCTGGAATATAAACCACTCAGGAAAAACAAAAACAGGTAATCTTTATGTGTGCATGTGTGTCTCTGTCTCTGTCTCTGTCTGTCTCTGTCTCTGTCTCTTCAGCATTGGGGATTGAACTGAGGGCTTTGGTAGGTCTTATTGATAACATATCTGGGCAGGGTAGCTATGGATTAAAGCACCTTGCACCCTTCTGTGTGACAGGAATTAGAAACACCTAGACAGCAAGTGTCATGAGTCTATGCACTTCTCAAGATGGTGAAAGCCCTGGGTGGGTAAGCATTTAAATTTTTATGCCAAATAATGAAAGTACTGAGCAGGATTTGGATTCTTTGCACCTGACGAGAGCACAGGTTAAAAAGTTACCCATTAAAACCCTTTTTCAGGCTGGGGGAGCTAGCTGAGCGATCTCAGCGCCTGCCTGGAAAGTACAAGGACCCAGGTTCAATCCCTGGTACCACGTACCCTGCCGGGGAACCCTAGGTATGCAGTGCTCGCCACCAAAACCTGGCATAGTGGCTCACGCCTATAATCCCAGGGCTAGGGAGGCTGAGACAGAAGGATCACTATGAGGCCCAAGCTGCATAGCGAGACCCTGTACCAAATAAGTAAAAGATTTTTTTTAAAAAGTCCTTCGTCCAAAAGGGTAATAGGTACTGCCTTCCCCTCACAAGACAACTGATGCTAACCCTTTATTCACTTTGCAAACCCTTCCTGAGTGCTTACTAGAGTCAGCACAGAGGACTGCCTGCTTTTTAAAATTGTATTTGGTACAGGGTCTCACTATGCAGCTCGGACTCTAGTGATTCTCCTGTTTCTGCCTCCCCAGTGTGTGCCAGCACGCCTGGGGCAGGGCCTGCACAGTGTGTGGCACTGGGGAATCGAACCTGGGTCCTTGTACTTGCCTAGGCAGGGTCTTAGACGGCTGAGCTATCTCTGTGGCCTGGACCACCACTAAATAGGACAGACAAGTTGCTGCTCTCAGGCAGGCAATGAGAACACACACAGGGTATCGGAGCACTAAGCTCAGTAAGACAGGAAACAGGCTAGACAGAAGGTGGCTGAAGGCCCAGGAGGAGGAGCAAAGCCTTGGACTTGAGTGAGGGGCAGGGTGGCCTTCCTGAGAAGGGGCATCTGAGCAGGTGAGGATGTCGGGAAGCCTTGCCCCATCGTGATCTGCAGCCAGCCCGGTGGGTGGCACAGCCACCTTGGCACCTTGAACGTGGCCTGGCTGGAGCGGGGCAAGGCAGGGGCTGGGATGCCACGACCTGGAGCCCCCAAGGGAGTGTAGTATTTTAAAATTTTGTTTTCTTTCTCATTTTTTGGTACTGGGAATTGAACTCAGGACCTTGCACTTGCCAGTGAGGCATTTGTGCCACTGAGCTATATCTCTGGTCCATTTTTTGTTTTCTAAGTGTTATTGCAGAAGTTAGCTTCTCAACAGGTTGGAGGGCCAACGGCCTGTTCAGGGTTACGCTTTACTCCAGCCTTCCTAGGCGGGGGTGGTCTGTAGTGTGTGATCTGTCTTGTCCTGATTACCTACAAGCCAGGGTGTGCCAGAGTCTGGAGGGGGGACGCTTAAGAGAGTTATGTGAGGAATCTCACTAGCGATTGCTAATCTTTCAGTGGAGAAAATCCAGCCCAGGAGTTAGAGCTGAAATGTCTTCTCTTTCTTTTCCCTCCCTCCATCCCTCCTGGTATTCTTTCCTTTTTCTCCTTCTTTCCTCCTTCCCTCCCTCCCTTTTTCTTTCCTTCCTTTCTTTCCTCCCTCTCTTCTTCTGTGCTGGCTGAATCTAGGGACATGTCTATGCTGGGCAAGTGTTATCAGTGAGTTATAGCCCCAGACTTTTTTATTTGAGAAAGGATCTTAAATCAAAACAAGGCCATGGAGAGGATCTTGCTAATTCAGTCTGGCTTCAAACTTATGACCCTTCTGCCTTGCCTCCCTAGTAACTGAGACTTCAGGCATGCATCACTGTATCCAGCTAAAAGTGTTCTTATATAATACAATAAAAAACTAAACTAAGGGCAAGGTGAGATAGCTCAGTGGACTAAAGCACCTACTTATGCAAACTTAGACAAGTTTAGGGGTTCAATCCCGCAGCACCACATGCCACCTCGCCCCCAGGGCGGGTTGTAATCTCAGCACTGGGGAGATTGAGTTGTGTAGTAACATCCTGTAACAACCAAATACATTAAAAACAAACAAACAAACAAACAAACAAACAACAACAACACCCTAAACTATGATTTTAAAAACTCACATGTAAGGATGAAACTATATTCTCTATGCCAGAAGGCATTTTAGGGGCCAGCCAGATAGCTCAGAGGGCTAAAGTGTCTGCTTAGGCAAGCACAGGGACGAGGGTTCAATCCCTGGCGTGCTGGGCCAGCCCCAACCCCACGAATGAGACTGGGTGTGGTGGCACACGCCTGCAATCCCAGACCTTGGGAGGCTGACAACAGGAGGATCACTAGGAGTCTGTCTGATCAGTGTAGTGAGACCCTGTAGACCCTGAACTAAAATACATTCAAAAAAATAGCTTTGACTAAAATACTAAAAAAAAGAAAAAAGGCATTGTAACTCTGATTTTCTATATACTGGTCAGGATTTCTCTGCTTTAAGTCATGGAAAACTTTTTGGCATTACAAAGATCAGTGTCTCTTTAAAGATCTGCCTTGTTGAATAAGGCAGTGGATGTGGTGTCATAACACTTCTAGCATGTCACGTGCCAGACCTTTTGAGCCCTGCCCATGCTGAGACGAGAGTTTCTCATTGGATGAAAGCCCTGCAGTTGAGGTTGTAGGGCGCCTTGCTCCATAGGTTTGGTGACATAGGTGGGGTTGGTTCCTTAGGATTTCCAGCAGCTGAATCCATCAGAGCCACAGAGGTCAGCTGAGGACATCTGTGGAGCTAAGAACCTGGAGAAGGCTTTCATGATTGTTGACGGTGGGCCCTCCTCTCTTCAGCAAGGTTCGGCTTGGCAGACAGACGCCTGCATGGTGGTGGCGGGAAAAGAAACTGCTAGCTTGGGCTCGAGAGCGTTGGTCTTCGGCCTTCCGCAGCACAGCTGGCCCTGGTTTCCTAGCTCCAGATGGAGTGTGTCCCACGGACCACACAGAGCTTTGTTTAAATGTTCACATTAGCAGTAGGACGGGGATCCCACTGAATCATCATTTGCTGTCAGAAAGCCAGGAGTTGTTCAGAATGGAAGCAGAATTTTTCCCAAAGAGGATAAATCACTAGCGCTAATTAGTTGTGGTGGCAGTAATTCTGTGCCTCCACTGTTCTAAGTAGGGGCAGTGTTTTTGCTGACAATCTGAGGCATAGGGTGAGTAACCTTGACCTCTAAGACCCTGTGTTGGGCTCACGTGTGTGGGAGTCCAGCAGGAATTGAGGAATGCTTCTTCTCCCTGTTGGGTGCAGACATTTCAAAATGAATCAAGTAAAGTTGAGCTGCTAACTTTGTCATTGTCATTGCAGACAATGTGGTATTTATGTATGGACATTGGCTGTCTCTCCCATGGGGCTCTATACAATGCTGAGTTTGATCTGTCGTCATGAACCACTAAAATGCCACACATAGTCTGCACCAGTTGAAAATAACCCAAACATCTTTTTCCTCTTTCCCATTTCTTTTTCCTTTTTATTTATTGGATGTAGGGTTTCACTATGCAGTTCAGACATGTAGTGATCCTCCAGTCTCAGCCTCCCCAGTGCTGGGATTACGGGCACGCACCACCACGCCATGTTTCGGTGGCTGGCTCAGTGTGGGGCCATCAAGGCAGGCAGTACTGGAGATTAAACCCAGGTCCTTGCGCTTTCCAGGCTGGCGCTTAGACTACCGAGCTATCTCCCCAGCCCATCCCTTTCCCAATTTTTGCCTGTTCATGCCCAAGAATAGAAGATTCAGCCTATCAGTCTTTCCAAAGATTTAAAGAGCATTGTCTATTTTCTTTGTAAGTACTCATTAAGGGCAATTATTTACATCAGTGATGGTTGCTTAGAGCTTTCAATGACAACAAACAACCGGCTGCAGCATGTGTCCCATAGGTTTGCCACCACTGATCTATGTTCTCCTTGCCTAGATGAGAGCATTCATTCATTCATTCATTCATTCATTCATTCATTCATTCATCTTTAAATTTAATATTTAGTGAACATTACTATGTGCCAGCCCTGTGTTGAAGCCAAGCAAATACCAGTTTGTGAAAGAGACAAAGGCCAAAAGTTGTTAAACAAGTTTAAGGAGTGACTTCCCCAAGTCCCTGAAGGAACTGACTGATTTTGGTGTCCACGTCTTCCTGACTTCTGGTCCCGTGCTCTGACCACAGCCTTTCACCACTTGACCACACTTCCCCAACTAAATAGCTACTTCTGCGTGCTGGGGACAGGCCATGTGCGGCAGCATTTACGTAGGGGACACAGATAGCAGCCTTTCACTTAATGTTGCAACAATATCAGGCTAAACAATGCATACCCAACTAGGAAAGTTATAGAACAGCTTGATGTGCATCTAATCTTGAGTGCAAAATAGGAAAAATCCATAAATGATAAGGAAAATCAGCTGGAGACAAATGAATTTGTTTTCAGTTAGACTAAAAGCCAGGTGTGAGATTTCTATCCTCTGTTTTGTGTTTGGATCACCAGATTGGAGGAAGCCAGCACATAGCTGATCACACATTACCTGGTGCTACGTGCTTAGACCTGTGCAGAGCATGGGATCCCCGCCCTGCTGGGAGGAGCCACCTTGGTCACAGAGGCATGCACACACTCGTCCCAACATCACACTGACCCTTGCATATTGCAATGATAATTTCAAACATGGTCTCTGGTTTTCTTTATTTTTATGGTACACTGTGTGTGCTCTGCCTTTTTTTTTTTTTTTTTTTAAATGTATTTGTTACAGGGTCTCACTACGCAGCTCAGACTTATAATGATCCTCCTGTTTTCAGCCTCCCTAGCCCTGGGATTACAGGTGTGCGTCACCATGTGCATCTTGGTGGCTGGTTTAGTGGGCATGGGGACAGGGCTGGTGTGGCATGTGGTGCCGGGCATTGAACCCCTGTTGCTTTTTTTAATGATAAAAAATAATTGTATATATTTATGGTGTACAACATATTTTGGTATATGTATACATTGAAGAAAAATTAAATCAGGATAATTAACATCTCTGTTACTTTAAATATTTGTAATTTTTTTTTTGCACTGAGAACATTTAGATTCTCTTTTAGCTCTTCTTAGCTATACACTATTATTAATTATAGTCACTGTACTACAATAGAGCATTCATCCTTATTTCTCCTAATTGTAGCTCTGTGTCTGTGGGACAGTCCTCCAACCCTGTTCTTAACTAGCCACCCCCACCCTCCAGCCCTTAACTACTTTTCTACTTGCTACATCTATGGTGTGTTTTTTTTTTTTGTACTTGGAATCGAACTCAGGACCTTGTTCTTGCAAGGAAGGGCTACCCCACTGAGCTATCTCGGCACTTTTGCTACATCCATGAGTCTGAAATTTTTTAGACTTCACATATAATACCACTTGGTATTTACCTATCTGTGTTGGCTTATTTCACTTAACATAATGTCCTTTCATTTCATCTATCTTGTTACAAGTGAGAAAATTTCCTTTTTCCTGAGACAGGGTCTCACTATGCAGTTCAGGCTGGTTTTGAACTCACTATGTAGTCCAGGCTAGCCTGCAACTTGCAGCCCTCCTGCTTCAGCTTCCCAAATGCTGAGATCACAGGCCTGAGCCACCCCTCTTGGTCATTTTTTTAAAAGCTGTGGATGAATACTTGGCTATTGGGAACAATGCTGCTAACATCCTTTAAGCTAAGCAGAGTGATTTCATTCCCTTTGGGTATACACCCAGGAGTGGGCTTGCTGATTCAACTTCACTTTATTTGTTTTTACTATTATGATTATTTGGGGGGGGATGAGTGCTTGAGGTCAAACCTGGCCCTTTCCCAACAAACAGTCCACCAGTGAGCTATACCCCACCTTCCTTTTCCATTTTTAAAATTAATTAATTAATTAATTATGCACTGGGGATTGAACTCATTGCTGCTCCACATCTCAACATGTGATTTTGCAGTCCTGAAATAGATACATGAACAGACTGAGGTGTGTACATGTCTTTGAACCACGAGAGGCGTGGGTGTTAGTGGGACAGGAGGGGCAATCTAAACTTGCACTGTGGGAGAGCTCACTCCTGGGATGGTGCTCTGGCCCTCTGCGACATCATCATTCTTTATCCAGCAGACAGAAGGTCAAGGCCCATCTCTGATTGTGGTCACTGCCTGTGGGAAACACACACACACACGCACACACACACACACACACACACACACATATATATATTTCAGCTTTTAAGAAACATGACCACGTGTGGTGGCTCAGACCTGCCTGAAAGCCCTCTGTGCTCCAGGGCTCCCGTTCTTACCACTGGCAGGCCTCACTGCTGCCCTGCTCTCCCCGATTACATGCTGCCCTTCCCCAGGACACTGGCATCGCTGTGCGGGTAGTAGGAACTGTCCATCTTGTTCAACACAGCCAGGCCTTGGCACTGCAGGGGCCCAGAGTTCTTGGTTAAATAAAACAAAAGAAAGAATGAACGTGGCCTATCCTTTTCAGAGGGATGGCTGTATTAAATCTCAGCTCCTGGTCATAGTGGTGCCCAGAACGAAAGAGTTAAACTATCTTGGAGGAGTCAGACTCATCCAAAGACCCTGTTCTTTTTTTTTTTTTTTATTGGCAAAGGCAAACTAAGCGATATGTGAAATAAATCCTGGATGTAAAATCTTGACACATTTTTTTGGTGTTGGCCTGGGTTGCTTTGGACTTAAAGGAGAAGTAAATCAAATCATTCTAGGTTTTCTCTTAAGTGGCTCTGAGATCCAGTTGTGAATGGAAGGCAAGGGCAAACCCAGGAATTCAAAGCTTGACCTACTTCGTCAAAGCTAGTAATGAGGAGAGATGGATTTGTCTTCATGACCTCTCTCTGTCTCTCTCTCTGCAACAATCAAGGACAGTGGAATGGCCTGACAGACGACAAAAATAGGAGACCTGAGGCCCACAGAATTGCTTTAGGGTTCAGAGCAGCTCCAAGAAGACTGTGTTTATATGTATGTTTTTCCTCTTCTCCCTCATCCCTTTTGAGTGAGAGAGAAAGAACAAAAAAAGCTTAAATTCCCACCCACATAAACCAATGATACACAACGATGAAATTCTGTTTTCACCTCTGTCTGTGACAGCGAATGCAAAAATAGCAAGTGGCCCAGTTCCACGAATCCCGCCTTCCTGCCCTGCAGTCTCCCGCCGGGTCGGATCTCTAAGAATGGAGGTTAGCGCAGAGCCGCGAAGCCGCGCTCAGCCTGGGACCGCGGGTGATGTCAGGGGCCCAGGCCCGGGGGAGCCGGGAGGGCGGGCAGCTTCGCCCGGCAGACGGCGCGCCCGTTCGCGGCGTCGCCTGGAGACGGCCCTGGCGGCGCTGTGTTGCTGTAAACAGCCGCTTCCCTGTTACTATCTATAGCAGGATCGCCTGGCTCCCGGGTGCGCCGGCTGGAAGCAGGTTCGCGGTTCCGCTCCCGGCGCACCCTGAAGGACCAGTCCCCTGCCCTAATCCTACCTCCCTTCGGTCCTACCTCCCCCCTCCCCCGGGGCCCAAAGTGTGGGGTAGGGGACACAGGGTTTAGCGGGAACCTGCAGATTCTCGTCCCGGGGTGGCTGGCGCTCTGGGGCCCAGCCAGGGGAGTGTGACCTCGGCTGTACTTTGCAGCGGGGCAGGAGGCTGGGGGCATCTGGAGGGATGGCGCATTCTGGGGCATCTTGCCTTCCTAAGCCTCATTTTCTGAGACGCAGAGCTGCTCGGGTGGCTCCAGCAGGCGAGATCTCCCGCTTGGCCGCTGCTAGGCGCGAGGCTTCCAGTTCCCCCAGGGCCTCCCCCTTCCAAGTCCGAGCTGGAAAATCACCCGCTGCGGGCTGCCTGTAAGCGCAGTTTCCTGGCGGGATCGAACGAGCCGCTCCACCCACCCACCCTCCGCGTCTCCCCAGTGCGGACTTGTGTTACCCCTAGAAGCTTGTAGTCCCGAACTGACGGACCCCTGCCCACTCCACGCAACGCCCTCGCCCCAACGCGGATTCAAGGCGAAGGACCTGTCAGACCTATTCTTGAGCCGAGGTCTTGCACAGTGTTTATCGGCTCGTGTCTTGGATTTAACAGTAACACCAATATCTTTTCATATGACCAAGAAACAAAATTAGTGCACTGTCTTCCTTAAAAGCAAAAAGTAATGAATGGATGAATGAATGAACCCAGCATCGTAGATAAAGTAGGTTATCGTATTCTTATTTTGGATCTTCCATTTTCTCTTCCAAAAACAGGCGTAGGATTGCTCGAGCCCCGGGGTTCGAAGCGAGGGGGCTGAGCGATCCCACATTTTGCATTGAATAAGGGGGGACGTAAGTAGGGGCGCATTTGTTTAAAAGCCTAGGCTTCAAACCTTCAGGCCTATTTACCTGTTTCTTCTGTTCCTGAGCCTCAAAACTGTCCTTTGGCTCTGGGCAATGGCAAAGGGGCGACCCCCTCCCCCCCACGCCCATCCTTTCTGACCGGGGCAACAAGGGTCTGCATTGAAACAGGTGCGACTGTTCGCTCTCTTTCTCCGCCTGTCCTGCCTCCCCTCCCCCGGCCGCGGCCCCCGCCTCCCCCCGCGCTGCACCCTCTGTGTTGGCTGCAGCCGGGGAGCAGTTCCCGTCAATCCCTCCCCCCCTTTACACAGGATGTCCATATTAGGACATCTGCGTCAGCAGGTTTCCACGGCCGTTCCCTGTAGTCGCGGGGGGGAGCCTTTCCGAAGTTCCAAAAAGAGAGAGGTCCAAGGGACCCCTAAGACCCTGATTGCGAAACGCCCATAGAACAAGGGCACACAGCAGGACGGGCAGGGGCTGCGTGCGCTGCAGAGGTGGTCGGGTGGTGACCAAGGCGTCCTGGATTGCGCGTGCCCCCCTCATGCCTCAGTGGTTGCGCCCAGTGACGTATTGTCTCATTCATAAAATGCTGTTATAAAAGCGGTGGCTGCGGCGCCTAGTACTCCAACTGCATCTGCAGCGAGCAGGCTTGAAGCCGAGATAGAGCGGGCGGCAGCGGCGCAGCGAACGAGCAGTGACCGTGATCCCACCAGCTCTGCCCCGCAGCTCCTACCTGTCTCCACCCCTCAGCCCTCGCCCGGCCTTCACCCGCCGCGACTATGATGTTCTCGGGCTTCAACGCGGACTACGAGGCGGCGTCCTCCCGCTGCAGCAGCGCCTCCCCGGCGGCCGAGAGTCTGTCCTACTACCACTCGCCGGCTGACTCCTTCTCCAGCATGGGTTCTCCCGTCAACGCGCAGGTAAGGCTGGCTTCGCACCACTGCGGGACCCGGAGGCTGGGGTCGCCGCGGGCTGCAGGCACCCGGGCAGGACGCTCAGGCACACCTATCGAAGTCCCTCTTGCCCAGGCGGGCTGCTTCCGAGGTCGGAGCAGCTGCAGGGTGGGAGCCTGGGACTTGTTCTGAGCTCACGCACGCTTGTCGTAGTAAGACTTAGCTCCTCTTCCCGCGACAGGTTCGTCCTGAGTTGCCTCCCCGCACCGCCTCCAGACTTGTCTCTGACATTAGTTGGGGCAAACTTGTCCCTAACAGAGACTTGCTAACTAGAACCCCAGTCCTCTGGGGAGGCGGCAAAAAGCGGCAATGCCCCCTCCCTGGGCCGCTTGCAGCCTGGAGGCAGGTTCGGGGAGGAGGGTGCAGCGGGCGGTGTGTAAGGCAGTTTCATTGATAAAAAGCGAGTTCATTCTGGAGACTCCGGAGCGGCGCCTGCGTCAGCTCAGACGTCAGGGATATTTATAACAAACCTCCTTTCAAGCGAGTGATGCTGGAGGGATAACGGGAAGGCGGCAGCAGGATGGAGGGGAAAAGCACTGCGCTGCGGATTTCTTGGGGGGCAAAAGGGGAAGCTTTCATCAGGAAAGAGAGGCGTAGAAGACTTGGACAGCCGCAAGACTATTTCTCACCCCTCGCTACTGCTGCATGCGGCAGTAACTCGGCTCATTCCACCTATGTCTAGAACCTGCCTGTTCACGTCAGCTTTCTTCTTCTGTTTTGTTTTAGGACTTCTGTAGCGATCTCGCTGTTTCCAGTGCCAACTTCATCCCCACGGTGACAGCCATTTCAACCAGCCCGGACCTGCAGTGGCTGGTGCAGCCTGCCCTGGTTTCCTCCGTGGCCCCTTCGCAGACCAGAGCCCCACACCCTTACGGAGTCCCTACCCCGCCTGCTGGGGCTTACTCCAGGGCGGGAGTGGTGAAGACCATGAATGCAGGCAGGGCGCAGAGCATCGGCAGGAGGGGCAAGGTGGAACAGGTGAGGAGCCCTTCTGCAGTGGGGGTGGGGTGCAGACGCTGTAGGCAGAGAGGGAGCCCGGTTAGAGAGGTTAAGCCCTGATGGAACTCACACACCTCCTGATCCCAGTGTCAGCCCTCAGGACTTTTCCATCCTAAGTCTGACTCCTATAGTTGATCCCCAAGAAGTACCCTAGTAGCTTCCTCCCCCATAGTTTCCTGCCCCGTGTTTCAGCCTGAGCTTGTCTTTGTTCCCTGGAGGACAGTCTCCCTTTAGATGCAAGTCACACCCAGCTGGCAACTGCAGGTTAGAAAGGGGTTCTAAGCTGCAGGCACTAGCTTGATCAAAGATGGACGAATGGCAGACACTGTTGCTGAATGTTGGTCTTTTTGGTTATCATTTCAGTTATCGCCTGAAGAAGAAGAGAAAAGGAGAATCCGGAGGGAAAGGAATAAGATGGCTGCAGCCAAGTGCCGAAACCGGAGGAGGGAGCTGACTGATACACTCCAAGCGGTAGGTAGAGCCATGGGTCATGCCTTTCAAAAACTTAGAAGGAGAGTTGGAGACTGGGAGTAAGAGAGCAGGCCCTCTTATACCACAGCGTCTCATGCTTCCTCTATCCCTGTTTATAGGAGACAGACCAACTTGAAGACGAAAAGTCTGCTTTGCAGACTGAAATTGCCAACTTGCTGAAGGAGAAGGAGAAGCTGGAGTTCATTCTAGCAGCTCATCGGCCTGCCTGCAAGATCCCTGATGACCTGGGCTTTCCAGAAGAGATGTCTGTGGCATCCCTGGATTTGAGTGGGGGCCTGCAGGAGGCTGCGACCCCGGAGTCCGAGGAGGCCTTCACCTTACCCCTCCTCAATGACCCCAAGCCCAAGCCGTCGGTGGAGCCTGTTAAGAGCATCAGCAGCGTGGAGCTGAAGGCAGAACCCTTTGATGACTTCATGTTCCCCACATCGTCCAGGCCCACTGGCTCTGAGACTGCCCGCTCTGTGCCAGACATGGACCTGTCTGGTTCCTTCTATGCAGCAGACTGGGAGCCCCTGCACAGCAGCTCTCTGGGGATGGGGCCCCTGGCGACAGAGCTGGAGCCCCTGTGTACCCCAGTGGTCACCTGTACCCCCAGCTGCACTACTTACACGTCTTCCTTCGTTTTCACCTACCCGGAGGCTGACTCCTTCCCCAGCTGTGCAGCTGCCCACCGCAAGGGCAGCAGCAGCAACGAGCCTTCCTCTGACTCACTGAGCTCACCCACACTGCTGGCCCTGTGAGCGGGCGAGGAAGGGGAGGCAGCTGGCACCCCAAGTGCCACTGCCCAAGTCGGTGCATTTCAGAGAGGAGAACCATGTCTTCCCTCCAGGGTTCCTGTAGACCTAGGGAAGACCTTATCTGTGCGTGAAACACACCAGGCTATGGGCCTTAAGGACTTGAAAGCATCCATGGTGGACTCAAGTCCTTACCTCTTCCGGAGATGTAGCAAAACGCATGGAGTGTGTATTGTTCCCAGTGACACATCTGAGAGCTGGTAGTTAGTAGCATGTCGAGCCAGGCCTGGGTCTGTGTCTCTTTCTCTTTCTCCTTAGTCTTCTCATAGCATTAACTAATCTCTTGGGTTCATTATTGGAATTTACTTGGTGCTGGATATTTTCAAATTGTATCTAGTGCAGCTGATTTTAACAATAACTACTGTGTTCCTGGCAATAGTGTGTTCTGATTAGAAATGACCAATATTTAACTAAGAAAAAGATATGACTTTATTTTCTAGTAGATAGAAATGAATAGCTATATCCGTGTACTGTAGTTTTTCTTCACCATCAATGTTCATTGTAATGTTACCGATCATGCATTGTTGAGGTGGTCTGAATGTTCTGACATTAACAGTTTTCCATGAAAACGTTTTATTGTGTTTTTAATTTATTTATTAAGATGGATTCTCAGATATTTATATTTTTATTTTATTTTTTTCTACCTTGAGGTCTTTTGACATGTGGAAAGTGAATTTGAATGAAAAATTTAAGCATTGTTTGCTTATTGTTCCAAGAGACTGTCAATAAAAGCATTTAAGTTGAATGCACCCATCCTTGTGCTCTTTTCATTCTGGGAGTTTTGTAAGATTCTAAAAGATATCATTGAAGACCAGTTTGTCAAGAAGGGTAGCTCCTGGAGGGGAACACACCCTTCTGGCTGATCCCTTATCAAAGAGGAAAGCGCAACTTGCGAGTTGAATTTGGGATATCGTTTCAATGTGGGTCTTCATGTTGAATTGCTAAAACTCTCCGCTGCCTGGCTCAGGAGGCAGAAGGCTGCTGCGCAGTCACAGGTGGGGCACAGACCTTCCTGCTGCTTTGGTAGCCAGCGGGGGAATATTTAAGTTTACTTGTGCCAATCTTAGATTCAGATTTATTTATTTGAGACAGGCTTTTAGTATATACTGGCCTAAAACTTATGTAGCTCATGCTGGCCTCAAACTTGCCCAATCTTCCTGCCTTAAGCTTCACAGTCCCGCTCCACCACACCAGGATAATTCTGATATGTTGATCTTAAAGGAATCCTTTGAGTAGATAAATGTAAGCTTTGCACAAAAGTATTTAAGTTTTTCTTCCTTTTGGGGTGCTGGGCATAGAACCCAGGTCTTCAAGCAGTGCTAAGGAAGCTCCTTGTCATTGAACCACAACCCCAGCCCTATTTTAATTTTATTCCTACAAAATCATGTGAACAGTTATTCCTACCTTAGTGGCAAGCCAACTGAAGAGCGATTGGAAGGAATGGCACTCTCAATATTCTGCTATGAGGATTATAATGTTTACTTCCACTCTTTATTCTACCCATCATGCTGAACTTACCTCTTAATACTTGGGTTAAAAAAAGTTCTTGCTTGCTAAAGAAAAAAAAAAAGAAAAGAAAAAGAAAAATTTGATGCTTAACTCTAACATTCATACATTTAGTTGGCCTACTTAATTCTTAAAAGGAAAGAGGCCCATTGTCTTGTTCCTTAGTTGAAAGCGCATTGTCATTTTTGAAGTTGCTCTAACACGACATGCCTCCATTCCTTGATAGCAAGGGAGGAAGGAGCAGGTTCTGAGAGCCCAAGTGATCTCAAACAGTCCAAATCATAACTGATCATTCTGTAAATAGAAAGTCACATATGGTTCAATAAGAAGTCAACATGCCATCCAGGAAGCTCAGCGGATTAAAGCACCTGCTTGGGCAGACTGAGGACTGGGGTTCAATCACTGGGTGCCATGCCAGCCCTGCCCTGGAGCGTGCTGAGACAGCGACTGAGACTGGGCGTGGTGGCACGCACCTGTAATCCCAGAGCCCCATCTGTGTAGTGAGACCCTGTACTAAATACATTAAAAAAAAAAAAAAAAAAAAAAGTCACCATGGCTCTGCACAAGCTTTAACTTAGAAATGTTATCCTCTTAAAGAAGAACGTGTGTGCCCTTTGTAAGGGACCCTTATGAGCACATACGTGACTCACGCGAAAGTACTCTGCCCCTCCACCCACTCTCGTGTGTCCCCAGGTACAGAGCTTGCGAGCCAGCCACTGCTGCTGTCTGAGCTGGCCAGAAGGGAAGTCCAGGGCCAGTCTTCCAATGCTGTGGTGGTGATGAAAGTCACTGGGTGACCATGCGGTGGTCACAATTGTTCAAGAGGGAAGTTTGAGGTTAAAGTGCCAGCCATTAAGCTTGAGGTTCTCACCTATGTCCTCCCTGCCGCTTCCACAGCACTTGACCCTCGGCAGCAAATCACTTACCTTTATGGGCCCTTTAGGGCATGCCTATATCACACACCGCTTAATGCTGTTTTTGCCTGTCTTGCAATAATGAAAGTAGCCTTAGGCTCACTGCTGTTCAAAGGGCAGATATCTTATGTCCTTTAGATATGGCCTAAATTAAATACAGAATCATTATAACTAGCATCCGGATCTGCAATAGCCTGTTAGAAACCCAGCTGGCTGCAGCAAAGTGAAAGGCAATGACCTGAGGAAGAAGCTGTCCCAGGGCCCTCCTGCCTGATATTGTCCTCTTCTGGGGGAGCTCACTGGCAAACTCTGTAGTTCTATGCTGACTACAAAGAGACCCCACACTTTTCCCTTTGGGTTTTTTGCCTGTTTGTTTTACATACTGGGGACTGAACTCTGGACCTTGTGCGTGCCAGGCAGGTGCTTATGCCACTGAGCTAGCTACCCTGCACAGCTTTCCCTCTGACAGCAGCAGCACAGGCCCTTCCTCTAGCTCATCATAACCTGGCCACCTCATCAACAAGACTGTAAGAATGTTAGGCTGTTCATGCCTGTAACCCTAACGCTGAGGCTGGATGATAATAGGTTTCAGCCAGCCTGACTCCATCTCAATTTAGCAAGACTCCATCTCAAAATAAAAAGAGTTGAGGATATACTTTAGTGGCAGGGTGTTTGTGTAGCAAGCTGGAGGCTCTGGGTTTGATCTCCAGTACGGGGGAGGGGTGCTCTGAAGAGGGGGAATCTTTTCACATAAGTCATAGGGTTCCCCAGGACTAACACCCTGCCAAGCTCCCTGACGACCACTTCCATGGCCTCAAGAGGAGAAAAGAACCAGGTATGGTGCTGCACACTTGTGACCTCAGCCCTTGAGAGACTGAGGCAGGAGGATCGCCATGGTTTAAGGGCAGCAGCTTGAAGGTGGCTACCTAGTGAGTTTGAGGCCAACCTGAACTGCATAGTGAGCCCCTGTCAGAGAGAGAGAGAAACAGAGCCAGAGGCAGAGCCAAGGGTGGGTTGGGGAGAGAGAGAGAGAGAGAGAGAGAGAGAGAGAGAGAGAGAGAGAGAATTCCTTTTGAAGTACTCTTTCCAAGTTTTTTCCTGACTCAAGGCAAAGACTTGGGAACGTGAGTCCTGACTCTAAGACATGGTCTCACACTTGTCCCAAAGAAGCAGCTATGTCAGGGTGGCGCAATTAACACTGATTTGAGACAAATGTGCGGAGTGGAAGGCGCTGGGGTAGGGGTCGCCTCCTTACGGAAATGTCCGCTTTAGCTCACTGGAGGACTGCTGGACCTGGCTCAGAGCCTGGCACACCGTACTTGGCCAACGAATATATTTCTTGGTGGGTGAATGAACAAATTCTACCCTGTTTCTCACAAAAAGAAACACATGCCATTCATATTCTGTAACTTCTATTGCAGGACCTGTTAGGACATTAAGCAATGGGGATTTCACATGTTTTATGTCTGGCTGCAAACACGCCCTTTCCCCTCTACTCCCTTCTCTCCTCAGTTTCTGGAATTCCTGCACTTCCTCCCCAGCTAACCTCTGCTTGTTCAGCTGCAAAGTAGCTCCTGGATCAACATTAATTTTAGCTGGCAAGCACAAGTGCCTGAGT
The DNA here is from genome assembly GCF_000260255.1 of Octodon degus. Classification (NCBI taxonomy): domain Eukaryota; kingdom Metazoa; phylum Chordata; class Mammalia; order Rodentia; family Octodontidae; genus Octodon; species Octodon degus. The sequence goes on from NW_004524583.1 coordinate 33,982,864, forward strand.
TCAATCCCCAGTTCCGCAAAAAACAAAACAAACAAACAAAAAAACCCAATTAATTTTAGGTGGAGAAAAAGGGTAGAAAAAAATTTATTTCTGTAGAACAGTGGATTATGGATTCTACATCATCTTTTTATGTCACTTTGTCTTGGGCAATTAGCAAAATTAAAGGGTAGTATTTAACAATTTGTTCTAGTAACAGTGATTCTGGGGCCAGGAAGATGGCTCAGTGGAATAAGTGCTTCTCTGGCAAATGCAAGGGTCTGAGTTCAATTCCCGGTTCCGCAAAAAAAAAAAAAAAAAAAAAAAAAAGGAAAAAAACCAGTGATTCTACATTAACAGCAATTCCCATGTGTGAGTGGAAGTCAATCAATTATGCTATCTTTAATTAATGGACAAAAAAGAGACTAAGACATAGTAAAATTTTCCTGATACTTAAGAAAATTGTCTGGAGCCTCAATGCCTTTAAGCGAAAAAATAAAAAGCAAAAGCAACCTTTAAGCTACATGTGAGGCTCTTTCCAGCCATAGACTAACCAAATGCTTCAAAAAATACTTGCGATCAGAGCTTTGTCCCTCTCTATACTGCAGGCTGAATAGCGCTTTGAGTCGTGCTGTTGACTCCTGCTTCCTCCCGCCTTGGCAGAGTCTCTCTTCCCCACAAGCACCCTGCCCGAAGGATTTCCTCTCTTTCCTGCCACACAGCCTGCTCCCGCAGCAGGGCATTTGTGCTTGCTGTCCCTCCGCCTGGAGCCTTCCCGGGTTGGTTGTTTTCTGACACTCAGGACTTAGCTTAAAGGATTTCTCTTCCTGGTTGTTCTGTCCAGGAACTTCTATACACACTCTCTCACCCATTTCATCCTGCATTTTTTTTTTTTTCACAGCAAATATCACTCTGTAACAACCAAGCTATAGTTTCCTTTTCTTTATAAAAATTTCCACCCCTCAACCCTGAACTGTAAGTTTTATGAGAGCACAAACCTTGTCTGTCTGGTCAGCTTCGTTCTTTTAAAATTTTTTTAAAAATTTTTATTTTTTCAGTTAGGTCAGCTGAGTTGTAACACAATTCATCTTGTGGTTCTACTTTTCTACTTATGGACTCAACTAAGTTGATTTTCCTTTGTCTAACAAACATTGTTCTATTGCTCAAGAGGATGAGCAACAGAAAAAGGGCTTGGTTATTGTCCTAAAGGTCTTCCTGGCCTACTGGCCATCAGCGCTACCTAATTAATGTATCCTTTCAACTTTTAGCTCCTGCTGCCTTGGTCTGCTTCAGTCGGGTGATTAGGAGGTCTGAGAACTCACAGGAGTTTAACTGCAGGTTATATTAGAAGCAGCTCTGGCCATGGAGTTCGGTGGTAGAGCACTTGCCTGGCGTACCGGAGGCCCTAGGTTCGCCCCCAGCACCATGTGAAAGGACCTTGTTAAAAGGCTCTGGAGTAAAGGCCATAGCTTTGTCCTAAAAGGAAATGCTCCAGGCTCCAGCTGCTGCCATGTTTACTTGGGGGAACAAATCATGATCAGATCTATGAACAATGTTTATTTCTAAAGATTTTTAGTCAGTCATGCAACTATCATCACAGGTAATTTTACCAAACAGTGTGATAAATCTCGTATGGATTTGAGGAATTAGATATAATATATTAGACTATATATTAACTTTAAGTTCTGGCTCCTTGACCTTGGGAAAATTAACTATTTTATACCTTACTTTCCCCACCTGTAAAATGGAGATGATTATTGTGTCCACTTGTCAGGATTGCGGAGAGCACTGAGCCAGTGGGCGTGGACGTAGCGGCGGTCAGCCTGCAGATGTGTGATGGAAGGGCTAGCTATTGTTTTTATAATGTAGGGAAATCGAGGTAGAGGAACAAGTATGGACTTCACGTCATACAATAAAAAGATCATGGGTGTCCCCTGTGTGCGCTGTGTTGGCTCAGATGTGAGAAAGACAGCTTTTTTTTTTTTTTTTGGTCTTTTTGAGGCAGAGTCCCACTGTGCAGTTCAGGCTGGCTTTGTAGCCCAGGCTGGCTTTAAATTCATAACAGTCTTCCTACCTCAGCTTCCTGAGTGCTGGGATTACAGGCATGTGCCACCACGCCCTGGTGGAAGAGAGTCGTATTTTCATAGTTTCTAGTTTAGTAAGGGAGACAGACACACAAACACATACATTCTAATATAACACAGCAGTGGATATCAACACCAGGTACGAGGCCAAGCTCCGTCTCAGGGAGTCTCTGAGCTGACTAGTGAGCTGGGTGGAGAGTGGATGGAGCTAAGTGGGCACATGGTGAGAGTCTAGGTAGAGGTATAGGGCTGTGAAGGCTCAGGCTCATAAAACACCACATTTGTTTTTCTGGACTATAAAGCCTGGGGGTTGGGGTGCAGGGGAAGGCAGGGTGTGGACGTAAATTACCGAACATCACGTAAGTACATTTGATTTTACTGCAGCCGTATTGCCGCATTGAAGTAGGGGAGTCTGGAGGCAGTCAGGAGGGGTAACTGCGGCCAGATCACGAGCTACCTGCTATTTACTGAGCTCAGTTGCACAGAGGTTGAACCAAGGCAGTGGTGGTGGGAATGCAGAGGGAACAAGAGGTAATTAGAGGCCAGGACTGAGGGACTGGTGACTGCGTGGATGTGGGAGGTGAGGGAGAGAGGTGGCCAAGCTCATGGCCTGCTTTACCAGGCCTTTCACATCAGAAGCTTGGAGTGCTGCTGAAGACTTTCTGACGATGGGAGGAAAGCAGCTGGGCGGACCCAGAGGTATGGTGGGGGAGGTGGGAAGTTGGCATTGTAGAACAGAGGTCCTATGGTATAAATATCTAGTACTTAAAAAAAAAAAGATTATTTAAAAAAAAATCTTACTTATTTGGTACAGGGTCTCACTATGCAGCTTGGACTTGTAGTGATCTTCCTGTCTCAGCCTCCCCAAGGGATTACAAGTGCTGGGATTACAAGCCTGTGCCACCATACCCAGTTTCAGTGGCTGGTATGGCGCCCAGAATTCTGGGGCTGGCACAGCATATGGTACCAAGGATTGAACCTGGGTCCTTGCACTTACCAGGCAGGGACTTAGACTGCTGAGCTTTCTCCCTAGCCCCAAATATCTAGGTCTTCTCGGGGGACATGTGGTGGGGCTGGAACCTGGAGCCCTAGGATAAAACTCTGATAATGGCTCACATTTCGCACACGCCTGCTGCGGGCCGGGCTGTGCTATGTGCTTGTGTGGCAGTGCTAAATCAGAGGCCAGTCTTGCTTGCTCATCACTGAACTTCCAGCAACTGGCACACAACGAACATACTAGAGTTATCTTGTCCAGCGAATGTCCTCATTTAGACCTGTAAGAAGCAGGTATTAATCAGTATCCTCGTTTGACAGATGACTGGAGAAAAGATTAAATAAGTTGGCCAAGGTTATGAACTGGGAAGTAGCAGGCGTATGATTTGAATCCAGCTCTTCGTGACTCTAAAGCCCAAAGTGCAGAACTACGTGGTTAGAATGTTAAAATGTGCCCCTAAGAAGGTGTGCTGAAACCCAGAACTCCGGAGGGATGAAGTAGGATGATCACACATTTGAGCCCAGCCTGGGCAATTTATCAAGACAGTGTCTCCAAAACAAGGCCGGGGATGTAGCTCTGTGTGCAGGATCTGGGTTCATTCCGAGTACCAGGAAAAAAATAAATAAGAAAACTGACCCATTTACATATTTACCAAACTGAATCCCTCTGTGATTATTTCCTACATATCAAGAATGAAGTTCAAAAGGCTCATGGGTGCTTGATGTTCCGAAGCAGCACTGCTTGCGTCTGTGGGTGACATTCCCGGCAACCTCTCTTGGAGCTGGGTTAGAAGGCCTAACAGTGCCCACTGCGCTGCAGGGCTGACCAAGCCTCGTGAGTTAGGAGCAGCTGTCTGAGATGCAGGCAGGGAGGGCAGGCAGCAAACGGCCACAATCCTTGGGTTAAAACAGCGCATTTCTGTCTGCTCAGTTTCCGCAGGAGTCCAGGTACAGCCCCACTTGCTCAGCCGGCCAACTCCACACCTCTTCTGCGCAGAGCTTGGTCTCCCAAGACTGCAAGCTGGGTATTAAGCCGAGCTCTGCAGTCTCAGCCGAGGGCTCAAATGGTGGCGTCAGCCCCTGCAGGCTGTTGCCAGATTTCATTTCCTTGTGGATGCATAAGAAGTGGGTTCCGGGATTCTTTTTTTTTTTTTTTTTTTTTTTTTTTTATAGCATTGGGTCTTCTGTTTAA
>NW_004524583.1:33988664-33997936 GCF_000260255.1 Octodon degus
CCCCCTGGTGGGCTGAGCTGGCCACACACACACACACACACACACACACACACACACACACAAATAAATTAAAAAAAAAAAAAAGCGAACTCATTACTCTGATAGTTGTTTTGTGATATGTAGATTGGCCGTGAGCCTTCACATGAAGACGACTCCAAGACTGTTCTGCACGTACCGGCCCTGCAGCCAGACCCTGCGGGAGCGGAGGGCACACAGCTCCGGTCAAGCAGCTCTGCCGCGAACTGAGCCGGCGACTTAGCGCCCGTGGGGACAAAGAAGCAGCACTTCACTCCTTGGACAGTTCCATTATTTTATTTGTTCACTTGGAGTGTATTTAAAATTTTTTAAACTGGAAAGTAGCGTAATGTTTTGTCATGTTATTTGGCAAATGCACTTTTTACTTATAATATATGAGACTTTTCTAAACTTAAGTATCTTTAAAATGAAAAATTTCTTTAAAATTGTTTATATTATTATTATTATTATTATTATTGATCTAAGGCCTTGATATGTAGTCCAAGGTGTCCTTGAACTCAGTACAATCATCTGCCTCGACCTCCCAGTACTGGGATTACAAGGTGTACAACCCTACTCTGCGCAAAATTGTTCATTTTAAAACTAAAGGGCAGGGGTCTGGGGAGAAAGCTCAGTGGTAGACTGCCTGCTTAGCATGCACAAGGCTCTGGGTTCAATTCCTTTCCCCCAGAAAATTCTAAAGGATAGGCCAAGTATGATGGCCCATGCCCATAATAGTACCACTGGTAGGCTGAGGCAGGAGGATCACTGAGTTGAAGGTCAGTGTGAACTACATAGCCAGACCCTGTCTCAAAACAACAACAAAAAGGGTTGGTTCCATTTGTAAATAAGAAGGGAAAGTGGCTGCAGGGAGGGGAAAGGCGGGAGAAAAGAAGCAAGGTATATCATGGACTGTACAAATTCCCATGAATGTTATCATTATGCTAAAAAAAAACAAAACACCAAAACTGGTTATGATGTTATCATTATGCTAAAAAAAAACAAAACACCAAAACTGGCTATGATGTGGTGGCACAGGTCTGTAATCCCAGCACTCAGGAGGCAGTGGCAGGAGGATCATTGAGAATTGGAGACCAGCCTGGGCTACAGAGTGAGCTCAAGACCAGCCTGAGCTGCATAGTGAGACCCTGTCTCAAACAGACAAAACCAAGCCAGCCCTGGGTGTGATGCCACACATCCCTAATCCCAGCACTGTGGACTCCGAGGCAGGAGGATCCTTCTCAATTCAGCCTCGATTACATAATGAGTTCAAAGCTGGCCAGAACTATGCAGTGAGGCCCCATTTCAAAAAGAAAACAAAACATCTAAAGGACGAATTGAGAAAGCAAAACATTACAACAGTACTATAGCTTAGTAGTTGACTACTAATACAAGGTAAGCTTTTCTCCTGCTGCTGAAGAATGAAAATGAACAGGACTGTGTGCGGCAGCACACAGCTGTAAATACTTAGTTTTCCCTTTAAGTTTATATATATATATATATATATATATATATATCTATATTGATATATATAGATATATATATCTCCTTTGTGTGTGTGTGTGTGTGTGTGTTAAAAGGGAAACATCAACTTTAACTTAAAGAAAAAACCACTAGACACTGTTAGCAAGAATGACAGAGTATTCTCAATAAAATTATGGGGGGGAAAAAAAAGAATGACAGAGCAAACCAACTCCTGAAAACGTTCAGCACTTTGGTGAACATGTGTAGTAGAAAGCTAAAAGAAAAACAATATGCTACTTCACTTAAAGTGTTACAAGGTTTTTGCAAATCAGCTCATTTCATTGGTGAATAAATCCCCAGGGATCAGCGTGCAGCCGTGTCCCCCGAACGTCTGGTGCAGTTAAACAGCCCAAAGCTGCCACACACGACAGAGCGTCCATTCCGGCAGCTCTTAGTGGAGGGGCAGCCGGCACAACGCCGTCGCCCGGGACAAACAGCACTGCGGTATTTGCTTCGCTGGTTTGCACATCTCCTCCTACGTCTCTTCGTCAGTTTCTGTAGCGGCCACAGCTTCTTCGCATCTCCCAGCATCATGTTGAAATGCTGGTCGTAAGCGCGTGATGTGCCTCCAAGCCCTCGGCGTCCCTCGCTCTCACACAGGTCCGCCCAACCAGGCCGAGTCCGAGAGGTCCCGGCCCCTCTACGGTGTGGGCGGTTTGATGCTGGTCCACGCGTCCGCCATCCTTCAAACCTTGGGCCCTTTCCCGCTTCTCCTATATTATAGTCTTTTTAAGACAAGGTTTTGTTCAGCAGTTCAGGCTGTCCTTGGACTCACTTTGCAGCCCAGGCTGGCCTCCAACTCATGGGGATCCTCCTGCCTCAGCCTTCCGAGTGCTGGGATTACAGGTGTGTGCCACTCTCAATATTACTCTTTCGGTCTCTAATATTCTTTAGGTAGGTCCTGCTACTATTTTTATTTTATAGTGACACAATCTGGAGGTGCAGAATGCCTGTGATTTATTCCAGATCATCCAACTGGAGTGGCAACTCTGAAATCTAGAACTCCGGGAAGTGTGTCTCCAAACCCTTTATTTTTAGCTCTGTTAAGGAAAAACCGATATCCCCAACACCTTTGCAGGGCGAAGGACGGAGGCCCTCCGGGGGCCTGGCTGGCTCCCTGCCATTCCTGGCCGGTCCTTGCTACTTCTTCGCAGAGGGGGCGCCCAAAAGGGACGTTTGGGGTGTACTCGCAGCATCCCCACCTCCACTCTCTCCGCAACCTTTCCCGCCCCCTCCGGCTCCAGCCAGCCCAAGGTTTCTCCCAGCCCTTCCCGGCTTCCGGTCCTTTGCTCCAGGGCAGGTCGCCGGGGCGGTCGGTGCCAGGAGCTCCCGAGTCCTCTATTTACTGTTTGGTTTCCACGGTGACACGTAGCCGCCGTCAGCGCCTCCCGTCAGCGGCCCGCAGCGCGCCCCCGCCCGGCGCCGTGACGTCTGCCCGCCGCTTCCGCTCTGCCCATATTTGGCGCAGCCGCGGCGCCGCGGGCGGGGAGGGGAGCGAGTCCCCCCACCCCGCGCGCGCCGCCCCCAGCCCCCTGCGGAGCCGGCGAGGCCGCCCCCCAGCCGCTCGGCGGGGGCTCCGGGGGCGCCCTTCTAGGTCCCGGCCTGTTGAGGCTGCGGCCCAGACTCGGGGCTGTGTCGTTCTCTGGGTGGGTGATACGGGATCACGATTTTCTCTTTCTGTGCCCGGAAATCACGGGAACAACCATCCCTCGCCTATTTTATGTTTTATAGGTTTGCATTTAAAATTCTCGCCGTGATGCAGTGGAAAGCTAAGGAGACTGGGGCTGTGGGGTCACTGCTGTCCGCGGGAGGATAAATGACTTTAGAAGGCTGTTTCCCTGTTCGAGGCCTGGTGATGCTCATGGCCCGTGGCCCGGGCTGGGAGTGGAGGGTTCCCGGCTCCTCTACCTGCCCCCTCCCGTGACTGTGTGCAAGGTGAAGTTCTGTGACCTCTGCAGGGCCTGGATTTGTGTCTCTGCTTCCTGGGCATTAACTTTAGTTAACTGTATACTGAATGGATCCAGGCAGATTTCACACTCTAAAGCCAGAACCCTGCAATTCCTCTCCACGGAGAGTGACCTGCGGCAGGGTTGCTGATGCAAAGCCATCTGCTGATGTAAGGAGCAATAAACATTCCTGGGAGGGATCCAGTGAGATTCCAGAAATCTCTGAGCAGCCGTGGGTGTGTTCCGCTGGGCCACGCGGGCGGGGCGGCTGGGCAGTGCCGCAGTGGCCTCTGCTGGGCGGCTGCTTACAGGGGAGGATGTGCGCAAGGCAGATTCTGCGGGGCTCCTTTCACCCCCTCCCGCACTCCCAGGTTCCACATGTCCTCTGGCCCGGGGAATGGGCCTCTTGCAGAAGTTCAGAGCTGTAACGTACATCAAAGGTAATTATCTAACCCGGGCATCTCACAAATGGGGAAACTAAGGCACAGAGAAATTGGTTCACCCATTCAAATGTATGTAGCTAGCCTCCAACAGCTAAAAGTCAGATCAGATTACTGGTCTCAAATTTTGTCCCTTCTTAGGGGCTTCTAACTGCCTGTGCTCCTGTGACTTCCCAACCTTTTGGCCTAGGCCAGCCGGTCGTGTGTACTGTTAAGCTATACAGTGACCTCAGGCACCTGACAGATGCCACTCACGTGTGTACCGCTGCATGCTGCACAGCATGGCACCGGGGCCTGGTGGTGGCTAAGAGGTGGTCCTCCCCAGAGCCACTAGTGCTTTCCTGGCTGAGGCCAGACAGGCTGTTTTGGTCTATAGACAACCAAACTGGAGTCTGTTGTTCTGAAATCAGCCTTAAACCAGCCGTTGGTCACTGCTCACAGTTACTCAGGTCAGGTCTCAGCCACGACTGCCTGGAGAGGCTGAGCACTGGCCCCTGGACACCCAAGCTCGGCCTGCAGTTTGGAAGGGCTGTGCATGGCGTGTGGGGAGACGCTTCCTTCCTGTGCCCCTTTTCCTTTTCAGCCTCACCCAGCTCACTCTCAGTCTCTTCTTCTCTGACACCCCAGCCAGCGATCAGGGCAGCTCACACCAAGTGCCCGCCAGCCATCCTCTAGCCAGACCTGCTGGCCGCCACCCTCCACTCTGCTGTTACTTGGACAACAGCAGCTCTGCCCCCTGCTGGTTATTGCTTGTATGTCGCCCTTCTCCGTTCCAGAAGCATCCTCCTGCGCTCTGGGCTTGGGAAGAGATTTTTCTTGCACACTCTGATGGCAAGAGCAAAAAGCAAACCAAAATAAAACACATAAACCATTCTAATTCTTTTCCTCTCTGGTTAGTTTCTCTTGCCCTGGTTGCTTTATATCAAAACCTACCACATCTTTCCAATCCCATTTCACATCATACCTTCTTCGAAAGACACAATCAGACTGTGTGGTAGATCTGAAGTACGATGAAGAGCCAGCACGCAGGGTGCCAAGATATGCTGCCTGTTTTTGCTGTTGTTTCCTGAAGAGTGAGGGCAAGGTCTTGGGTGCTTTTTGTGGTCCTAAACCCCAGGTGCCTAGCACAAGGCTGGGGACAAAAATGGCTTTCAATACATCCTTGTTAGTTGACTAATTTCCACAGAAACAACCCAAAGCTTTTGCTTAGATAAAGCTTCTAGAACTCTTCGTTCTTGGGGAAATCTAGATAGTGGTCAAATCAAAACGTGGCCTTGCACAATAAATTGTTGCACAGAGCAGTTTCACAAGAGAACACCAACACCACCCAGAGTGGGATGAGGAAGTCTGAAGCTGGAAGCGGACTCTCAGGAGCCTGAGGGGGAGGGTGCAGGCTGAGGGAGAGGGTCCTCCTCCCCCCGGCTGGAGAGGACAGACCCAAGAGTCAGCTTCACTCTCAGACGCCATTACTTCCTGTGGGGCCTTGGGCAGGTTTTTTTCTCTTCTCTGTGCCTCAGTTTTTTCTCTGTACAAATAAGTCCCCATCTCATAGCATTATAAGATTGAACTGAATTGTTATTTGTAAGGAGCTAGAACAGTGCCTGGTACACAGTACTACATACTTGTTTGTAAATGGTTTTTTCAGCTTAGCTGTCTCATGAATGGAAAATGTTAGAAAATGACAATTCCTAGGTTCCTTCTGGGCCATCCATTAAGGGTGCAGCGTAAGCTGTAGTGTACAAAGATCTGGGTTGAAAGTCCTGTGGCTTTCCTGGAGCCTTCTTTTCTCATCTGTGAAGTTGGGACTTTTGTCTGTCTCTATGGACTCTTGTGGATGTTTCATATTTGTAAAATGCCTGGCTTATAAGGAGCACAATAAACAGAAGCTGCAGTTATTATTATTGATGATAAGAGCCCCATAGAAAAGAGACTAAGAGTTTCCAAATCTTGAGAGAGACTGAACTTACTGGATAGCGAGCGATGCAGCGAGCTGCGCAGAGCTGCAGGGAGAGGTGGGCCCTGGGCCTGGGCTGTGTGTAGCTATCACAGTATCTGAAGCAACCAGGAATCATTTGACTATGTGGCAGCTCTCGGAGCAGTTGCTGCTCTAGGGCTTTGCTGAGGGTGTGGACCCATGGGGCTGGATGCCAGGGGAGGGGTTTTAGCAGGAGAGGGTGTGTGCTGGGTGGGTCTTGGAAACCTGTTGTTGATGCATGTGTATGGGGGGGCATGGAAACCATTCAGGGTGTCGTGCCCTTGCAGGTGCACTCCCAGGCCTGGCATGGGTGGAGTCGGCCCATACAGCTCCTCCAGGCGGCTGTTCCTTACCTCAGACTAATTGGCAGCAGTTATCCCCAGGATAGCGGAAAGGAGGATTATGCAAGCCACATTAATCTCAAAGTGTGGAACCATTTCTTTGAGTACTTTTTGAAGGGGAGGTATGGTTTCAAAAATCAAACAAGATGGGGTGTTGCAATCCCAGACGTGTTGGGAATCACACTTAAGGTCTTCCTACTTGACAGCTCTTGTCCCTTGTGACACAGGAATTTTGTGTTTCCAGACATTCCAGGACCAGGGCCCCTATCACTAGTAAGTTGTTATTTGGGGATCCCAAATAGGCTGAGGCCCTGACAAACCCATCTTCAGAACTGTTTGGGTATCACAGAAGTATCCGTAAGCTTCCCGCTGAACTCTTGTTTCCAGTAATGGCAATGGAGTGTGCTGAAGGAGCAGCCCCCAGAGTGGAACTATCTTAAAACAACCAACCAACCACAGCTTAGTGTGTAGTTTAGTGGTAGGTCACTTACCTGCCATTTGTGAGGCCTTGGGTTTCATTACCAGCACCACACAGGCATGACAGCAAACAAACCTCCCTCCACTTTATAAAAAGTCACAAAGGAGGGAACACTGGCTGCCTCTGGGGAGGAGGGAATGTGTGTTACTTCTTTTTGCTTGTCTGTACTTCCTGACTTTTTGTTTCTGGCAAGCACTTATATTGTTTTTGTAATAAGTAAAAGTATTTTTAAAATGTTCTTAGTAGAGCAGTATGTTTGTTTTCTTAAAACTGAAATCAGAACATAATAAATGCTAAAGTGCAAAAACATTCCCTTACTTTTTTTTTTTTTTTTTTTTGCCCTTTATTTTCTAAAGAAGTAGATGTTCCTGGTAAGTACTTTTGAAAATTCATGTAATAAAATATAGAGAAAATAAAAATGGATTGAAATCCCATCACAGGAATAACCACTGCCAATGTATATTTTAATACGCTATAGTTTTACAATAGGGACTCATCATATGCTGTTTTCCAGTTTTGGAGTCCTGGGCATTGATCTCCAAGCCTTGTGCCTGCTGGGCACACGCTCCAGTGATGGGCCGCATCCTCATCCTTTTGCAAATTCTCTTGTGAGAGTCTTTTCTAAGTTGCCGGGGCTGGTCTTGAGCATGGGACCCTCTGCCGCTCAGCCTTTGAGCAGCAGAGGTTGCAAACACGTGCCTGCCTTTTTTATTTTTTTAAACACAATAGGTTATAGACCCGACTGCTTCCCTGCATGTTCACTGGAATAGCCACACACGTCTCTAGCTCTAGAGACCCCGTGATTTAACCAGTCCGCAGTGTCTGGACCTGAGGGCTGCTTGTAAGTGTTTGCTTTATGAATTCTTGGCCACAGTGTCTCTGCAGCTACATTTTTGTGCACTCCCAGGGTTACTTCTTTGCGCATGAGCCAGAAGGACGGCTCATTCTTGAGGCTTCTGAAGTGTAGCTGTGTAGTGTCAGAGAGTGACAAGTAGTAGGCTGTGCAGTTCCTCCTGTCAAGTAGGAGGCTGGTGCGTGCTGAGTGTTCCAATCTGAAAGTCTGAAATGCTTCAAAATCTCCAACTGTTCGAGGGTGGGTGAGAGGATTAAACCTAGGGCTTTGCATATGGTAGGGAAGCATTTTACCACTCATCTAAATCTCCAGTTCTTTTCTCTTTCTTTCTTTCTTTCTTTCTTTCTTTCTTTTTTTTTTTTTTGGCGGAACGAGGAATTGAATTTAGGCCCTTGCACTTGCCAGGGAAGCACTTATTCTACTGACTCATCTCCCCAGCCCCTCTAGTCCTTTTCTTTTAAACAAAGTTTTGCAACAAAGTTTTTTCTCTCTCACAAGAAAATTTGCAAAAGGATGAGGATGCTTATGTGAATATTTAAGAATCCAGTTGCCCAGGCTGGTCTCACACTTACCATCCTTCTGCCACACCTGGCCAAAACCTGCAGCTTTCCAAGCATTGACTTGTGGCTACAAGTGGAAAATTCCATACCTGACTTTGTGACAAGGTCATAGTCAAAATGCAGGTGCAGTAAAATACTGCAAACAATTATTTTAGGTGGGCATGAAACAAAAATGAATGTTGTGTTTACATTTGGGCCCCATCCCCATTATGCGGATATGAATATTAAGGATCCAAAGTACTTCTGGTTCCAGGCATTTCAGATAAGGGATACTGTGGGAGGCACAATACCTCCAGGCCTCCAAACCTATTGCAAGTGGGTTTCCAGGTTCCTCCTCCCCTACCTCTGATGAGCGAGGTTCCTAGTTCTTACCCTGCCTATTTCCCATAAGTCTCCTGCTGTGCCCAGGAGGTGGGACTTCCTATCATAGCCGGGTTGTCTAGTTACTTGCGCCTTTTACCCGCTGACGTCATTTCCCTATGCCTTCACTATATATACCCAGCACTCCCCTAAATAAAGCGAGACTTGATCAGAATCCTGTCTTGTCTCCATTCTTCGCGTCTCCTGTCCTTTGTTCCCTCTTTAATGCCCTGCTCCTCCCCCAGGTGACCTTTGCTGACTGACCCGCTGGTTTGGGACAAGTGGCGCCCAACGTGGGGCACCTGGCAGAGGGTTCAGCGACAGAACCGTCCGAGAGAGCTGGCAAGAGAAAGCTGGCAAAGAAAAAAGAGGCAAAAAAAAAAAAAGGCCTGCGCCACAGTTGCCTGCTGCGATGTCTAAACCTCGGTAAGCGGATGACACCCCTTTTCCCCTTCCCTTCGGCAATGGGACAGGCATTAAGTGAACATGAGATATTTATAAAAAGTTTGAGTAAAACATTAAAGGCGTGAGGAGTAAAGGTTAAAATTAAGGATCAGTGTCAATATTTTAAATATATTAAACAAGTTTGCCCATGGTTCCCTATTAAAGGAACTATTGATCAGAGGTGATAAAAAAGGGTTGGTGATGCCCTTAAGGATTATTATGAGACTTTTGGACCTGAAAAGGTCCCAGTGATACAGAAAAATAAAACTCCCGACCTGATCTAAATGAGTTTGTGTTCTCTAAAACCAAAGAATAAATTTTAAAAACAAACAGAGG
>NW_004524583.1:33998671-34004971 GCF_000260255.1 Octodon degus
ATTTCTATCTAATTTGGCTACCTATAACACCAGTTACGGCCTTTTCCTACTAAAGTTTAATTGATAAAATCTTATCCCAGAGACACTGTGACCCAGTTGTTACTAATGTGATAAAAAGGGTAAAAATATACTGCAGAAACAAAAGGGTAGAGCCCATCTTAGAGGACAGGGGAAACAAGAATGGGGAGGGACAGACACAAAAAATGGAGAGGAGGATTTAAAATGTTGTGAGTTTGGCCAAAAACAAAAACAAAACAAAAACAAAAACAAAAAAAAAAAAGCACCAAAAAAGCTATAGACTACAAAGATGGAGCTGAGAAGATCTCCATTGCCAAAAAGGAACCTAAAAATAAAAGGGATGGCCTAAGGACATCACAGGAGGAGACAGGTCTCCACCCTTTACAGCCTCAAAACTGCAAAGGTCAGGGACTTTGCCTTGAGGAAAAAGCCACAAGGCCCCCTGTTCCAAAATGACAGCGGCAGTTGCCCAATACAGAGCCACGGCTCCATACACCACAGCCATTTTAAAAACTATGGCTGACAATTAGCTTACTCACAAAGACTGGCAGACATTAGCCAGAGCCACCCTCTCTGGTAATGGACCTGTATGGGTTGCCATTAAAATGCAACCCATACAGGTCCATTACCTCTCTGGGGGGGGGATTATCTCCTATAAAATTCTTCCTATATACAGGGAAGCTTCCACAATGATAGCTTCACTGTTGATGTTAGATTTGTTACCTTCACCAGCTACAATCAAATATTTAGCTACAATAGCCCTATTTGCCCAAAAAAGGTACATGTGTTTATATGTGGGGGAAGTTTAGCCTTTACCTACCAACTAGATGGGACTGTGTGTCATGGCAATTGTATTGCCTGATATAGATGTCTTCTCTGGTAATGATCCCGTACCCCTTCCCAGTTTAGATTATGCTATGGGCCGCACAAAGAGGGCAGTCCAGTTCATCCCTTTATTAGTGGGGCTAGGAGTCACGGTGGCCATGGGGACAGGCACAGCAGGATTAAAAATAGCAATACATTCTTATACTAAATTATCTAATCAGCTGATTGATGATGTTCAAACACTGTCTGGTACTATCCAAGATATCCAAAACCAGATAGATTCATTAACAAAAGTAGTCTTGCAAAATAGGAGGGGCTTAGACCTTCTAACAGCAGAACAGAGAGATCTGCTTGGTTTTACAAAAACGCTGCTGCTTCTACACAAGTCCGATAAAATAGACTTCAAAAAGATCTTATTAAGAGGAAAAGAGAGCTATTTAAAAACCCTTTCTGGAGCATATAAAATAAAATACTACCCTACCTTCTCCCCCTATTGGGACCCTTGATTGGACTATTAATATTTTTATCAATAGGACCCTGTCTTTTCAATAGGCTGATGACTTTCATTAAACAACAATTGGATGCCATTAAAATGCAACCCATACAGGTCCATTACCACAGGCTTGAGATGGCTGAAAGGGAAAACTGCGCTGGAATACAACCAGCTTATGATGATGAAGGTTCGGAGACCTCTTAGTTCTCCCACCCTTGGTGAGATGGTCAGGCTAGCCAGACACGGGTAATGAGAGGCATACATGAGACACCACTCGCCGCCTAGGACAGGAATGGGACCTTTTGCTGTCCTAGTCTCCTATGATGAGTAAGGTTTGAGTCAGTCCATGGAGAGGACGCCTCGACCTAAGACAGGCACTGCCCCCTCAAGGGAATCAGCCCTCTAAAAAGCCATATTTTATATACATATATAAAAGTAATGGGGGATCTGTGGGAGGCTCAATAACTCCAGGCCTCCAATCCTACTGCAAGTGGCTTTCTGGGTTCCTCCTCCCCTACCTCTGCTGAGCTAGGTTCCTAGTTCTCACCCCGCCTATTTCCCATGAGTCTCCTGCTGTGTCCAGGAGGCAGGACTTCCCGTCATAGCCCGGTTGCCTAGTTATTCAGCTAAGCTCCTAATTCTTCTTACTCCGCCTATTTCCCATGAGTCTCCTGCTATGCCCCGGAGGCGGGACTTCCTCTCATAGCCCGGTTGCCTAGTTACTCAACTAAACTCCTAATTCTTCTTACTCCGCCTATTTCCCATGAGTCTCCTGCTGTGTCCAGGAGGCAGGACTTCCCGTCATAGCCCGGTTGCCTAGTTACTTGCGCCTTTTTTTACCTGCCCACCTCACTTCCGTAAGCCTCCACTATATATACCCAGCACCTCCCCTGAATAAAGGAGACTTGATCAGAATCCTGTCTTGGTCTCCATTTCTCGTGTCTCCTGTCCTCTGTCCCCTCCTCAATTCCCTGCTCCTCCCCCAGGTGACCTTCCTTGACTGACCCGCTGGTTCAGGACAGGATACTCCACCCGTGTCACCCAGCCAGCACCTGCTGTGTCATCCGAGGAAGCACGAACTCTGAACTGTAAAACTGGACCAACGGCAGCTACCTGAGGAAGCTGCCCACGGACCGTGCATGCCCGCTGCGTGGAGCAGGGCCTGTCGGGGCGGTGGCGCCCGATTCACTACCTGTCTTGTTTTCAGGGGAAAGGCCCTCCTGCATCTGTCCTGCAGATGGAGGTCACTGCGAGGCCAGCTGGGAGGCGCGCACAGGGATTAGGTCTCCTAGTGGGCAGAAGTGACCACTGTGGGGGAGCAAAGGGTCCAGTGGCAGGGTAAGGGGCGGGAGGACGCAGTGGGCAGAGGGGTGCTGGCCTCGGGGTCTCGGGGAGCAGGCTTGGGAGGTCTCCTCCACCCGGGCTTCCTGCCTTGCCCTGGGCCGCCTCCGCCCTCCGGCTTCCTCCTGGCTGCTCTGTTCCTCCGCGTGGCGTGGCCGCTGAACCTTCTGTTCCCGCCACTCCCTCTCCCTGCTCCCTCTCCGGCACGCCTGGGCTCTGCCCTGGACCAGCCTCCCCAGCCAGGCGGGTGAACCAGCCGCACATTCCCGTGCCGTGTCCCTCTGCCACTCTCAGGGCCTCTGGTCATTCGCCGCGAGCTCGAGGACCGCAGTCAGGGGTGCTTGTGGGGCTCGGGCCTCGGGGGCCTCCCGCGTGCGGGCTCTGGGTGGGGGTGGGACCACGGATTGAACTCAGGCCCTTGCGCTAGCCAGGGAAGCGCTTATTCCACCGAGCCGTCTCCCCGGCCCTTGCTGTAGGCACTCGCTAAACATTCATGGAAACAGAAGGACACTACAGCGCATCGGGGGCGGCCGGTGAAGTGCTTCAATGCCGGACGGCTTTAACTTCACCTGCCGGCTGCTCGCTGCCGGGCGCAGACTCGGGGTGAGGGGCCCCGGCCAGCTCCCCTCCTCTTGCCCCTGGAGGAAGCAGCTTCCTTTCTAGGACTAGACACTTTCAAGTGCTTCTCAAGCAGTAAAGTGTACACACGGTCTCAACGCGGAAATTCTGCCGCAGGGGTGGGAAGCGTCCAAGCCAGCAGCGCTCGCCGGCAGCTCTTCTAAAGCTGCGGCTCCCGGACGCGGGGCGCGGGGCGCCGGGCTCCCCACCCCGTGGTTTCTGCGCGTAGGACTGAGTCGCTGCGCCCTCTTTTGGCGACTAGAGAGCACGACAACTTTCCACCCGTGAGGAAAAGCTCGCGAGCGAGGAGTTTAAAACATCACATCCGTGGGCAACAAGATTTGCTACAAATAGATGGTCGCACGGTTCTAACAGAGGTGGACAACGTACTCTGAAGATTTCACCCTGAAAAAGATCCTTGCCCTCCCTAGGCAGAGGGATGTAATTGAAGGATGTGTGTGTGGGGGGTGGGGGGAGGTACTTGGCTACCGACTGGCTTTTCTATTTGCCTTTCTTTGGCTCCCCCTTCTTTTGAATGCAAAGACATCTCTTCACCAAGGCTGAATTAAGATTTTTGTCTGCCCCAGGCACGTCTGTCTTTGTGGGCCCCTTCCTTTAAATAAATTAATTAAAATCAAAATCATGTGCGCTTAATTGACATTGTTCAGGTTCCCCACATTGTCTTTTTCTTCTTACCCTCCCTCCTTCCTTTCTTACCTCTTTCTTGACAGGGTCTCACTCTATACCACAGGCTGGTCTTGAACTTTGATCCTTCTGCCTCAGACTCCCTAATCCTGAAAATAGAGGTACACGCGCTACCATGCCTGGCCTATTTTGTATAAATTGTGATAAAATAAATGCAACATAAAATGCATTATTACAGTCATTTTATTTATTTTTTATGTATTTAGTACAGGGTCTACAGAGTCTCACCACACAGATCAGACTCGAAGAGATCCTCTGGGTCGGGGCCACCACGCCAGAGCCCTGGGGCAGGGCCAGCACCGCATGCCTGAGATCCAACCCAGGCACCTGAGTCTGCCTAAACAGGCCCTTTAATCCGCTGAGCTGGCTGGCTGGCCCTTTATTCCAGTCGTTTTAAGTGCATAGCTCAAAGGTGTTAAGTACCTTCCTAATATTATGCAGACACCGCCACCTGAAACAGCACGAGTTGGTGTGTTCAACAAGAACTTTCCGTTCGTTCCCCTCAGTCCCTGGAAATCGCTGTTCTGTTTCATTTTCTTTTTGCAGTACTGGTGATTGAACCCGGGGTCTTCACAAAAGGATAAAGGCATCCTCAGCCGTTCCTCCCTTTGAGCCAGGGCCTAGCTATGTATTCCAGACTGGCCTCGGACCCGTAGTGATCTTTCTGCCTTCGCCCTTTACAATCTGAGATTACAGGTAGAGACCGCCATGCTTACCTTATTTTTTCTTTTATCGACTACACGTTCGATGTCATATGCAAGAAGACATTGTCCCATCCCAAATCATGAAGATTTTGCTTTATATTTTTTACTAACAATTGTATAGTTTCGGGTCTTACATTTAGGCCTTTGATTCATTTGAGTCAATTTCTTGTTTCTTCTTTTGTTGCTGGCAGTGGAACCCAGGGTCTTGCATACTAAGCTTGTGCTCTCCCACTGGGACCCCCTCTAGCCCTGCTCCAAATTAATTTTGTGTGTAGTGTTAGGTAAGACCCAGCTCTCAGCTCTATCCTTTGGTATGTATGGAACCGATTTTGCCAGCACCATTCGTTGAACAGAATGATCTTTCCCCATTCATTGGCTACCCGTGTCAGAAATCATTTGGAGCCAGCTGTGGTGGCACATTCTTGTGATCCTGGCACTCGAGAAGCAGAGTGAAGCAGGAGGATTGCTATGAGTTTAAGGCCAGCCTGGACTACAGAGAGACCCTCAAAAACCAAAACCCAAAACCAAACCAAAACAAAAAGTGATTTGGCTTTTTAATTTCATTTTGAACTGTAAGGGTATAAAGATGAACATATGAATACTATCTATTAAAACTCTCTTAACCTAGAAGTTTGCGTTTCTGATTTATAAAAGAAATTGAAGTGTGTAGATTCCCGACAATGTCGTGGCCCTCGGGTAACTGCCCACCTCCGAGGGGAGGCCTGCCTCCACACGGCCAGGGCACTTCTCCGTGAGCCTCCAAGGCTGTGTGGACGCCTTGATCGCTGTGTTGTACTGCAAGCAGATGACCGTATTGAACGCGCTGAGCAACTTGGGCATATGACATGCTGTGTTTACTGCGTGCTAAGCGCTTCCAACCCATCATTACGTTTCCCACAGCCATGCTAGACAGGAACTGTTCTCCACATTGTACTGGTGAGGAAAGTAGCTGGGGTGGCATCACCTTCTACATGTCACTGGCCTAGGTGGCAGCAGAGCTGAGATCTGGTCCCTTGAAGGCCACATCCTCGCTGCCGTGAGATATACCCCACAGTGATGTTCACCTGCCTGACTGCGCCCACCACTACGGGTGAACAGTCTGCGTGTGAGTCAGACTGCGACCACAGAGCCCAGGAGAGCAGGACACATTTGCTGAAGATACACGGATCCCAAAAGCCGGCGTAGGAGGTGGCGGGAGAAGGGGCACCCGGCCAGCAGAGGGCGGTGTGCAGCGAGACGGTTTTAGGAGAAAGAACGCCTGGTCTCTTTCTGCCGATGGTGCGCAGAACGTCCTCTCTAAGGGCTCGCCTGAGGGATTGGCCTGAGGCTTGGCGGCAGGGGCCGGAATAATTTCATTCTTTTTAAAATTTTTTTTACTTTTTCCCATAATTTTATTGAGAAATAAATAGCAATCAGACAGTTTCAAATCAAATTGGTAGGCAGTTCCAACAATGAACACATTGCATACTCTCTTCCTAGTGGTTATTTGTTGTACAAGATGCAGACAGGATATCCTATTTACAAACACTATTAGAACAACTCCCTCTATTCATTGAATTAACAGAATGCAGCTATATATCTATCCTAACCATTTTC
>NW_004524583.1:34005415-34007424 GCF_000260255.1 Octodon degus
TTTATTGAGAAACAAATAGCAATGAGACAGTTTCAAATCAAATTGGTAGGACAGTTTCAATAATTAACACATTGCATACATTCTTCCTAGTGGTTAATTGTACAAGATGCGGACTTGATATCCTATTTACAAACACCATTAGAACAAATTCCATTCTTCTAGTGAAACCAGCTTTAGCTCCAGTTCCGTAAATCAAGAAAAGGTCTGTTCCCTCTACTTCGTGTTCTCTTAATGCTTTAGTCATTACTGCCGTTGTAATTATTTTTATTTTGGGGGCTTTACGCAGTGACTCATTCATTGCATCTCATGATTTTGTGGATCAGAATAGGCAGGACTTGGCGGGGAGACTCTGGTCCCTGTGCAGGGACAGATCCTCTGTGCTCAGGTGGGGAACGGGCTGGTTCGACGGCGTGGGGCCACCTCGTCTCCGTGCAACAGATGTAATTGTACATTTTGTGTGGACATTTGTCTAGTGTCTTTTTCACTAGTACCGGAGCTACAAAAGTGTCTTTTCCCCCATTATTTTCTTTCTACTGTCCAGTACAGTGCCAGACACACTGGGTGCTTAGTAAATGTTTGTAAAGTGAATCAACGATATAATTTTTGAATGTGTTTATTTATTTTCATGATAGTGTCTATGTAGTTCAAGCTGGCCTTCAACTTGAGGTGATCCTCTTGCCTCTGTGTAAGGATCCGGTGGTCTCTCAATGTGAACTATTGTACCTGGGGATAAATGGTGGCAGGAATGAGGAAAAGATAGACAAGAGCTGGGTTAGGTGGTGGCTGGTCTGCCTGGTTGACGAGATGACCCTCAGCACTACAGTATGGGCATTTTTTAAAAACATATCTTCGTAAAGTTAATAACATATAACACAAGATCGCCTAGTGACTAATGGCTGACCTTAGCTAGTTAGGATGCCTCTCTCAGGACTGAGGTAGCTTGAGTGATGTAGACACTGAGGCCCAGTCCCACTTTCACACATTCAACCAATTCCCAGCTTCCATGGCTCCCAACATCTCTGCCTCCCAAGGGCTGGGAACATAGACATGCACTACCACATCCAGCAATCAAGTAATTTTTATAAAGAATCTTGGTCAGGTGCATGGCTAATGCCTGTAATTCCAGCTATTCAATGGGCTGAGGGAGGAGGATCTCAAGTTCAAAGCCAACTTGGGCAACTTAGTGAGACTGTCTCAAAATTTAAAAAATAAGGGATTGGAGGCTGGGGACTGTTGCTCAGTGGTAAAGTGCTTGCCTAGCATGGGCTCAGTCTCTGTTACCACACAAGCCATCAAGATCTACAGAAAAGAGGAGCAGTTGAGTGTAACTGTTGATGATAGTAGCTCTGTGAGTGCTCACGGTGAGCTAAATACTTTGCAACCTGGCTGGTGAATACTGGTTATGGCTTGTATCTGAACCTCATATGGGCATGGGTGGGACTTTTTGGAAGCAGCTGGATCTAGGGTGTGTGATGCTGGGATTAAGGATGCGATGCTGGATTTGCGGTGAGATGCTAGCATTGAGGGTGTCCACTCTGGGAGTGAGTATCCCACTCTAGGAGTGAGCGCTGTGGGTTGGTAGCCTATACAGGACAAAAGGGACAGAAAGAGGCTTGCTGCTTCTCACTTGTAGCTTCCTGATTGCTGCCTGGATAGGACAGAAGGGGCGGAAAGAGGGCTGCTGCTCTTGGCTGCTCTTTCCCTCTTCGCCGCTCTGCTGCCTTCTGCACCCTATGAGCTATTCTCCTCTGTGGCGCTCGCCTGCCGTGCCGCCCCGCTTTGGAGCCGGCCAACTACGGATTGAGACACACTGTGAGCTAAATGAACCTTTGCTCATTTACCTTCAGGCTAACACAGTATCATTTATGCCCATTTTATTTCTTTATTTTGTCTTTTTGAGAGACACTATGCAGTTCAGACTAACTTTAAACTCACTTTGAATCCCAGGCTGGCCGGGGAGATGGCTCAGTGGAATAAGTGCTTCTCTGGCAAGCGCAAGGGCCTGAGTT
>NW_004524583.1:34007574-34013990 GCF_000260255.1 Octodon degus
GTATGCCACCACACCCAGCCTGTTTATCCCCATTTTAGAGATGAGGAACTGAGGCTTCCCTTCCACAGCTTTAAAGGGTTAAACGCCTTGTATAGCTACAAGCAGAGGGTGTGGAGCAAACTCAGGAACCCCAGGACAAAGCAAGCTATTAAAATGAATTGTGTGGGAGGTCAAGACTGGATGAGGTGACAAGGGCCAGAAACTGTGTTTTTAAATTAGTTACACACACGATATTCTAGACTTCTGCTCCTACAGGTATCTCAATAATAGAAGCAGAATTATATTAAGTGCTGATATAAGAACCACTTAAATATCTATCGCCACATTCATGACATGCAATTGATCCTCTCTCTCTCTCTCTGTCTGTCTGTCTGTCTGTCTCTTTCTCTCTCTCCTCTTCTTCCTTTTCTTCCTTCCTCTCTCTAACACTAGGGCTTGAACTCAGGGCCTTTGTACTAAGCTATATTTCCAGGCCCTTTTTCTTATTTTGTAATTTGAGATGAAGTCCCACTAAGTTGCCACTTTTTTCAAGCTGTGTTTGAACTTGTGACTTTCCTGCCTCAGCCTTCAGAGTGTTGGAATTTCAGGTGTGTGTCATGATGCTTAGCCAGATTTATTTATTTTAGATGATTCTTTATAGCTGGAGTTTTCTGTTAACAATTTTTTTTTTCTTTCTCAATGTGCTGTATTGCTTCTTTTTTGTCAAGTAGTGCATATATTAGCTTAGGTAAAGAATATTTATTTATTTATTTGGTACAGGGTCTCACTATGCAGCTCGGACTCATAGTGATTTTCCTGCCTCAGCCTCTCCAGCTCTGTGGTTCCAGGTGTGTGTCGTCACACCTGGTTTCGGAGGCTGGTGTGGCCATGCAGAACCGTGCAGTACTGGGTGCAGCCTACCAGGCAGGTGCTTCCTGCTGAGCTAGCTCTCCAGTCCTCCCCCCCCTTTTTTTTTTTGGGTTAGGGTCTCGCGCTGCAGCTCAGGCTGGCCTTAAGCTCTCTTTGTAGCCCAGGCTGGTCTTGAACTTGGACCAATCCTCCTGCCTCTGCCCTTCGAGTGCTGGGATTACAGGGGTGCACCACCATGCCTGGTGGTAAAGAATATTTTATGACTAATGTGAATTATAAAATACTGGATTTTTTTTTTTTTTTTTTTGGTGGAGCTGGGGATTGAACTCAGGGCCTTTGCACTGAGCTACATGTGTAGTCCTCTTTATTTTTCTTTGATGCAGAGTCTCACTAAGTCTCTGTTAGGCTGGAACTTGTGACCCTCCTGCCTCAGCCTCCAGAGTACTAGAATTATAGGTGTAAGCCACCACGTTGGTTCTTTTCTTCTCCCTCTGGGTTGAATTCTTAATCAGAATTATCTCCATGTGCTTGTAACATTTAATGTTGGACACAACTGTTTCCATATCTAGTATTTGTGGACTTAATGAATCAGAGGTAGATTTTTTTTTTCCAGTGTACTACTTTGTTTGTTAAAAGTCATTTCTCTTTGAAAAAAATAATACCGCTGCCAATCTGTTCTTTAATTTATTTTACCTGATTTTTAAAAAGAAATTAAAATATCTGTTTCATAGAAAGATGTTGTTTTATTTTTATGTATTTGGTACAGGTCTCACTACACAGCTCAGACTTGCGGTGATCCTCCTGTTTTCAGCCTCCTGTGCTGGGATCACAGGCGTGTGCCACCATGCCCAGCCTCGGTGGCTGGCTTCCGGCCTGGCATGTGGTGCTGAGGATCGAACACCAGTCCCTCCCTGTGCCTGCTTAAGCAGGCGCGTAGTCTGCTGAGTTACCTCACTGTCCCTTCATAAAAAGATTTTAAATGGTAAGAGCACTTTAAATTATAACAGCACTTTGCATTAGAGTTATGTTTTGTTAAGGAAGATGGAACACCAAGCTTATAATTTAACCAATCAGATTTTATTAGCCTGTTTTCTAAGCATCTGCTCTCAGGGCTGTATATTAAGAATTAAGGAGGACATGTGGCTTGCAGACAGTGAAGGTGTAGAGAGTGAACAGAATGGGAGGGTTTTGTAATGGTTCCATCCATTATTTCTGTTTTGCTTTGTAAGGGAGCAGCCTGTGTAGACTAAGCTAAAGGGGAGCCATATGTTAAAATAGTGAGAAAACACAGCAGGCAACCTGTGGCAGGGATGAGAAAAGTCCAGCGTGGGGAACAGGGAGGAGAAACCGAGATAGCACGTGGCAGATTGCATGGGGCTGAGGGCCTGCTGCACCTACCTTGCAACCTCTGGGCCCTTTCTTGGTGGTGCAGTGCTGTGTGAGATGAGGGACAGAGAAAGTATCCTTCCTCATTTTTCCTTCCTTTTCCTTCCGTTTTCAGTACTGAGGAGTGAACTCAACGTCCCAAGCCCTTTTTTATTTGGAGACAGAATCATTTTCTAAGTTGTTCAGGCTGAGTTTGATCTTCCTGCCCCAGCCTCCTGACTGCTGAGATTACAGGCATGCACCATGACAACCTGCTAAAATAAGCCCTCCCCTCCCCTCCCCTCCCTTCCCCTTCTCTCCTCTCCTCTCCCTTCCCCTCCTCTTCCTTCTTCTTTCTTCCCCTTTTGTGTCTTCCTTCCTCCTACCCCAACATTGCAGTTCCAGGGATTGAACCCAGGGCCTCAGGCATTGTAGGTGTCTTATTCATTTTCTTGCTTTTTGGGACAAAATATTCAACATTCAACCTGAAGCAGGAGAGGATTATTTGGCTCATGGCTTCTGTGGGTGCAGTCCATGGTCGGTGTGCTTCAAGGCAGAAGTGGCATGGTGGAGAAGACAGTTGATTACCCCATGGCAGGAAGCAGAGGAGAAAGAAGGTGCCAAGGACCACCATAGGCTCAAGTACACCTCTGGGCCTGCCTTTTCTGACCAGACCCCCACCTCACTGAAGCACATTCAGTTACGATGGTCATTGGAATTTCATGTGTGGTACCCAGGAACAGATGCTGGACCTTGTGCTTGCCAGACAGGTGCTTATGCTGCTGAGCTATATCCCCAGCTCCTCAGCTACGATGATCAGTGTAGTGCTCCTGTGATACCGAGGTGTTCAGGACCCACCTCGGAACCCCTGAGGCTTTTGGAGGACACTTCCTGTTCCATGCACATGTGTGTGACAGGGCCTTGGACTCACTATGTAGCCCAGGCTGGCCCTCATATTGTAGTCATCTTCCTGCCTCAGCCTCCCAAGTGCTGGGATTGTAGGTATGCACCACCATATCTGGCTTGGAGAAGATTTTATATCCACACTGATAGGTTCTGGCCCTAGTATGAATTGCTGAGTTATTGTGGTAGCCGTCTAACATGGCTGAAGCCCTTAAAACAGCACCTTCTCTTCCCAATGACCACTTCCTCCTGCTTCCCCGCCCGTGCTGGACACCCTTCCCTGGGTACACACGGAGACCCTGATCAGCTCCTTACATGTAATTGAAACTGCCCCTCAAACTCCACCCCTAGAGAAAGTCCATGAATGTCTCACCTTTCTTTGTCTCAGCTCAGAGGGTCCCTGTCTCCCTTGGATTCTTCCCATGCCTTTGGAGTCAATAAAGGCTTCTTTTTATCTTTTGTATCTCTTAACTGTGTCACCGAAAAACCTACCACAAGGCAAGCACTCTCCCACCAACCTGTATCATTGGCCCCCTACATATAAAAGTCATACAGATATTTGAGATACCATATGATATTCTGATACATATGTAATAGGGTAAGTATTTATCTCCTCAGACACTGAGCATTTCTTTTCTTTTTAAATATTTTTTTTTCATGTTGACACATGCTTTTGAGCCTCCTGCTTTAGCCTCCCACAGTGACGGTGCTGGATTACAGGTATGCACCACCACACCTGAATGAGTATTTCTTTTCTTTCTTTCTTTCTTTTTTTTTTTTTTTTTTTTGTATCTACAGAAGGGTCTACAGGGTGTTCAGGGTCTCACTACTAGATCGGACTCGTAATGATCCATTTATTTATAGCCTCCCAAGAGCTGGGATTACAGGAGTGCACCACCATGCCCAGTCTCATTCATCATCTCAGCATGCCTCGGGGACAGAGCTGGAACAGCAGGCCTGGGGATCAAACCCCTGGCCCTTGTGCCTGCTTGCAGGTGCTTTAATCTGCTGAGCTATTTGGCGAGCCCTAACATTTCTTTTCTCTCTCTCTCTCTCTCTCTCTCTCTCTCTCTCTCTCTCTTCTTTCTTTCTTTGTATTTAGTTCAGGGTCTACAGGGTTTCACTACATGGATAGGACTCGTGTGAGCCACCATGCCCTGTCTCAATTGCCACCTCAGTGTGCCCCAGGAGGCAGAGCTGGCATGGCATGCTGGGGATTGAACCCTGGTCCCTGAGTCTGCCTAAGCAGGTGCTTTAATCCACTGAGCTATCTGGCAGGCCTTGGATGAGCATTTCTTTAAGGTGAAAACTTTCAAAATCTTTTCTCTGTCTTTTTAAAGTGCACAGTGTGTTTGCTATCTGTAGTCGCGTGTGACAGGACACCAGAACTTCTTGTTCCTATTTTTGTCTCAGTACTTGTTGACCGACACTGGGCGGCCACTGCTCTCTGCTCTCCAGCTTCCACACTGCTTTTTCAGTTTTACGAAATGACTGTTTGGCCTTTAGTCATGAGTGTGGGACCTTCAAATGCCACGTGGTGCTGAAATAGGGATCCTGATGGCAGGCGGCTGTGGGGATCAGAGCATCTGCAGATTATCTGGTGCCATCTCTTCAGGCTCTGCTTTGCCTGAGGGACAAGGCTGTGTCACCCGTTCTTTAGGTCCTGTTATTCTGGTGAGGAAATACCCCTGGGTGCCGGGAAATTCTTGCCCAGACAGGAGCCTAACTGCCAGGAAGCCTAGGGGTGCTGAACCTAGCCCCTGTCGGCCAGTCAGCAGAGGAGCTGCTTTAAACTGACAAGCAATTCAAAGTCCAACAAAAGCAGCAGAAACCCAAATAGTTGTGGGTGAGGCTGAGAGGGGAGTCAGGCATGACGTCACTGACCAAAGCCAGGCAGTGCTGCGTTGCCTAGGTGACAGGCAGTCTCACCACCAGCAGCAGCCAGTTCTTAGAGGGTGAAGCCTGAGGGTGGTGGTGGTGGGGTGGTGGTGGTGGTGGTAGTGGTAGTGGGGTGCCCAGGGGAGCTGCACTTCTCTGAGTGGCAGAAACCACAAAGATGCTCAATGTGGTCTCTGCCAGAGGGTGTGTGAGAGGCCTAGGGACCCTGGGCCAGGGGCCTGAGGAGCAGGGAGGCAGCTACTAAAGCAGCAGAGAGGGCTCTGGGAAGGCTGGGAGGCTTTGTGGGCAGGAAGCACTGCAGCTGTGTCAGCTTCTTGGGCCAAAGGTCGATGGAACCAGAGAAGTGGATCGCGCACCCCTTGAATCACACAAGCACGTATACCACGGAGCCACATAGCTGTGCACGTGTGGGCTTTGGGATCTGAGAGGTGCCATGTGGAAAGACATCGTGTTTTTCAGGAGCTTGTGATGATTAAAGTTCATGTATTTATCTTGCGGGCAAGAAGAATAGCCTCTGGGGTAGAATGCCATCAGAGACCCCTGCACAGGCCTGGTGTTTGGAAGGAGTTTGAATGTCAGCCTGCTGTGTTGGTTGTTGGGATCTGGGATTTAGAGGAATTGGAAGAGGCCTAAATGAATGGCTTTGGAGACAGGGAGAGTATTTTGGACTTGTTCTCAGGGGCAGACTGGGTGACTGATTGCAGCAACTTCTAATACTTCTCTCTGTTGCTCTGGCTAGACTGAGAAACAGGTAAAGCCCATCCAACAGGAGGAAATGAAACAATGTCAAAATATCACCGCTCAAATTTCCTAACGGGAAACGGTGCAGTTACAACACAGGGCTGGCTTGGAGCGTATGGGATTTGGAACCCAGAAGCAGGGCAGAACCGAAGTCACCACCAGAGTCTCATTAACCGTGGACAGTTCATTCAAGACAACTCCTTCTCCAGTCTAAAGAATGTCGTTAATCTCTCAGTAGGTTGTAGCAGCATCTCCCATGCACACTGAGCCAGATGTGCTACCTCCCGTGTCTTTTCATTCCTCATAAGAATCATGCAAAATTACCCTTTTAAAACAGATAACAAAGCTCAATTGTCTTTGTTTCCCGACCCATTATATGCGAGCAATGCTATAGCTAGGAATGGTTAGCAGCTTCTTAGCAGCTAGGGCCTGTCGCAGCTGGATGCTGTAATGTCAGGCTCTAACCCACTGCTACGAAGTCCACCTGACTCTGCAGCTGTGTTCTTGAACGCCCCTGTGTGGGAGCGGGCATTACTGCTGAGAAGATTGTGCGCTGAGTGATTAAAATAAGCCGTCACTGAACTCTTTACCATGACATTGCATGACGTCACAATGACATACAGTGGGGAAGGGCAACGAGCTTTATTTATTTATTTATT
>NW_004524583.1:34015115-34018591 GCF_000260255.1 Octodon degus
GTGTGTGGTGCTGGGTATGGAATCTCGGTCTCTGCACTTGCCTAAGCAGACGCGTAGTCCACTGAGCTATCTCCCAGCCCGAGGGTAGAGATTTAATCCAACTGGAGTACCGGGTTAGAGGCAGGGCCTGTGGGAGGTGACCTCAGTTAGACAAAGTCATTAGCGTGGAGCGCTTATTGAATCCTGGCGGCTCCTGATGAGAGGCCAGAGGACACACCCACACATATACATGAGCTCCCTAGGTCTCCCCATGTGGGGCCAGTGCCACCCCAAGGGCTCTGCCTGCAAGGCCAGGTGGAGCTCCTCAACCTTGGGCAAGAACTGTGCGCCAGAACAAATCTCTTTCCTCTAAAATGTACCCAGTGTATGTGAGCATGCTATTAGCGACGGGAAACAGACCAGTGCAGCCAGGACCTACAGGCCTGCCTTCTCGGGGACACAGGGCCAGCTTGTGGGGTCTTTGAGATGGCATCATGCTGTCCCTCTTCTCTCCAGCTGTCTCTGGCTTGTCCCATTAAAGTTTAGGAAGAAAGGTTTTTGATATCACCACTCAGTGCGGAAGAAGAGGCCAAGATCATTACAGCAGTGACACAGCAGATTGCCACCTGTCCACCCGTCCAGCAAATATTTATTAAGCATGTATTATGCACCAGGCTGTAGCTTAGAAATTCAGAGGATAAAATAGTTGTTCTTATGGTGCATTTGTTACTGTGTGCAGAAGAGACATCAGACCAGTAAGTTAGCAGGACACGATATGATCCAAAGAGAGCCTGGGTCTAGGAGAAAAATAAAGCAGGGGAAGGGGGAAAGAGAGACCCGGGTGGGACCGGGGGGGGGGGGGGGACACTGCAGGTGGTGTGACCATAAGGAGCTTACCTCGATCTGCTGGGCAGCTAATCTATTCACACCCAGCATGCTATTATCGGCGCGAGGAGGTCTGCAACAGCACCTGCCTAGCACGCGGGAAGCCCTGGGCTCGGGCGGCACCACGCGCGCACGCGCAGATCTCCTGAGTGGATGCCTTCTCCTTCTCGACCCAGGCTCCACTCGCGCTCAGCAGGGCTGTCTTACCCCTTTGCTCTCCTCCTCTCAAAGAGCAGAGGGCACTTTACTTCCCCAGCAGAACGGAGGTGGATGAAGGCCATAAAGGCAGGGGTGGAGAGCACAGAGGGGTCCCCTTAGAGGCCCCTGGGAGGAAGCGCGTGGTAGACTCTCCATTCTGCTCTTTATTCATTTCCGAAGGAGTTTGGGGCAAGGTGTCTTTTTAACTCAGCTGTATTTGTGATAGGCCTGTGCGCATGCAAAGGTCATCGTGGTGGCGACGATGTGGCGTGGGACTCCCAGAACCGCCCAGGAGCCTCTCGTAGGCTGACACCTGGTGTCCTCCACCAGGTTAATGGCGGACTTCTCTCTTGTTTTCCTCGCGCCGCTGCCTTCCGCAGTCAGTTCCTGCTGCACACCGCACCATGCACTAAGCTCCACCCCCAACGAGCCTTACTGTTTGTCAGCTCTTTTGCCACTCAAGCGCTTATCCTACTGAGCCATCTCCCCGGCCCCAAAGGTGACTTGCTTGTTTCCATTCACAAGCCTTGTTCTGAATTACCTTTTTTTTTTTTCCAGAACTGGGGATTGAACTCAGGTCCTTGCGCTTGCCAGGGAAGCGCTTATTCCGCTGAGCCACCTCCCCAGCCCCATAATCTGAAAGAGCTTTACAATACACCTAGGGAAGTTTAGTTTTTTTCCTCAGAGCAGTACTTTTCTTTGGCAAATAAGCCCTGTGGAGTTTCTGCCATCACGTTGTTTCAGTTTAGCGTACTTATTTCTAGAGAACTAGGACATTTAAAAGCGAAACTGCAGGGGAAAGTTTATATAAAAGCAGATGCTACCGGATGAAAACTCAAACTATTTTAACAAGCACTCCTTTGAGACATCAAGATATCTCAACACTTTAGCAAACAAAGATTTGGTCTATAAAGGCATCTGGTTTATAAGTAAACGTTTTAGGCCACAGAAGCGAAGGCCACATGACTTACCTGTTAAAATAAGTCAAGGCGAAACTGCAAGAGCGCTGCCGCGCTGCTTTAGAGGCGAGTATCACGCTACACTTAAGTAGAAGGAAGTGTTATTTTTCCTTTAAGCCCTTATCATGCCGTGCAGAGTGAAATGCTAACAACAGAGCCTTGAAAATTTTGTATAATTATCAGAAGAAACGATGTAAACGATGGTAAAGTCCTGTGCATATATACACGTGTCTAGGTGTGTCCAGATGTGTGGGTGCTCCATCGCTGGCCCTGTGCAGGGGGCGCCCCGGCTGAAGGAACCAAGTCGCCGTGGTCATGCCTGCGTTGGGCGCAGCTGAACTTGGTCTTTGACTTAGGAGGACCCGTAGGAGCCTGGGCTGCTACATCACGACAGCTCACAGCTGGACCACATCACTTCTCACGCTTCTGGGGTTCTCCTGGGGGGCAGAGGCCTCCGTTGGGCTTCCAGTTCAGCACAGCTTCTTCTTTTGCCTAATTCTGTTTGTTTTAAACTTCCTTTCTGCAAGTGTCATTCCGAACAGCACAGTCTGCCTGCTAGTCTCAGGGTCTGCTTCCTGGAAGCCAGCCATGACTCTTTCACTGGTACCTGCTGCCATCACCCCCCGCCAGCACTGTCACTGTGGCCATTGTTAGGCATGAACCCACGCAATCTACCAGACCAGGTATTCTGATGCAAGTAGAAGATTTATTGGGGCATCAAGCAGGCTGGCTGTCTAGCAGACCAAGACAGCAGTGAATAAAGGGGGGACTGGAGACTTTATAGGATCTTTTAGGGAGGATGATCGTGGCTGGAATCGCTGAGGGAGAGCTAACCTTGGCAGGGCCACCTGGTCTGTGGAGGACTTTTAATGTTAACAAAGGGGAGTTTCATGGTTGCCTGCCCAGGTCAGAGTCAGGTGGACTGTTCTGTGGTTTTGGGTTTGGCTCTGTGTGGGGCCAAGGTGCAGAGAGTTTGGGGGCAGGGTGCCCAGGAAACTTTGAATCCCGACCAGCTGTCATCATCCCAAAGTATCCTAGGTGACAGAAGATGGAGAAAGGCTGCAAGGAGGGAGGGAGGGAGGCAGGGAGGGAGAGAGGGAGAGGGGTAGAGAGGGAGGGAGGGAGAGAGAGAGAGAGAGAGAGAGAGAGAGAGAGAGAGATTGCCCTGCAGACTGGCAGACCGTGAGGGGTGACTTTGTGGGCAATGCAGAAAGTCCAATCTGCTGAGTGGCTGGAGGAGTTGTCAAGGAGAGCAGAGGGGTCCTTCCCAAGCTCTTGTCTTTTGTGTGGCTTGACCTCAGTGGCCGGAATCTAAAGTGAAGCCTAGGCGCATGAGCAGGGCCAGCCCAGAGAAGAGTTTTGTTTTAGTTGAGACAATGTCTCCCTGTGCAGACCAGGCTGATCTGGCCTCACTGTGAAGCCCTGGCTGGCTTTGCACTCATGGCAGTTTCCTGC
>NW_004524583.1:34020012-34028629 GCF_000260255.1 Octodon degus
GGGAAAGCAGGCTGGTCATGTTCTTTCTTCTACAATAATGGATCCAGTTGAACCTCACTAATATCATTAGAAGGATTACAACAGACTAGCACTCTGTGTGTATGTGTGCATGTGTGCACAACAGAGAGAGAGAAAGAGAGAGAGAGAGAGAGAGAGAGAGAGAGAGAGAGAGAGAACACAGTATAAAGATAAGAAAAGATATGGTCCCTTGTCCTGTCATCTGCAGGAGAGATAAGCATGCTGCCAAATGACACATGACATAGCATCAGCTTTGGATCCAGATCAGCATTCATATCCTGAGTGAAATCCTAGTCTGAATGTTGTGGTCAATGAATGTGGTCTTATATTAGGGAGACACAAAGAACTATGACATCTATGGATAAGAAGTAGTTACTTTGGAAAAAAATAATTATCTTGTGTTTGCTGTAGTATTTAAGAATATTTGATTCTGCTGTAGGAAATGAGAAAAATTCTGTTTTTGAGATAGATGCAGAATAAGTGGAATTTGTGGGAAGTTTTGTTGTTTTTCTTTTTTGAAACAGGGTCTTGCTCTGTGGAGCAGGCTGGTTTGAACTTACTATGTAGTCCAGGCTGGCCTCACACTCACAGTGCTCCTCCTGCCTTAGCCTGGAATCAGAGGTGTGCCACCACCCCTGGCTAGAATTTGTGCTGAGTATGAAGTGATGAAATGAGAGAACCAGAAATAGACCAAATAAAGCTTCTTTGTTGACAAGGCACTGATCCTGTCTTCCAGACTGCAGCAGGGCCACTCAATGGCGACACTTGCCCACGCTCTTGGGACCCCTCCAGACACAGTCCAAGCCCAGGCACAGCGAGTATGTGGGAGTGCTTCCGTGCTCCCCTTTGCCTGCTGTACCCCTCTGGACCCAGCCCAGGCCCACTTGTGAGTGAGTTCTTCTGTCCTGCTCTCTGGACACCTCCAGACCCAGCATACAGGCCTACTATGAAACTCTGTAGCTGAAGTCCCTGTAGAGAGGCTAAGGGCCAGAACCACCCAGCTAATCCAGGAGCAGAACATCTCATCAGAGGGGCACAGCAGGCTCACTCCCAAGGGCTACCAGCAGGAAGAAGCTGAGCACAGCAGCCAGACCCAAGCCAGGCACAGCTGGATGAATTCAAACTTCATAGATCTGCACCTGGTAAGCTGAGACACTTTGCTAGACCTAGATCTTTAAGAGCATCCTCCCTCTTTCTCTCTTGACTGAGAGAAGGGGCAAAAGGTAATGTGGGTGAACTAGTCTGCCTGGAAAATACCAGGTACATCAAGGGGAGGCGATCAGACAGAACTTAGCGGAACTAACTTAAATACAAATTCCCAATTTAATATCTACTTAGCTATGTAGACATAATGATTGCTCTTACTGTCTAAAATACAAACCCAGTAGTTACAAAAGTTTGTCAACTGCTAAATATCATTACCCATTATTAGTGTTCCTTATTGCAGTTCTATAAATACAAAACTATAACTGCCTTAATCATACAATCTTTCCTGGGTAAGAATTTCAGTACGTACTAAGGTTATAACTGCACCAAAGCTCTACACCAAAGGTCAGAGGACAGTGCTATACAAAATGACAAACAGGAGAAAAATGCAATCTCAAGCCCACCCAGAACAAGTGTAGAAGACACTAGCACAGAAGAAATTAGGAATCACACAGCTGAAATGTCTGAATTAATAGCGTCTGAAGTAAAGAAACAACTGTAGAAAGGTATAGAGGAACTCAGATCAGAAATAACCTCTGAAATAAACAAAGAAATCTCTGAATTAATAGTGTCTGAAGTAAAGAATCAATTGCAGAAACATACAGAGGAAATCAGATCAGAAATAATCTCTAAAGTAAAAAAGAAAGGATAACCATAATGAAAGAATGAATAACTGCTTCTCAAGAAGACACTGATAAAAAAAATAGAAGAGATTAGAAAAATGATGGATTGCCTGAATGAGCAATACAGGAAGGAAATAGATTGCATGAAGCAGAGTCCAAGAGATATAGAGGAAATTAAAATCTCAATCACAAGCTTACAAAACCGTTTGTGTGAAAGTGAAGATAGAGTTTTAGATCTTGAAGATGCCATCGCAACTAGTGAAGAAGTAAGAAATGATCTCTCAAAAACAACTAGGATGTAGGAAAAATTATTTATCACCTGCAAGATGATGCAGATATGAACAATGGGAGATTAACAGGCATCAATGAGAAAGGAGTCAATACAAATGATATAAAAAGAATATGGGCAGAAGTAATAGCAGAAAACTTCCCAGATATGGGGAAACAATCTGACATTCAGGTAACCAAGGCATATAGAACTCCAAATAACATGAACCCACTTAAAAACACACCAAGACATATAATAGTCAAGATCCCAGAAATCCAGCACAAGAACAATATACTAAAAACCGCTAGAGAAAAGAAACAGATTACACGTAAAGGAAAATCTATCAGAATAACAGCAGATTTATTTTCACAAACCATGAAGTCAAGAAGAGCATGGAGCAGGGTATTTCAACTCCTCTACAAAAACAAATTGCAGCCTAGACTATTATACCCTGCAAAACTCTCTTTCAAGTTTGATAGAGAAGTGAAATACTTCCATGACAAAGAACAACTAAAGAATTTCATGATGACAAAGCCAACTCTACACAGACAACTGAAAGATGTAGGGACGAAAATGATCAGAACTCTATGAATGAGAACAGAAGGAACCCACTAAATAGGACAAACAATTAAACACAGGAGAAAAAGGAGTAAACAATAGCAGGCAAATGACATGCCAATCAATAATAAGGCAACACATCTCAATTATAACCATCAATGTAAATGGACTCAATTCACCAATTAAAAGAAATAGACTGGCACAGTGGGTTAGGAAACCAAATCCAACAGTATGCTGTATACAAGAAACAAACTTATAAAGACATTCATAGGCTGAAAGTCGAAGGATGGAAAACAATACAAAGCAGGGATAGCAATCCTGTTCTCAGACATTCTCAACTTCAAACCAAGAATGAGCAAATGAAATAAATAAGCCCACTATATACTGGTTAGGGGAAAAATTCAAGAGGAAGAGGTAATACTCATAAATATGTTTGCATCAAACACAGGAGCACCCAACTATATAAGATAAATCTTAATGGACATGAAAAATCTAATATCCAATACCATAATCTTAACAGGAGACCTAAACACCTCCTTATCCCAAAAAGACAGGTCAAGCAGACAAAAAATTAGCAAAGAAGTAGCAGAACTGAAGCAGAGCTTGAAATAAATGGGTTTAGTGGACATATACAGAGTGTTCCACCCAACCACAGCTGAATACACATTTTTTCAGCTGCACATGGGTCATTTTCTAAAACAGACCACATACTGGTCCGTAGGTCATGCTTAAGTATATGCAAGAAAACAGAAATTATCCCATGCATATTATCTGACCACAGTGTAAGAAAACTAGAAATAAATGACAAAAGAAACCAGAAAAAAACCCCTAAATACATAGAAATTAAACAACACCTTACTCAGTAACCAATGGGTCACAGATGAAATTAAACAAGAAATTCAACAATATCTGCAATTCAATGTAAATTCATCCACAACTTATTGGAATTTATGGGATGTGATGAAAGCAGTTCTCAGAGGGAAATTCATAGCTGTGAACTCACACATTAGGAAAACAGAAGGAGAACAAATAAACACCCTAATGCTGCACCTTCAACAACTAGAAAAGGAAGAGCAAACCAAACACAGAGCCCAAAGATGGGAAGAAATCATAAAGATTAGAGCAGAAATTAATTCAATCAAGATGAAAGAAACAATTCAAAGAATTAATGAATCAAAAAGCTGGTTCTTTGAAAGGTTAAATAAAATCGATAAGCCCTCACTAACCTCATCAAAAAGAGGAAAGTAAAAATTCAAATACAAGCAATAAGGAATGAAAAGGGTGTAATCACCACAGACCCAATGGAAATTCAGAAGATCATCAATAGCTACTTGAGAATCTTTACTCTCACACAACAGAAGACACACGAAATGGACAGATTCCTAGAAAGGTACAAATTACCAAAACGGAATCAAGAATATATAGTGACTCTCAATAACTCAATAACAGCCAACAAAATACAAAATGTAATAAAAAACCTACTGACAAAGGAAAGTCCAGGTGCTGATGGATTCACAGCTGAATTCTACAGGAAATTTACAGATATAATCCCTACACTCTTCAAAGTCTTCAGTCAGTGGCGACA
This sequence comes from Octodon degus, assembly GCF_000260255.1. NCBI lineage: Eukaryota > Metazoa > Chordata > Mammalia > Rodentia > Octodontidae > Octodon > Octodon degus. The sequence goes on from NW_004524583.1 coordinate 34,024,271, forward strand.
CTCACATGTGTAGGAAACACAGATGAAACCCAGAGCTCCCCAGGAGCAGAGTGACAGGGAGCTGCCGCATAAGGAGGTGGCCCTTCCCTGGAGTCTTCCCAGGACAGCCAGACTGTGTGTTGACTCATGGTGTCCCCTCCCAGCTGTCCCTCTCGTGGGACACTGGCCCAGTCCTGTGACCACACCGGTGAGAGGGCAGATGCATCAAGGAGGGAGTTGAGCGTGTGGATTCTATGTGACCCAGAAGCCACAGGGGCTCTTGTGTCCCCCTGTCCCAGCTCCTTCCCTTGCTCTCTCCGTGTAAGTGGCACAGCTCAAGCACGCAGTACGGTCTGTGAGCCTTTCTGTTTGGTGACCTCTGTCTGGGGCAGCTTGCTGGGTATGTGACTGCAAGCTACTGTGGCATCAAGTGAATCTCCCAAATGACAGGAAGTGTTCCTGGATGCAAAGCCCACAGGTGACTTCTGAGAGTGTTCTTTGGAGATGAAATCTGTGAGGAAGGAGAGGAGCAGAAAAGGTAGAAGCCTGGAGATATAACAGTGGCACAAGCAGCTGTCTGGCAAGCACAAAGTCCTGAGTTCGATTCTTGTTTTTTTTTTTTTAAAAGAATAGGTAGAGCACGAAGCCCAGCAGAAAGGCTCAGTGGAAGTACAACTTGGGACTCACAGAACTCTGGGTATGGACTGAACCACAGATTTGGACCCCCTGGGGCAAGAGGGCCGGCTTTTTTACCTTGTTGCAGGGGCTCCTAAAGGGGTTTTCCTAAACCACCAGCAGCACGAGTGCAGGGGATCAATTTGAACTCCCCTCCTGGATTATAGGGACAAGGAGAGCAGAGAGAACTTGTAGGCTGGTGAAGTAGTGGCATAAGGATGAGGAAGACAAGGTACAATATAACTTGGAGGCAGCTGAGAACCAGAGCAGGCCATTAAGGCCTGATTTTACAGGCAGAAGGCCATAGGCAGTCACTGTGCTTGCAAGCTTGTGTGCTTTGGAGCTGTGATTAGGAGGAATCCTGTGGCAGCAGCCTCTGTGGAGAGAAAGCTGCTGGCTAAGAAAGCTGCTGGGACCAGTCTGTGCAGTAACACAAGTTTAAAGCATCTTCCCACTCAGGCCTTTGGGAAACTCTATACACCCTGGCTCTTACCAGAGCCTAGTTTTGCAGCCACTGCCCTGCCTGAGTCTTATGTGGTCTGTGTTCTCCTAAGAAGCAGCCACATCCTAAATGAAAAGGGACTGGCCCTACATGCCCAGGAAGTAGTCTTCACCCCTTGGCCAGGCCGCACTGACCTTGGCCGGCTCCATGCTGGCGACTGCTGAAGCTGGACACACTGAGCTGGTTACTCCGTCTCTGATTCATGCTGAGCCTTGAGGGCTCAGGCTTTTAACTGAGGCAGGCCCTGTGGCTGCCCAGTCATCTTTAGACTGGAGGTTCTTGGCCTCAGACCGATCTTTCCTTAGTGTGGAGGTTTACTGTCAATCAGAACCTTAAGGGCAATGGTTCTTTAACTCTGCATGCAAAAGATGACCTGGAGTATTTCCTAAAAATGTGTGATGTTCTAGGCCTTTTTTTTTTTTTTTGGTACCAGGGATTAAGCTCAGGACCTTGTGTGGATTTCTTGTGTAGAGGTTCTGATTCAGTTTAGTAGGGTTGTGGTTGGAGGTAGGGGAAGGAATTTGTATTGTAATAAGCACGTAGGTACTTGGAACAAGTGGCCCAAGGAGAGTCCCTGGGATAGGAATAAGCACTGCCTGGCTTCATTCAGGAAACAGCAGCCCTGTAAACATGTAAAGTTATTTTTATTCTTCTCAACTTGTTCTCCAAAGTTGGGCTCAAAGGGATTAGCTGAACTTCCCAAGGTTACAGAACTAGTAAGTGGCAGGGCTGGACCTGAAGGCCCCCAGGTACAGCTTGCGCAGCTGGGGGAGACTGGAGAAAGAACAGCAAGGGAGTGAGCGGGGTGGTGCAGGCTTGTCGCCTGATACTCTGCACACCGGCCTCTGTTTGAGCCACGCTGGTGGTACTGGTAGGAGCAGCCAGGTTGTGCTGCGGTCACAATAAGCCAGAGTCTTGTCTAGCACACACTCTGCGTCCGTTGCCGACCAGCAGGGGCCTCCGTTCACCAGGAGTCCAGGCTGACTGGCTTCCATCTTGAAAGGGGCTTCACTATTGCAGAGGTATGGGAAGAGGCGCTGGCCCTTGACCGTGCTTTTCTGTCTGGAAATGACATGGGTATGACTGCTTTTCAGACTCACTGACCAGGTAAGTCCTAGGGCCGTGACACTGTGTCAGGGAGTAGAAATGGAAACCATAGTATAATTTACCACACTCATGAGGCATTCCTGGGCTATTTCCTGTGTCTTCACGGCTGCTATTCTGTGAGCTTGAAATGCCCACCCAGCTTCTCAGCCAAGTGAGTGCCATGCAGAGTCCAGTTCAATACCCACTGGCCAGTGGCTCTGGACAGCCTTTCTCAAGACGCCCAGGTGGGCTCAGTGCCCAGCTCCTGGGCTTAATTCCATTGTAGTGCATTGAACATTGCGTTGTAACCATGCCCCCCGTGCACTGTAGGCTCCGGGAGGTAGGCATGTAAGAGACAGGCCTTGCCTCTGTATCACCTGGAACAGGTGGCCCAGGGACAGGAGGGCTGGGGAGTTCAGAGCTTGCTTCTGGGCCTTGCAGACCTTTCTCATAGGGACAGGATATCTGGGGGCTTCAGAAAATGAGGAAGAGGAAGGCAAGAACTCTGACTCCAGGCTGAGCCATCTGCAGATGAGGGAAGCAACCCGGGCTTTCGCTTCATCCTGGGAGGACTCATTTTAAACCCCATTAATCACTGCCCAGACCTGCTGTGTCACCACAGCATGAACTTCAGAGTTCTGAGGAGACGACGTTCTGCCGCTGAGGGAAAGTTTTTGCTGTCCTTGCTCTGGGTGCTTGATGTGCATTAGAGGCAGTATCTACCAAGGGACAGGTGTTCGTGGTCTCCCCAGAGACAGTTTTGCCTGAGCCTCATCGTGCTGGGCCCCTGGGTCCCTGGAGAGACTGTGAGGGGTTTGAAGGAGGAATCCACGCTTGTTTCCAGGAGCCTTGCTCTTCCTCTGTGGGGCCCACCGTGGAGTGCCCACCCCTCCGGGAACCTGAGGCTCCCAGAGCACAGGACTGCACATACCGGCCCAGCTGCGCACACAGCAGGAGGCGTGCTGCTGCCCTGGCTCCCAGGCCTCTGCCTCCCCACGCTTCCTGCCTCACACAGGGCTGTGGGGCGGACCATTTTCAGTTCTCAGGAGACTCTGCTCTCTCGTTCTTGGCCTATGTATTTGTTCTGTTCTGTCCTTTCATTGCTTTGTTTCATTTATATATATTTTCTTTTTGCAAGAAATTACACTCAAAGTGATTTGCCTCTCAGTGGTACAGCATCTACTGATGACCAAGCGGGGAGGGCCAGTCCAGGTGAGTTTCTACTCACCCTGAGAAGGTGAGCGCTGGGGCTCCCCTTCTCTTCTTTCTTTGCCGCCCCCACCCCTAGGCCTCTACCCCAGCACGCAGTTGTCCCTTGCTCTTATAAAGCTTTGGGCCACCGGACATCCTGGACCTGCTGTCCAGCTCTTGTCCCAATTCAAAGCCTTTTCCTGAAATAGCAACCGCTGCAACAGAGCAGCCTGAGTGTCTTTGTGCCAAAATGGTACCTCCTCTACCTTGTTAGGTGCTGTCTGTCCAGCCTGAGCACCAGTCGCATTGGACCTAGCTAAGTGACCTTTTCAGTCTCTGCTGGCCTGACTCCCTAGAGCTAAGCCCACGGCTCTCCCAACCCTCACCCATGTGCCTCCCAAGAGTAGCCTTAAATTTTCAGGAATTTTGCAAACTGTTGTTAAACTCAGTCAGTAGTAAAACTCAACTATGGTAATAAATACTAAACACCCAGCAATACCTAAGTGCTGCATTTTGCTCTTGTTGTTGCTCTTGGGGTTACATTGTCTAATATCCATAATTCAGCAATATTGTGTAATTTATAAGCCTGTGGTTCATCTCATCCCAGATCTGTGCTCCAAGGTGTTACACTGGCATCTTGTGGAAGTACACACACCCGGAAAGCTGGCAAACCCTAAATCTGGCACTGATTTGTTGCTGGGTTGATTATCTGAACTTAAAGAGGTAAGGGGGAAAATGCTCATGAGGCATACTAAACTTAAAATTGCTGTGTTTGCAGCTGTTGGGTTGTGAATAGCACAAAAAGTGTTCAGTATTCTTTCAGTATTCAAAAGCCATTCTCGAACTCCACAAAGTAGTTGGGCTCAGGAAATCGCTCAGCGGCTCTGCATCTGCCTGGCAAACGTCAGGTCCTGAGTTTCATTCCT
>NW_004524583.1:34029004-34037039 GCF_000260255.1 Octodon degus
TAAATTTATTTATTTGTTGCAGCATCTTGCCACATAGCTCAGAGTTGTAGGGATTCTCCTGTCTTCGCCTCCCCAGTGCTGGGGTTACAGGTATGCACCACCATGCCTGGTTTCGGTAGTCAGCATGGCACGCTTGGGGTTGCAGGGTCAGCGTGGGGGGCTTGAACCCGGGTCCTTGTGCTTGCCAAGCAGGCACTTAGACTGCTTAGCTATCTCCCTACCCCCACGTTTTTGTTATTTCAATTTTATCTTTTGACATAGATAATACCAACCAATATTCTGTTACAACTATATCTACTTAATTATGGCTTGGCTGCAGACCAAGCGCTCAGTGAAGGCCACTGAAAACATTTTGTGAGAATCAACTGGCCTGCTGGTTGGTAGTGTATGCCCATAATCCCAGCACTCGGGAGGCTTAAGCAGGAGCGTTGCTGTGAGTCCAAGGCCAGCCTGCATTATATAGTGAGACCCTATCTTTTTTTCTTTTTTTTTGGAGACTCTGTCTTAAAAAAAACAATTGGCCATACAGAATTTATAACAAAGAGATTCATTTATTTTGCTATTTATAAATTACTTGCTACATACCCTTTATATAGGTAATAGCCATAAACACACAGATATATACTCATTTTTTTTTTTTGCAGAACCAGAGATTGAACTGAGGCCCTTGCGCTTGCCAAGGAAGCGTTTATTCTACTGAGCCATCTCCCCAACCTCCCCCCCACATTTTTTTGAGAGCTGTTGTTACACATATCCCAGCATGCCACCATTCAGAGACCCCAGTTTTGCTTCCGTGGAACTTATCTGCTGCTTTAATGGTGGGAGTGCTTGCTTGTCTGTGCCCTGCTTGGGCTGTGGGTCTCTGTGGCAGGGTCACATGTACCTCTGCTCACACACCTGTGGGTTCCCTGCACTCCCTCAGGACCCAGAGCCTAGAGTTACTCGGTTGACTCCAGACTACCCTCACACAGACTTCTGGTCCAGTGTGAAGGCCTGACTCTGCCCTCTGGGAGAAGTCTTGAGTGACTGGCGTAGCTGCGGGCCAGGGGGCAGCGCTGAACTGCACGGGGCTCTGGCTGTCCTGACCCCTAGAGGGCTCGTGGTCAATAGAAGCACGAGGAAAGCTCTGTAGGCAGAAGTGAGACTCACCAGGCATGGGCAGGCTGCAGGGCTCTCAAGGGCAGGGCTGGTCTTGTGACCACCTCATCCCCAGAGCTTGTCTTGTCCTGCCCCCATCCCTTCTGCTCTGCTCTTCTAGCCCCTCCTCACACCCAAGCCCTGCTTGGCTTCTGGCTGTTCCTTAAGTAAGTGGGCCATGTTTCCTCCCCACTTGGGGCTTAGTCTCCTGTACCTGCTGTCCTCTGCTGTCCCCCATGCCTAGACTGCAGTTCTCCAGAAATCTGCCTGGCCTGCATGGATATCAGGGTCCCGTCCAAATTGCACCTGGTCTGAGAGGCCCACGCTGACAACGGTGCCCTGCAGCCAATGGACCCTGTCTTCCCTATCCTGCTTTTCTCCTGGTTTCCTTTTCCTGCATAACTTTTCTCTTAATTTGTCTCCCTTGAAGGGTCCTGTACCAATCCCATGAGAGCGGGGATTTTTTCTGTTAGGTTCTCAGCTACAGCCCTAGATCTGGAATGACACACGTAGATACATAAGCTACACTGTGGACACATTGCTTAGACAGCTGCAGAGGCTGAAGGGCACAGTCCAGCCCATCTCATCTCTGGCTGCTCATCTGAAACCCCACATAGTTTTTCTTATTCCTCTGAGGTTAGCTCCCTAGCCCAGCGGAAAAGGTCGCTTCTCCAGGTGAACCAGAGACTTCTTCCCTGACAGCATACCCAGGTGGTACCGGGGCCAGCCAGGCAGGGAGGGACTCCATCCAGGGCAGCTCCTAAGGCTAAGGTGGTAGAAGACCAGCCAGCCTTGGCAGGTAGAGGTGTTCTGATTCTGTTTGACATGCACATGCCTTTCTGTATTTTATTTTTCAAAATTAAGCTGACATTCATAAGTGGAAACAGATCATCTGGCTTGCATTGTAGCGTGGCACAGCCCCAGTGCTAAAAAGGAGCCCATTTTAGCTGGGCTTTGTAAGCACCACAGTCCTCACCACTCCTGAGACCCTTGCTCCGGTGGTGCCCGAGGGGAAGTGCACGCATGGTAGTTTTCTCTTACAGTAGCTGTGAGCACAGAAAAGAGCTGCCAGTACAGTCTGCAAAGAGGACTGGATGAGAAAGGCTGGGGAAGCAGAGGAACTCAGCCTCCGCCCTTGCTGCCACCTTTCACTGTCCTTCTCTTCCCAGACCCACTGCTTCTACCTGGGGAAAGTGCTTGCGAAAGCCCCTTCTTCTGCCCATCAGCCCAGGCGGGTTGTTGCTTAGCAGCTGGCTGTGCCTTCCCAGGTGCGGAAGTATGAGCAGCCGCTTCTGTCTTCTTCTGACCTAGTGCGGCAAGGTCTTTGTCAGAGAAGGACGCTGACATCACGGCTGGGATGCAGTAGGCCGAGTCCTAGTGGGGCCTGGTTTCAACAACCAGAAGTGAAATTTGAGCGGTAGCCAATTGCCCTCTTCAGGCAGCCATGGGACGGACGGTAGCCACTTACTAGTCATTGCTTTTGAGTGTCTCTGTTCTGGAAGCAGGTGTCACAGGAGCTGCTGAGGAGGCCAGCTGGGTTTGCTCACCTTGCTGGGAAATAGCTACTTTCCCCCTCCTGGGGCTGTTAAGTTAATGCACCTTTTAAGGGGCTATAAACTTTTATTACTTCCTCCAAACAAAAAAGTAAGTGTTCCTCTCATTCTACTTCACTCCCATTGGTTTCCTAAGAATTTCTTTGCTTTGATTATAGAAGTAATTATCCATGTTCATTATAGAAAGATTTAAAAGGAAATAAAGCCCTCCCATAATCATGTTCATGTTTTGGAGTACCTCATCCCAGACTTCTCCCACTGTCTCCCTCCCATCCCATGCAACGGTCCACGCAGCTCTCCATCCATTTCTATATCTGTGTAGGTATTTCCCACGTATATACTTGAGTCTTATATTTTCTATTTTTAAGACACAGCAAAAAGTCTTATATATAATACACTACTAATAAGTATCACTTATTGAGTGCTTATAATATACCAGACATTGTGTTATGTGTCTCCAAAAGGCAATCTTTTTTTTTTTTTTTTGTCTTTTTGAGACAGGATGTTGCTATGCAGTAGGCCCGCCTTGAGCTCACTTTGTAACCCAACATCTTTGCCCTGAGCTACATTCCCTAGCTTTTTTTTTTTTTTTTTTTTTTTTTATTGTGAGACAGAGCCTCACTAAGTTGCTAATTTGTCCAGGTTGGGTTTGAACTTGTAATTCTCTTGCCTCAGCCTCCCAGAGTGCTAGGTTTCAGGCATGCTAGCTACTCATGTTTTATGAGAGATTTGAGACTCAGAGAAGATGTTCATTATCAAAGTTGCAAAGGTAGTGAATGCTGGGCATGGTGCTACATGTCTCTAATCGTAGCACTGGGGAGATTGAGGCAGGAAGGCCAGCCTGGCGTACTTAGTGAGTTTAGGGCCAGCTTGAACTATGTATTGAGGCCTTGTCTCAAAGACAAAACAAAACACCCCAAACAAAACAAAATAAAAAAACCATTCAAAACAAGAAAAAAAAAAAAAACCCAAATGAAATCAATGAGGTACACCTATTTTTTATATAAAAAAATAAACATTTACTGGTTAAAACTTTTTCAAAAATTACTTTAAGGAGTGGCCTCCTGTCATTAAAGAAAAAATACTTTTTAGACAAGGTCTTGCTATGTAGCCCATTCTGACCTCAAATTTGTGGACAGCCTCCTGCTTCAGCCTCCAAAGTGCTGGGATTGCATGTGCCACGCTTGGTTTGTAACTTTTTTGCTGAAGAAGATAGAAACATGTTCTGGTGGATATGGGAAGTTGATCTACAAGTAACTGGTTGTCCTATATATTCTAGAGCAAGTAACCTGATTCCTCCACCTTTAGTATCGTCCTCTGTGGAATGAAGTTTGTGTGGAGAGGAAAAGGGTTAGTGCTCTGCCTGGCAGATAGGAAGGTTTTTTTTTATTTTTTTATTTTATTTTTTTTAAATAAAGGATCTCTCTATGCAGCTTGGACTTACAGTGACCCTCCTGTCTTTGCCTCCCCAGCAATGGGGTTACAGGCGTGCTTCACCACACCTGGTTCCAGGGCCACATGGCATTTGGTACTGGGGATCTGGCTTGGGACCTCGTGCTTGCCAGGCAGGTGCTTAGACCACCGAGCTATCTCCCTGGCCCAGGAATGTTTTATAAACTTTTACAAACCCTGATGTCAACTGGAAAATATCAAGAAGCCACAAAAGTCCAGAAAGTGCCATCTACCTCAAATGGCTCATCTATGACATTTTATAAAATAGTCAAGGTAGGGCTAACAGAAATTGTGGTCTTGGTCAGTAAAGCTGCAGTAAAACTGGTTGTCTACTTGACCATTAGAAATAGATAATCTCTAAATGTGAACTGTACACAAGTCTTAAAATATCAAACCCATATATACTCCCATATATACTTCTAAAATATTTTTGGTTCAAATAAAAGTCAATGAGAGAAAACGAGAAAAATAGAATTTTAGTCAAACTGAATCATATTTGCAATGAGGCACTTAACAGTTCCTTCTCTGCACCTCTGTTGGCACAGTAACTTTTCTGAGCCTACCTTTCTCCGAGTGTCAAATACAGCTCGGAATACCTCTGTGTTGGTGAGCTTCCCCATTGCTGGTACAAGGTACCCGAAACCCACAATTTGGAGGAGGAAGGATTTCTTGCAGCTCTTGGCTCTGGGGGCTTCAGTCAATGGTCTGCTGGCTCCAAAGCAGAACCCTGGGGCTGAGGGCCTGGCTGCAGAAAACGGCTCATCTCGCTGCGCTGGGGAAGCAGAGAGGAGGGCGAAAGCCTGAGAGGGCAGGGCCAGGATCAGCTGTGAGCTCCAAGGCTACGCCCCTTAGCCCACGTCCTGCAGCTCAGCCTTCCTCCTCAAGTTCGTTCACCTATGGACTCACTGATGCTGGAGTCTCCGAATCCAGGCAGGCTGACATTCAAGGTTAACTGGCGCAGCTTCTCTTCTACACAGTGTGCAGCGGCTGAAAATGACATGAGTGAAGCTTAGCTCAGTGTCTCGGTCGTAACAAATCATACTCACTATGATTTGCTATGCAGGAGCTGGCCTAAAATACGGGCTTTGAGGTTAGATCTGGGTTAAAACTCTGGCTATGCCATCTACCAGCTCTGTCAGGATGATGTTGTTTATTTAGCTTCTCTGAGCAAGTCTCACAGGCCTTGTAAAAATGAACCAGTAACATATGCAGGAGCCCAGCCGAACATTATCATTGCTGTCTCATCCCATCATTCCTCTGCAGTTTTGGCCCCTTGTAAGTCCTGACCTGTACAAAGCAGTGCTTGATTATCCATTGCCTTGTATCAGCCTCTGCTTCTTCCCTCATGCCCTCAGTTCTGTGGGTTTTTTTCTCTGTGAGGGTCAGATGTTTGAAGGCATCAACTGGGATGCATGCTGCTTTGATACGCTTTCCACGGACTCACGCATATGCATGCCTGATAAATCTGACTGCATCTGATTGATGTTTTTTCTCCTTTGATTCTCAACATTTCACCTAGATGGAGCTGAAGCACTTGGAGAAAATGACAGCAACCTTCCCTGGGTACCCAGAGACCTGTGTTCTTGGCTATACTGCGGATGACAAGTGCAGAAGCAGAGTGGCCTGCCTGCTTCCACAGGAATCTGAAAGCGGAGGAGAGGGGATGTGCAGCCCTGCCTGGCCCTCCCAGCAGCCTGCCTCTGCAGCAGAGACTGGCTGTGCAGAACAGCTGTGTCCTCAAATGGCACTGGGTTTCAGGCACTGGCCCTATCTACTTAGCTGCTCTTCTAATGCCCAGTGCAGGGCCTGCTGTGGTTCCAACAGATGACAGAGAGAAAGTTAGACACACATGAAATGGGGAGCTGGACTTGGCTATAGAGCTGGTTTCCTCAGCTGAGTGTAAGTCATTAAAAATAGGAAATTTCTACTCTCCCAATTCCTCAATTAAAAAAGATAATTTGTTATCAAAAAGGAAATTAAAGACTCAATAGAGTGAAGTAGTTGATGTCTTAGTTACTTTTCTCTTGTCACTGAGACAAAAAACCTCATATCCAAAGTTAAAGGGGGGAAGGTTTACTTAGTTCACAATTTGTGGAGGTTTCAGTTCATAATCAGCCGGCTCCAAGGTAGGGGGCTGCAGTTCATGGTCATGGAAGACACGGAAGACAGCTAAGCAATAAGAACAAAAGAGAAAACTCGTTCTGATTCTTGTATTTTATCCAGACTACTGGTATTAGGGAGGTGCCAATCCAATCAGTGGACTGATCCAGCAATCACCCATACTTAATAACAGCACCCTTAATCCTAGCATTGAATCATGAATCAATAACAAACTATAGATTCAGCTGCCTCTGAAAAAGCCCCATCTAAAAGTGTCAGGGCTTTGGGGACAACTAGACAAAACCCATAACAATTGATCATTGGTACAGAGTAGAGCTGAGGGGTAGGTATACTAATCAGCATATCAAAAAATTGCCTGTGGGTGTGATTTCATAGGTTAAGTATTCAGCTGTTTTTTAGAACCCATTTTTTTTTTTTTTTTTTACAAAACTCATTATCTGGAAATATGAGACTATAAGAAAAGATATTTGCAGCCAGGTGTCCGGTGGTCACCAGTCAGTACAATTCATATAGGGAGTAATCAGAAATTCTAAGTCCGTGTGACAGATCCTAACAAATGTTAAAGTTTTTAACCTAAAAGATATGTGTTTGTAAGCACATTGCAGAGGATTGTGGACTTACTATTTTAAAAATATTTTATTTTTTATTCTTTGTTTGTTTGTTTTTGTTTTTGTGGCTGACTCAGCCCACTTTGGGGGCAGGGCTGGCGCAGCATGAGGTGCCAGGGATTGAACCGCAGTCCCTGTGCCCTTGCCTGAGCAGACACTTTAGATCACTGAGCTATCTCGCTGGCCCTGTGGACGTATTATTAACAGTAATTTGTTGTCACTGAATGTTTATAATACCACTTTAACTAGAAAGGCATGCGCTATGAAGCAGAGTAAAAACTTAGTGCAGTAAGTTGTTATTGAGGCAAATGATATATTTAACATTGTTTTATTGCTGCAGTGTCTAAACCACTTTGTATAATGTCATTTTGTGCTCTGATACCAGGATGTTAAAATGTTCACTGTAACACTGTGCCAAGAGAAAAGGAAGAATAAGAAAGACTCACTCACTGGCATGTTACCATTCAGAAGGTGGCATCTGAGGCCCCAAATTTCTGTTGTTGTTGCTTGACTCTGTGAGTTACATGGTCATTCATTCATTCATTCATTCATCCATAAATATTTGATAAGTTAGACACTAAGTCCCATGAATAGAAAATTTATCCACTCACTGGCCCAATGTCAGACCCCCTGTCAGGCATTGCACATGCAGCCGTGAGGGGAAAATCCTGAGCCCCACCTTTTCAGACCCGATGGGGAGTAAGACATGGATGGCCAGTTACAAACTGGGGTATAAAGCGCTAAGAGGGATTTCATGGGCTTCTAAGGAAGTTCTAAGTATAGATACAAGAAATAGACTTGGGGGCTCAGGAGGAAGTATGCTAAAGCTGATGGACAAACCGGAATCCAGGCTAGGGGTGGTGGTGGAGAGGTGGCAGGGAAACCTGCTCCAGGCAGAGCAGTGTGGGCTGGAGAAGATGGTCATGCTGTGTAGGGAAGGGAAGCCCACAGGCCTTCCTGGTGCATCTCAATCAGGTTAATTGTATCCTTGTAAAAGAATCTCTAGTTTAGCCTTTAATCCACCCAAAAAGAAGCGTTAAGATGCCTCACTCCTTCACTCCTTCCCCATCCTTGTTAAGATGCTGTCACTCCCTCAATCCTTCCCCACCCTTGTTAAGATGCTGTCACTCCCTCAATCCTTCCCCACCCTTGTTAAGATGCTGT
>NW_004524583.1:34037139-34042623 GCF_000260255.1 Octodon degus
ACTCCCTCAATCCTTCCCCACCCTTGTTAAGATGCTGTCACTCCCTCAATCCTTCCCCACCCTTGTTAAGATGCTGTCACTCCCTCAATCCTTCCTCACCCTTGTTAAGATGCTGTAGGTATTTAAGCAGAGAGGAAACAAAGAATGAGACCAGACTGTTTCTGATCTGTAAGGATGGGGGAGCACATTTGGATGATGGCCTGACACTTAAGATCTGTAACCTGGGAAGGGTCCAGTGCTAGCTTTATTAATAAACTCTGATTTTTCCAGCATGAAAATAAGCTCACTATTTTAAGAGCATTATGAGTGGCAGAGAAATGACTGGGACTGACACAGCCCAGGACCCTGAGAGTTACGATGAGTGGCTTGACGTCTGGGCTTTAGGGAGATGCAGAGTCACTTCTTCAGGGCATAACAGGAAGGGTGGGCACTCCAGGAAAGGCCTTTCAGAAAGATCACATTTTCAGGGAAGGAGCTGCAGCCTCAGAGAACAGGTGAGATGATTCTGCAGCCCACTGGGTGTGAGCTAATGGTGGCTGCACAAGGCAGGGACTGTTACGGTGACAGATGGGTGTGTCTGTGAGCCACAGAAGATGTGGGACAAGCAGGAGTGGGGCAAAGGAGGGTGTAGAGTACAGAGCTCTGATCTGTGGGGGAAGCCACTGGAAGGAGGGCTCTGTGCACCTCCCCAGGTTTAGCAGGAAGAGTGGACTGAGACAGCATGTTCTGACTCTCCGGGGTCTGCAGGCCATCCAGGGAAGAAGTTTAGGGTCTGAAGCTGGGGAGATGAAGCCAGTGCTGCTGAGTCACAAGGGCGAGAAGTTGAATGAGAAGTTATCCTTGCTCCTGAGGATCTACATGTCTAATGTGGGGTGAAGAGCAGTCACGCCAGGGACAGTGGAGTCAGGTGAATGGATGGCAGAGAGGGCCGTATAAGGTTCTGCGGGGGCACGAGGCTGGGGAAGGCAGGCTTTATGGAAGCAGGGCCAAGGCTGAGATGAGGTAGGTGATCAGCCAGTGGGAAGTATGGTCTGTGGGGAGGGCAGTGCTCCGTGCAAAGGCAGAGGGGCCAAAGCAGCTCCACCGAGCCGGAGAGGGCTGGTCTCTGGAGCAGTCCAGGTGCTCACTGGGAGAGGAGGCAACAGCTACCCTTGAGGACTTGGAGGCAGTGCCTGACCCCCAACATTGCAGCCGTGCATGCAGGGCACCTAAGCCCATTTTACATTGCTTAAGGATTTGTGATAATGTGACATTTCAAAAAATTTCAGATTTTTTTTTGGTGATGGTAGCTTTCAAAAATAGAAAAACTAGTACAACAAACACACATTTCTTCATCACTCAGGTTCAATTACTATTCACATTCTGCCAGTCATTCATGGTATCCTTCCTTTCTCTTTTTTCTTTTTGAGACAGGGGTCTCATGCAGCTCACGCTGCCCTTGAGCTCACTTTGTAGCCCAGGCTGGTCTCAAACCCAAAATGATCCTTCTGCCTCAGCCTCCCAAGTGCTGGGATTACAGGCACATACCACCATGCCTGGCTCTTCCTTTCTCTTCATGTGGCCTGGACATTGGATTTAAGTAGCCAGAAGAGCACAAGGAACCCTCGTGTACCGGTGACCTAGTGCCAAGTAACATCAGTTTACGGCCACTCTTCCTGCCCACCCGCCCCCACCCCACTGGATTCACCCTGAGGCAAACAGGCTCACAGTGAGCAGAGCTGCTGTTCTCCCTGCAGCTCTGGTAGTTGCCTAACCCTCTGGCTGCCCATTTGACAAAACCCTGAGTGGGTATTGGCAGAGCACTTCCTTCCTGGCTGCCGTGGCCAGGATTGTAAGAGATTTCATGTCTAGGAAGGACCTGACCCAGGGAAGCATCTCTTTCTGCAATTTCCAATTTAAAAAGGCACAAGGGCCATCTAGACAGCTCAGTGGATTAAAGCACCTGCATAGGCAGACACAGGGCCTAGGCTTCCATCCCTGGTGTGCTGTGCTGGTCCTGGCCCTGGGCGTGCTGAGACAGTGAATGAGGCTGGGCATGGTGGTGTGCGCCTGTAATCCCAGCACTTGGGAGACTGAAAACAGGAGGGTCACTACATGGCCGATCTGGGTAGTGAGGCCCTGTAGACCCTGTAGTAAATACATGAAAAAAAAAAAAGGCACATGCTGGAGGTGAGCCTCGTTGGTTAGAATAGACAGGATGGTTAGTGATCACATAAGGCCCAGGGGATGAGGTCACCAGCAGTGGGGCTTCCCAGACCTCAGGCCAGGCAGCTGCTAGTGAGCTCACAGCAAAAGGAGACAGACTGAGTTAAGCAGGGCTGGGGATGCTGCTTCATCTGTGAACAGCGACCGTCATAGTGGTCTTGCTGAGGTACTTGGTGATGCCGACATTTCCAAGCATGGGTTTCTAATGCAGATTCTGAACATGTATTTCCTGGTTTTAAACATTATTCCTGATTTTGCAGATGTAGCACTAAGGGACCATATCACTTGGCTGAGGTTGCACAGAGTCTGAGGCCAGAGTCTCGCTTTGCCTTTGTGAGGAAGGAATGTGCAGCACACTTTTCTGAAGGAAAAACAAGCTGATGTCAGGCATTCTTTCAAGAGAGCAAATTTCAAGGCCATTGTTGACATCATCACCCATTCAACGAAATGTCCCAAATTCTGAATGCACTTTTGTGTCTCTCGTTTCATTTTTCAGCACGCAGTGTAAACGGTGCTCACTGTATTGACCTTCAACTACCAAGGAAAGGTGAATTCGCATTTTGCAAGCTCTGCTTAAGAAGTGGAGAAGTGGGTAATGTGTTTTAAACAAATCTTGATGAAAGCTAAACTCTTAAAGGAATTAGCCTTTTCTCTAGAGACTTGGCTGCCTTGGAGACCCATTCCTTCCAGGGAGCATTTAGTTTTAAAAGTTGTCTTCTCTGGAGCATTCTGCTTTTATGCCACCAGGAAGCAGGAAAGACAATTTTTCTCCACTTTTGCCCTGACAAGTTGCCCCTGAAGCCAACAGAGAGCACATGGTGGCATTCTTTTTCCTTCGGTGGCCTCAGTCTGAAATTCCCCAAATGCTCAGGACCTTACAATGCTGGGCAGCCAGCAGTTTCCCCAGCAGTTGCCCTGGCATCTTGCCCCCTTTACACAAGGCAGTCACTGTTGAAGAAAATGAGGGTCCTGTGATCATTTGGCACTATTTCCTGCCTGGCATTTGCGTGGGAGCAGAACTTTTTCCCCTTACAGTGGATTCTGATCACAAAACAGGTCCCTTTCAGAGAAATAGCTTCCCATAGGCTGACTTCAAACAGAGGTAGGAACTGAGTGGTGCAGCAGAATGACTTCCTCAGAAGCCTGCCAATGTCACCGAGAAATCATGAGAGGCCCTGGCAGGGCTCATTGCTCGTGGCCTCCCCTTGCCCCTCACTGCTGCCGCTCTCACCCAGGCGTCTCTCCCGTTGTCCTGTCTGCTCCTTGAATTTGTTTCCAAAAGTGGCATATTTGGTGCCACTGTGGCACGCTCCCTGCACTTAGTGGTTTAGAATTCTGGCCTTACCTTTAAATACACTTATAATGATCCTTTTTCTACAGATAATATTTCCCTGAGTAACTTTCCTAAAAAATTAACATTAAGGGCTGGCCAGACAGCTCAGCGGATTAAAGCGCCTGCTTAGGCAGATGTAGTGACCGGGATTGAATCCCTGTCATGCAGTGCCGTGCCTGCCCCTGGGGTGCACTGAGATGGTGATTGAAACTGGGCATGGTGGCATATACCTGTATGCCCAGTGCTTGGGAGGCTGAAAACAGGCAGATCACTACAAGTTCAATCTACTCAGGGGGACCCTATAGACTTTGTACTAAATACATTAAAAAAAAAAAAATAACATTGATATGTGCAATGTTTTGGGTCCCAAACATCTCCTAAAGGCCATGAGTTATAGGCTTGGCTCCAGGCCAGAGTGCTCTTGGTTTATGGTAGAACCTTTAGAGGTGGGTCTATTGGAAGGAAGCGAGTCATTGGAGTGTGTCCTGGAAGGGGGTCATGGGAGCCCGGCCCTCTTCCTCTTCCTGTCTCTTTTTTCATTTCATGACCAGACAACAGCTTCTTCCACTATGTATTCCTACCACCATATGCTGCCTTGCCACAGGCCCAAAGCAAGGAGGTCAACCAGTGATGGAACGAACGTACAAAACTGTGAGCCAAAATAACCTTTTGCTCTATGAGTTCATTTTCTGAGATTCAGCTCGTGGGCTTAACACAGTACTATATGATTAACTATGCTATAGATAATACTTTGGCTTATCTAGTTTTTCTACTACTGTTCTTCTGTCCTGTGATCCAACCTAGGACCACATTGCATTCTGTTTTCATGGCCTTTCTGTCCTCTGAAAAGTTCCTTATTTTTCATGGTCTTGGCACCAAGGAGTTTTATTGCATGTCTCTCATTTGGTTTGGCTGAAACAGCCTCATGCTCAGGCCATGGCTATGGGTTTCAGGGAACAGCACCACAGGGGTGAAGCGCTGGGGATTTTTGCACTACAGGGAGGTATGTGACTTCAGTGTGACTTATCAGTTGTGAGGTTAACTGTAACCAAATGGTCGAGGTGGCTCTGCCCACTTTTCCACTGTGAAGCTCCAGTTTTTCCTTTTCTGCACTTTCTGGATTGGAAGTGACTCCCTCGGTCCAGCCCACACTCAAAGGGTGGAGAATGAAGCTCTTTTTCCTAGAGCAAATGAAGAAAATTGTCTTGCCTTACCTTTGTGATTTTTTTTTTAAAGAAAATATTTATTTATTTATTTATTTATTTGGTACAGGGTCTTGCTACACAGCTTGGACTCGTAGTGATCCTCCTGTCTCAGTCTCCCCAGAGCTGGGGTTATAGGTGTGCGCCACTATGCCGAGTTTCGGTAGATGGCTTGGTGTGGGGCTGGCATGGCATGAGGTACTTGCTTGCCAGGCAGGTGCTTAAATTGCTGAGCTATCTCCATGGCCCATATTTTTTATTTACTATTTATTCACTTAGTTTCTTAATCAGTATGTACTTGTGAATATTTATTTTTCCTTTGGATTATGTAAGATACTTTTTTCCCCTGTAGGTCCAGGAATCGAACTCAGGACCTTGGACTTGCAGGAAGGTGCTGTGCCACTGAGCTGTGTTCTCAGCCTCCTTTAGGTTACAGTTTCACACTGTCCTTATCTTGTCGCTCAAATTATTCTGGCTGTAGTCACTGGGACTCTTTCGGTTTGCTCCCGTGTGTTTTTGACACAGCCCTCGTTTTGTGTTCTTCCTGTGCCCTCACTTTCTGGGGCTGCATGCTCCAGGCTCGCTATGTGTTTTCTCTACTTCAGCTCTAGAGCCAGCTCTTTCTTCAAGGAGCTTTATTCCTTTTACAGAAGAGCAGGGTTTAGAAACCAGGTTTCTGACTGCTGGGTGTGCTCATTGCTCCCGGGATGGCATTGTTTCTGGTCCCTTTCAGGGGCCAGAGGT